>NW_026889825.1:582500-1182500 GCF_033153115.1 Saccostrea echinata
TGGCTGCAAAGTATTTTAATAAGAAACGGAGGTATTTGTGAGATCGACCCCGTGTAAATTCGGGCTGAGGTTGGTTCCCCTTTTCCTTTTTTTATATATTTAGTGATCACGTAAATTCAGCTCGAGTGTTTCAAGGAACACATGTCGCCTGTTTTATAACTTCATGCAAGATGTAAATAAATCTAAGATTGGTCAGCTATTTATTTGCTAAATATAGCATTATAGTTATGCCTGCAAAGAAAAAAGAACATCCACGGATAGTACTAGTAAGACTGCAATAGAATTGAAATGTCACAGTTGATATTTAATTTAATATTTTGTTAATAAATTATATTTGATTAGCGCATTGCTAATCAAACATTGCGCCGTCTGTGTGAATGAGTGCCATGTGTGAATGTTTTGTTTTGTCACGTGATATTTCTATTTTTAGTTTACAAACTGACCAGGTATACGAATACGACCAGTGGACCAATGACAGACCACTATTTGATAATTAATATGCATGTATACTAACTTCGTGCACTACATAAACGCTTATCCCGCCAAATCAAATAACTATTAGATTTCTACCTTTACGGTGTAAGAGATCCAAACTTTCATGTTACTTTTGAAGTCATCGACTTTCACGATGCCGTGATAATTATGTTTCATATTTTATAATACTGGATACCTGGTAAGATTTATTTTTAATGATGTAAATACTTATTAAACCAATTTCGATAATACGTAATTTATCTTTATTGGCAGCGACGAGAATTTTCATGTTGTGTAATTTGTAACTTTGTTTAATGTGTTGTATTTGTCTCTTGTTAATGTGTGTGTGTTGTGAGTGTGTTTTCTATATTTCTAGGTTTCATTTCTTTGTAATCCTCATTAAAACTTCATAAATCCGAATCCAGCGTTATATTCTTTAACGATGACCCTGTGACAGAAAGTCAAATAGAAATATGATTCTCCAACCCTAAATGCTAAAATAAATAATGATTTTTTTAAGTATTGCTAATCATTTCAATTAGTATCTCCAACAGGCCACCAAAAGAGATTTCAGACTGTCTTTTTACTGGATTTGCCAGTCTACACGATCAGTTTTGGAATAAAGATCCCGATGTATTTTCATAGCATTTAAATTTCAGCTTGTGTGGTAACTGTGTATCACGCAGTTTCAAAGTACAGTGTCATGAGCTCATAAATATGTATAAGTGCTAATTATCAAAATTATTCCTCTCGAATTTCAAAAAGATATGTTAATTTAAACCGACAAGAGTGCGTGTTGCAAAGTAGATCAAGGTTAAGTAGACTCTTACGCTGGTATTTTTCAAAATAATTTATGAAAACAGTGCACATGTTAAATAGCATAGACTTATCTCTTAAATTTAAGAGAAATATGTCGTGTTGGCAATATGAGTATGCTTGATAATTTTGAAAAGTGGGTCAAAGGTCAAGTACAAGGGTCATGAGGTCGATAAACATGGTATTTTACAAAAGCTATATTGCCAATTGCAAGCAATACATATGCCAAATATCAAATCCATAACTTTTAAAGTTCTCGAAATATGACAATTGGCAGACGGGGAGACATACAGAGGCCGGGTAAAGTGATACCTAAGAATTGCTCTGCTCTGCAGGTGACACACAAAAATAGTACATTGTATGTTACTGGCCCCTGTAGTTTTAGTTAACCTCTGTTTTGGTAAAGATAACAACAAGCCTTATTGTCTTATTGTCCCGTATGAATATAAAAATGGTTATTACAAATTCATGCATTTTTATGCGTCAAAATTATTTTATTTCCTTTCGATACACCTTAGTTATTACCTGATTTTAACCAATATTTTGCTTCTGCTAATGTAAACCGGCAATCTGTCCTGCTTAATGCAAATTCAAAGGGTTTTTCCAGGCAAACCTCGCTTAAAAGAAAACAAATACTTACGATGATTCTTCATTTTACATTTCAAAAAGTAAAGTTTGCATGTATATCTAGATGATTTTCTAGGGGAAACAGAATATTAACAAACATTATTTAATATAATCCAAAATTAATTTTTTTTAAAGCAGGTCTATAATTGCAACTTTTCTTTAATTTTGCAATTTCATTACAATTTCATTTTGAAATGCGATGGTCTAATATTTCTATTTCTTTTCTGCAAGTAATTTTTTAAAAAAAGATTTTATACGTAGAATATAACAAATATTGTTTTCCATATCAATTAATATTTATTTCTTTAAAAAAAATAAAATGTATACCTAACTCTTCTTAACTTATTAAATATATATATATATGTAATGTTTAAATTCACAACAAACTTTAAGCTCCAAAATGTCTTATTTGGAACACAAACAGTTTTTTTCCATTTTCTCAGAATAAACGCAAAAAATTATTTAAATAATTAAAAGCTTATATTTGTCTTTATACACTAAAATCATGAACCAGGGCTCTCCATAAGCCCGGCCCGGCCACGGTTAAATTGCCTAGTTCGCTACAGTTAAATCAAGGAACTGATACAGTACTGAAAGACGAGGTCAAAATAATTAACTTCATGATTTTTCAAATTACTGCATGATGAAAATTTGTTATAGGGTTTTGATACCAACTTCAATTTTTTTCTATACTTTTGAAATTAACATACATGAAACACTGAAAAATATATACCTAAGTATTTTATTTACTCTGTAATAGATAAATCAGTAATCACTAGTCAAGAAACCTTTCTGAATTGTCCGAATTTCACCGGGTCCGAATTAATATCATGATATTTCAGGAAGGTGGCAGAGGATAGTTTTCTTTAATGCCAAACATGTGCCGAGGGGGTACACATATACATGCGATCCATAAAAACATGTACATGGGGACAGTTTTCCAGGGGCTAATTAATTACACTTCATATGCCCATGGCTCACAAATTATGTCAACAAATTACATGTAATCTGCGTATTAGAGTGCACATGTACCAAAAATGCACCTGGGGACTCCCCAAATTTTGGCTTGTTTTTCCAAGATTTGGGCCTCATTCACACCCATACAACCCACCCCCAGGCCCGAGCGAGCAGGATAAAACACCCAGTAGTCTGTAAATCAATGCAAGCCCTAATAAAAATTCACCAATTGATATGGGGTCATTCACCTTCCCTCTGAGATACACACCTTCTTCTAAGGCCTACTGCTTTTCAGCTGAATTTCCTCTGCAACTGACCATGTGTCTTAGTTTCGCATTTACAACTCTGTATATGATAAGCGTCATAGTGACACCTACATGTTGCACATCATTTTTTTCAGCAAGCACTCTGCTACACTGCAAATGTGTCCCATAATTATTCTAATCATTTTTCTACATAAAATATCACATCAAACAGGGGATATCTCAATTTTTTAAGAAATTTGACCAGGTCTTTAGTACGAAACTATCCCCTGCCACCAAGAAAACAATCGAAGACGCGAACGCCGTCTTATATTACCCAGGCAAGTAGTTTGTATACTAGTGTGGTTCAGTATGATGTTTTTCACGTTTAAAATTTTCAGTATGCTTCATTAAATTAAGCAAAAAAAAATTAATCTTCATATCATCTCTTTAGATCTTTAGATCTCTTTCATTTAGCGTAGATTCAATTCATGTGTTCTACATACAACTTCTGTTTTTGAGGCTTCAACTGACAGTAAACTAATAGACGGGGTCACGTGACTCCGTCATAAAATCAGCATCATAGTTCCGCAACAGTAAAACAGCGCCACAGTTAGATCATCGTCAGTCAGGAAGAAAAATGTATAATTTTTTTAAAATCTCACTATAAAACTCTTAACTAAGTGACTGTTTTTTTCAGTTTCAAATGCTAAACGCGTTAATTTACTCATATATATAAGGGCCCATTGTTTGGCTTGGAGAATTAATTATCTTCTATGCCCTCTCTAGGCTTAAGCTTTGCGCATGAATGAAAGCAGACAAGTCATTTCTTTTCACACATCCTTGTGCACTGTGAACTACTGTATGTGTATCGTAATCATGTATTGATGTAATGTTGAAAAAGAACGATATATACATGTATAGATAGATTGATCCATTAATAATAGCATTTTATGAAACTGCTAGAATGTTTTTTATTAATTTACAACTTTTCTGATTCTTAAGTCATCTGACACTTATTATTGCAAATGTATTGATGAAAATTTGATTGCATGGCCTGCCAGAATTTCTTCTGCCCTTTAATTTATACTGTAGTTGTATAACTTACCTTTTGCAAACAAATATTATTTCTAGAAAAATCGGGGTTATTAATTTAAAACATGTTGTTTCTTGTACTAATATTTTTCAGACTCTATAAACTTACTTTCATTCATTTATAAGTACATATGTGTGGGGTTTTTTTTTGGGGGGGGGGGATTTCTTCTTTTTTTCACAGAATAAATATATCTGTATATTGGGAACATTCTAATTATTGTTTTACACCATGTTTTCCCGATATTTATTAAGTGTTTGATTATTAATTTTTCTTCTTTTTTTCTTAATTTTCAAAATAATCAATACCATTTGTATATAAGATTAGTGATTGAGAGGAGTTGTGTGTTTCTCATCGCGAATTCGGTTGCGAGAGACCGCGCGAATATCTGCTTTCGTTGAAGCCTGCGCAACAGTAAAATTTGAAATGATGGAGAACCCTGATAAGAGATACTTCAAACATTCATTCAGTATTTTTTTGGTGTGGCAAACCTCCTTAAATCCTATTTAGAATAAATTGTGTCAATATAGAATGTTTATATATACTACAATTTTCTCAATTATGCATGACGTTTACAAATGTTTTATTCCGGGAAAAAATTAGCCTATTTAAAACCATGTCTATTATTTATTTTCTTATGGATATGTCTAAATCCTGCTATTTGATTGGTCAGAGGGACAATTGCTGTGTCTACGTTGTGTTTTCATAAATTAGTAAAATACTGTTAGCATACAATGACCTCTATATATGGAAATTGTCTAGATCTGATTAATGTCCCAAAAATCTATGGTAGAGGTTATACAAATTCCTACCCTTAACGAAGTATTTACAATCTTTCAAAAGAACACTCATTTACCCTCTCAAGTATTATAAATCTTAGAATAAAACAGGAACATATTTTAATGTGCAGTGGTGAATGGCTTGATTTTTACGAAAACCAGAGAATAATCTTTGGATTTTTATATGGTTTTTTTTCTTTCTTTATTTCCTCACTATAAAATGTCAAATTTACTTACTGTGCTCCTGAAATACATGTATACCAGTAATATAACAGACTTCTATATCTTGTACACTACCAAAGAAAAAACCTCATCCACATTAATGATGCATAGTACTTTAACCATAAGAAATATTTCGTTAATATTTCTACTTCCAATTTTGTATACATACCTGTCAATATCATATGCCAAACAGCCATAATGAAAAATCATGTAAGTAAACAGCCCTGGAAATTAAATGTATGTTCTATAGCTTTGAAATTTAATACATGTTCTTCAAAAGAAAATAGGAAGACATAATGCGCTTTATTGAAAACTTCGAACTGAATTTTAATGGTGTAAAATACAGGCACTTGTTTTTGAAATAATTTTTTTTAACCCATGATATGAATATCAACACAAGTTATCTAATTCTGAATTACATGGAGTACTCCCCGGAATATCGCAGTCATTAACACTTTCAAAACTGATTATTACCATTGTCTTCTACGATAATTTATCTACACAACCATATATGGCATGCTTGTCTTCATTTTCAAAGATTCTGATAAACAGCGTCAAAGCTCACCGACTGGAAAATGCTTACAGGTTACAAATTTTATCCCTATTTAATTGACAACGCAAGTAGTGCCAATTAAAAATAGAGGTATTTTCTTACAAATTCTTGGGGATGAATATAAGTTGGAATGGGGTAGTTTTAGGGCATAGATGGAAAGGAGACGATCTGAAAAAAGTATAAAATTGATAAAAATGGGAAAATTTGCTTTTAAGTGCGTAGTAGGAAGATTGTAACGAGGCCCATGTTTACCCTTTTCTTGAAAGAAAAGTGAAATAATCAAAGTATGGGTTACCTGCAATGCCATAACAGACTGAATATTCCTGAGAGCCTAAAGAGAAAATTTGGACTTGACTTGTTCTAACTCTGTGCCAAGTTTCAGGTGAGTTGAGCCGGGGTGTTGAAAAATGAACCCCGGGTCAATTTTCAACCCGAGTCAATATTCTACTTACACCGGTGTGATTTTTTAAATTGATTTTTACATTATAAAGGACATCTTCGCCAGCCAAGGGTTTCGGACCCACTGTTCTCCTCAAAAACCCTTGACCTATGGTGCTGTTAAAAGTCGGGATCTATGAGGTGAGGTGTCAAATAAAGAGTTAAAGGAACTTTTCTCTAATCTAATACAGAAGTTGGAGAGTTCAATGAACGAGAGGCTTACTGCGCTTGACAAAAAAGTTGAGGAAACGCTGATCGTTATTAAGGAGGAGATAACTGATATGAAAACAGCGCTTCAAAACCAAGATGACCGATTAACTGATTTAGAAAAGCTAAACACAGAGGTTATACAACCCCAAAGTAAAAAGGTAAGCCTTCTTGAGGCTTCTTTAAAAGAACTGCAAGATCATATTACATACCAAGAGTTAAGATCTCGGAAATACAACCTCTTATTTTATGGCATTCCTAAAGCAGAGAATGAAGTTTCAAACGAGGTTATTGTGAACTTTTTGAGTGAAAAATTGGGCATGTCAACAGCAGAGTCTATAATGATTAAAAACTCTCATAGGGTTCCAAAAAACCCCAACAGCAGTTACAAACCTGGAGCACCAGAAGCAGTCATTGTTAAATTCGTTCTTATGGAGGACCGTAATATGATACTAAATCATGCCAGAAACACTACCCTACCGAAAGGCTATGCAATACGAACAGATCTACCCGTGCATTTGAAGAGAAAGAGGACAGAACTGGCTCAAAAGGCATATGAACTCAGGAAATCAGGAATGAAGACGAGAATCCGTGAAACGAAAGACGATGTGATTCTGGAGTATCGACAAAAAGGAGAAAAAGAATGGCTCGCTTTTAGTGATTCCTTCTAATTGATCTAGATAAGAACAAGATTATTTGCAGGAGATGACAGGTTGTAGGAGTATGATATGGTGAAGGTTTTGTATATCTGTAAAGTGCTGAGTTATGCTACAGTTGGTATCGTGTTGTTTACTTGTCAAATAATAAGTATGTTTTAGATGCTATTAGAAAGATATACTAAGGTATGCTGCAGATGTTTAAAAGTAAAATACCAGTGTTTTGAGCTTTGGATGATATCTGTAAAATTCAGAGTTATGCCTTAGTTGTTAATAACTTGTAAAATATTGAGAAGTTTTGGTATCGTTATCTGTGAACTACTGTGTTATGTCATAGTTGATAACTTGTAACATATCTACATGTAGTATGTCTCAGGATATATATTTGTTTGGCAGCTTATGGTTTGCTGTATAAATTACATGGGGACATATTGGTTTTTTCTTTTTAATGTAATAAATACCCAAATGTCAACAAAGATTACAAAGATTACTGGTAGAAGTTCATAGAGGAGCTTGTATTTATTATTATTTTTTCTATGAGAGAACTACGGTTCACTATCTTATTTAGGTGGCTAAGTTAAATTAAAAAGACCCAATGCGATGTAATACATGAATTTTCTTGATTTGTTTTGTTACCATACAGGAAGTATTTTTCATTTTTGATATATGTGTGAAAGAATGGAGAGTATGCAACATGCATATTTTTTTGCCTTTATTCAACTGTGTAGTGTAATCTATGACTAAGTTAAAAATTACTTCTGTAAACTGCAGAGGTTTACATGATTCTATGAAAAGAAAGGATGTCCTAAACTATTTAAGAAATTTTAAATCATCTATTTATTGTTTACAAGACACCCACTGTACAGAATTAGAGAAAAATTCAGTTTATGCCCAATGGGGTAATGACATACTCATCAGCTCAGGAAAATCAGATGCAAGAGGGACTTTAACCCTTTTTAATAACACAAATGAAATAAAAATTTCTAAAGTTTATAGTGATAATGAGGGGAATTTCATTATATCAAATATAATGGTGGATAACAAGTACTCAATCACTTTGGTTAATTTATATGGTCACAATAAAGATAATCCTAAATTTTATGCAGAAATAAGTGATAAAATGGATGATTTTTTTGATACTGACTTTATAATTATGTGTGGAGACTGGAATGTAGTACAAGATTACCAGTTAGACTGTAACAATTATGTTAGAGAAAACAATCCCAAAAATAAACTTGAAATTGAAAAATTAAAATCAAAATTCAATTTAGTAGATCCTTGGAGAATCAAAAACCCAGATGCTAAAAAATATACATGGAGTAGGAAGAACCCAGTAAAACAGGTTTTATTGATTGACTTTGAGAAAGCATTTGACTCTATTTCTTGGAGATTTATTTTTAAAGTACTCAGATTTTTTAATTTTGGTGAGAATTTTTTAAAATGGATAAAGATTTTGTAAACAATATGATTTAAAAACACCTTTTACAATGTTTTTAGGCATAACAAATTGTATTAGAAAATTACAGTTGAATTATGATCATAAGATAATTCAAAGAAATCAACCTTTCTTCCCAAAATTCTTACAAACAATAACAAAAAGCAAACAAGGTGCAAGAGATTTCTATGATGTTTTTATTAGTCAGAAATACAAAAAACCAAAAAGTGAAATGAAATGGGAAAACATTTTAGAACTTAATGTTGATGAATTTTGGTGGAAAAAACAAAACATTCTGTTTTTTAACATAACAAATGATATACAGTTAAGATGGTTCCACTATAGAATTGTACATAGAATTTTAGCTACAAATACATATTTACACAAAATTGGTGTTACTGACTCAGATTTATGTAGTTTTTGTAAGAAACACCCAGAGACACTTTGTCATCTTTTTTGGGAATGCGAGTGTGTTGCAGAAATTTGGGAAAATGTACTGGATTGGATGAAAGAACAGTTTGGAGTTGATATATCTCTAAACAAAGTTGATGTTTTGTTGGGAAAACATTATAAATATAACAATATATTTAATTTAGTAGTATGTATAATAAAAAAGCATATTTATAGAAATAGATGCAAAAAATGTGTACCATCTTTTGAGAGGGTCAAACAAGAGGTTATGTATTATTTTAATTGTGAAAAATATATTTATAAGAAAAATGGGGAAATAGACAGTTTTAAAAAACGATGGAATTTGATAATGTTTTAATATGATTAATATATTTGAAAAAAACAATGCAGTTACAGATGTACATCAACTTTTCACTGATTATATTAAGATTTCAGCTGTTAAATATTATTATAAATATAATCATATGCATGTTATGTAGCGAATGGTGTGTGAATGATATGTGAAAAAAATGTCCTGTCACATTATGATTGTGTAATATATATGTGTATTATGTATGTTACTTAGTGAACCCAGGGCCCCAACCCTGGCACTATTATATACTTGGACATGTGATGGGGCAATAAATAAAAAAAAAAAAAAAAAAAAAAAAGTCGGGATCTATTTTGTCACGTGATCCCGAATCTTACCACACACGCACGATTGCGTCATCGATAGAAACAAAAAGTGATTTTAAGAATAAAAGTATTTATAGAATAATTAAAAAGCAACTATCGAGCGATGTTTATTTGTTATGTAAGGTGCAAATCTAAATCTATGATATAGGTTCGTGATCACATTATGTGCACATCTGCTTGAAGTTAGATGTCACCATAGCTAATTATAGAATGGCACATCATCTCACGGAACGTTGTTTACTTGCGTTATTCATTCCCTACTAAGAAAGACTAGTAAGAGTCAAGATACTGTAAAACAACTTTTATCTGCTTGCAAGAAATATCCGTGAGTTTCGCGACCTTCGTTTCTTTGTAATTTTTTCTCGTCGCGAACCAATTATTTACATGTTTTTATTAAATGTTTCCTTAGTCGCAAAAATTAGTAAATGCAGATGAATTCCTAACTGACGAATCGCGAAAAAAGATATCGCGAATAATAGTTCATTTAGAGTATATCCCGAACGGAGATATCGTAATTTACAAAAACATTAACTGATTGGTGAAATAATATCAACAAAAGACTCCAATCACAATTCGAGAAAAAAAATCCTGACTTTTGATAGCACCATAGGCCTAGGGTTTGTGAGTAGCGGATCAGAAACCCTTGGCTAGCGAAGATGTTTAAAGGTAATTGATAGTATATGTCCATATGACTTGTACTAATCTCTGACGTAATATGTTCTCGTGTTTTGATTGGTTAAAAAAACTGTTTTTAAAATTACATGTAATAGTTATTATATATTTATTATGGTGTATCCTGATTTATTTGGACGAAGGGCGGTGACGAGTGCGAAGCACGAGTCTCCGCCCCTTCGTCCAAATAAATCAGGATACACCAAAATAAATATTCAATAACTTTTTGTTTCATGGCCAATCGAAACATCAATAATTGTCATGTTACAATTTTTCAAGCATGATTTTTAATTACACCAATGAAAAGTATAGTTTTTGTCAGATGACCGCATGGATAATCTCTCCTTCCTGCCAGTATTTTCACTACACACATTTTATGTGTGTGTTAATGAGAAAGGACGTCGGATTGCAGCTCTCCAACTTAATACAAACACGGATTGTTAAATCTTCTTCTTAAGAACAGCTAAGCCATTATTAGACATATTAATACAGAAGTATCCTCAGGTGGTGTAGATTCAAGTTCAAATCATGACCCCTGGGGGTAGGGGGGGGGGCAAAACAGTGGGTCAAGGTTTACATATGAATAAACAGATGTAATGGTTAAGGGACATTGGAGTTAATTATAAACGCAATAAAGACTTCAAATAGTGGAATGACCTGACACCCTTGGAATGGACTAGCATAAGGGTATATAAGGCAAAGCTTTGGGAAAATCAGGCTTTCAGAAGGTAGTCAGCAATTTAGAAGTTAAGGTAGTCCATCCTAATAGCAAAAGATTCAATGAAATTGAATATATTACAGATGTGTAGGTGTTGAATACTTAGTATATTCAGAAATAAATCCCACTTACTACTATTAGTATGTAAGGGAGATGGGTCCTAATTTATGACTTTGAATTTTGGTAAGAGTTATCTCCCTCTGTTTTTAAATAATAAAAAATCAATTTTAAAAATCTTAGCTGGTAAAAGAAATATTTTCAGTTGTCATTCTATTTCTAATGTGTTTTAGTGCATATTTTTACTACAGTATTTATTGAAGTGCGATTCACCAGAGTACACCCGAGAGACCGCACGTATTTCATAGCGGTCCGGATTTATTTCTTTACAACTGTTTATAAAATTCAAATTCAACATGTAACATTGTAAATAAATAGTGTTTGGTAGTTTAGTATTAGTGCTAGCCTTTTTTTTTTATTTCCTTTGTCTTTATGACTTCTCTACTTTTTTCTTTGTCCTGAGGAAGGGACAGGGCGTCCCGAAAATTTGACAATTTCTATTGTTCGTGTCGTTGGTCATTTTTAGTGCTTTATATATATATATATATATATATATATATATATATATATATATATATATATATATATATATATGTCCATCTTGATTTTTAAAACATGTGGAAAACACAAATATATTAGTGATTATCATTTTTGTGAATTTTTATAAAGATTGTCCATTTGCAAGTACATTTGCAAACAAAATTATAATGGCCCCGATCGACTTCCATCGGGGTTTACACATTACAAATAATTATTTTGATTACAATATGAATGTAACGCAAAGAGAAAAAAAATTATGACTGCAAAGGAACAGCCATACAAGTATATTAGTATGACTGATAAACTAAAATGTGTCAACGTGATTCAAACCCTAAAATCATGTTCTATAAAATCGTGCACGGATCTAAAGGGCTTAAAGTATCTGGACTCTGCTGTTTCAATGTTATTTGAAAATTACACTTATTTAATAACAAAGCAAAAGAGACTTTGAAACCCCCCACCCCACCCCACCCCTCTAGGAAACACGACTCCATAAATTTGATATAGTGACCACTTTAATACCTATTCTGATAAAAAAGAAGTCGAGTACAGTATTTTACAATTAGCCAGAGAAAGAAATACAGTACGTATTATAGTCAACTTACATTCTACATACTTTGACATTTCCATTTTCACGAAAACTGCGTCAAAAAGAGAATAACTTCCTGTTTTATTATTCCTGTTGAATACTAAGAAGATAAAGTTGGCATGTTTGATGACGTTCCTCGGAAGATTGTGAATTTAACGTCCTTGTTGCTTATTTGTTATTTTCAAGTGCCTAACTAAGCCGTGAAATGGCAACACATAGAAAAAAATAATCTTCAAATCACATTTTCTTGAAAAAATTAAAGTACTGGAAGTTCTGAATAACAACATCTTGGAAGGAAATATTATATATGTTTGGATCTTATCTGTCAGGCGAAAAAATACTTAAAAAAAAGAATTCTGAAGGTTGCCTTACTATTGTATTGATCATTAATATGAGTACAGACTGATATTGTTGCCTGCTTGGCCCAAGAGTGAACGAGAAGTGAACTTCTCGCCAAAGTCTGGTTGTATTGGTATATTGTCTTTTGACAATAACCATCACATATTTGCACAAAATAAACAGAAACTCTTAATAAGCAAATGCAAAATTATCATTTGACATTGTTTTTAAGAGGCGCATCCGTAAACAGCTTGTTTCCTGTTGTAAAACATATACAGGCAAAAATACTAGTATTCAGGGAGCACAGTGAAAAGTTTCGTTTTCAATTTAATGGTATTTATTTTTGGCATGCCCCAACGTTCCTACGGGCCTGTGTACTCTATATCCTACGGTATGTAAACATTTTGCAGTTGAATTTACTACTGCATGTTCTTGTGTAAGTTTTACTTTTAATGTGTTATAAAAACCATTTGATTCTCTCAAAAGATATTTTTATGATATTAATGTGAAAAATTGTAGAAGGAAATCCAAGTTTCCTACATTGGTTGGGAACAAAATGATAACAAATAATCTTATATCAAAGATTGAAACATAAACAGGCACTTCCCATAAACATAATCTTAATCGTATGATCCTTCAACTGACATCATCTTAAATCCCGCGGATCACTACATCGAGATCGCTTATCACAGTAAACTTCCGGTGCAGATCTAATTGCGGGAAAGGGTACCGGATCGTACGTCATTTCTCTTGCAAAGATATAAACAGCGGTCAGCAGGTCATCTGCAGCATTCTGCTCATAACCTCATTTGACATGGACTGAATAAAATATTGGGAACATAGAAACCCGAAGCCGATTGGTTATTAATTAATTTATCCCAATTAATTTATTAGTATTGGGAACTGATGCCTGTTAGTTTAATTTATTTATTTTAATAGATTAACTACAGAAAATCCCACGATTCTTATTGATTTATTGGAAAGATTTACTTTTATAATTTATGATTGCTCAATAACCCATCCTTGACAAAGTGATTAATTTAATAAAAGTTTTGTACAAAAAAGTTAATTGATACCATATTTCTTTCTGATGTACAGACTTGGGACACCCACAAGTTACCCACAAGTTACATTGATCACCAAATTCATAGTAAAAGAAGGTAAAATGTAACAAAAACAACTAAAGTAGATTAACTGATCATACTGGCTCATATTGATTTTTTAAGAGACACAGTGAGTCATTATCATTTATATTGTTTAAGATATTTACTTTACTTTAAACATATTTTATTGAACAAGTCAATAAGGATTGGGCAACAGGCAAAGCCTATGTACACCCTTCTCCTTGTATAACAGGTCAAGACAAAGACAATAAATAATAATACTTGTACATGACAATAGACATGCTAATAATAAAAAAATAGATTTACAATCAAATATTATTCATCAGTATTATAAAACAAGAAAAGATGTTGACCCCCTTATTGTATACAAATTATTTACATACTGTTCCAGCTTTAATATAAATATTGTAAAAAACTAAATATTTAACAGAGTATTTAATATTACAGAGTAATTAGTTTAGTCTCTTAGTAGATTTAATAAATTCGTGTACATATGAAAATATTTTACAGTTTGTTTGATAGGAATATTGACATTTTCCTTTTAACAGAGTGTCGAGTTCAAAAACAACATCAATATCATTTAATCTTTTTACCAGTAAATTTCCTTTAACAGTATATGCTGAACATTTAATAAGGTATTGTTTAGTGTCCTCAGTATAAAATCCACATTTTTGACATGATTGAACGCCTGATAAAAAATGATTTTTTTAAATGTGCATAGAGATTGCTAGCATTGTTTCGCAACTGGCAATGTAAGATATTCTCTTTTCTACCACCAAAGTTGAAGTACCTACATGGTTTATTAGTTGCTCCCCAACTTTTTTGACATCTTAACTAAGACTGTTCCAAAGTTTTATAGTTGAGGGAATAAAACAATTATAGTAAGACATTGTTTTACAAACTGGTATACACAAGTTGTTACATCCAGACCTTAGGTTGTATGCATGTTGAATTGGAAGAAAGGGTTGAATCATTTCGTACAAATTATCAGGTGCAGAACCATTAGTTATTTTATACATTAACAGAATTTTTTTGTTTTTCTATTCTAAGATATAATGGTTCCCTTCCAAGTTCACCACACAAACAAGTTCTTGAAGAATTAATTCTAAGCCCAGTAATAATCCTGGCAGCTTCTTTCTGAACTTTTTCAAGCAATTCTGCATTACTTTGAGTACAATTATTCCACACAATGTCTGCATATTCTAAATCTGGTCTTATGAAAGCAAAATAAATTTTTATTAGTGAATTTCTATCTATACTATGTTTCGATAACCTAAGTATATTCAATCTTTTACATGCCTTAAGTTTTCGTATATATTTGATATATGATTATTCCAAGAACCATCTACCTGAAATTGCATTCCTAAATGAACATGAGTTTTTGATTGTTTTATATAATCACCTCCATATCCAAACTGATATGCAAGGATAACCTATGTGTTTTCTAATAAAATCAACATTAACAGTTTTTTCACTATTAAAATCTACAGCCCAAGCTTTGGACCAATTTCTTATTTTTCAAGATCTTGAGTAAGGGACATTGTTGGATTAGTAATATCATTTAAAATAATGGCAAACAATGAAGTATCATCAGCAAACAATCGAATATTACTTGAAATATATTTAGCTATATCATTTATGTGTCAAAAAAAAAAAAAAAAAAGAAGGGCCAAGTACAGATCCCTGAGGCACCCCAGCATCTATAGTTTTATATGTTGATGAAAAACCTTCCAAATTCACTCTTTGTTGTCTTTCAGTAAGATTATACTCGATCCAATCCTGTATGTTACTTCTAAAACCAAGGTTTTTAAGTTTTAAAATCATTCCCCTATGCCATACCTTATCAAAAGCTTTGGAAATATCACAAAATATAAAGCTTATATCTCTGCCTTTGTCTAGGTTTGACATAATATTATCATAGATTTCAACCAATTGGTTAACAGTAGAACCCCCAGGTTGGAAGCCAGATTGGTACTTAGACAATAAGTCATGTTCCTTAATGCGATTCAACATATACTCGTACTTAAAAAGTATTTTTCCATTAGTTTACATAGAGAACAAGTCAATGATATTGGTCTGTAATTATTAGGTTGTTGGGGACAGCCTTTATTTTTAAAAATAGGTGTAATATGTGCTTGTTTCCATATGTATGGAAGAACTTTCAGATATTTGTAACACAAATCGCAATATTTATCAAAAAAATATTAGTATGCGTTTTGACAACGTCAGCTTAAGTTTTACTTAAAATATTTTTTGTACATTGGAATGCACTGTGTATAGAAAGAGTTATCGTGCTTGCATTATCCTTGGAAGTTTTTGGAGTTGCCAAATTAGGAGAGGCAAATGCAAGTGATTATTGGAAATAAAACATTCGGTAAATGCCCAATGGAAATCGTGCGCGGGAAAAATCTGCACACGGTCGTTCAGATAGCGTCGCTTTTCAGTTTCTTTCAGGACGCCGTGAAAAGTACATGTGTGTTGGATAGCTTCAAATTATTTTAAGCCGCCTCCACCCTTCCACCTTTGCCTTTTTTGTTGTAGTCCAATTTTGTCTGTATTTTCTTTTCTTCGTTTGAATGTTTAGGTAGTTTGCGGTTTCAGACCACAAGAAGAATGTTTTTATATATTATGCAAGCATTTACGCCAAATATTATGTAATCAATGTTTACTTATCAATCATATTCATAATTCGGCTTCATTTTGTTGTGATTTTTTGAGATAGATAATAGTAGCAATTTAATAATTTTATGGATTTCTTTACCAATTATTACGTAATTAATTACAATTATTTTCAATTATCAAAGTCACATTAGTGGCAAAGTGCAACATACCTTAGTGTTTTGTCGTTTATTATAATGGAGAGTGAGGGCGGTTTCTTGAAATGCTGCGATATACATATGTAGCAATAACTGTGAGTTGGGTCCGTGGCAGTACACGGAAATGTTAGAGAATGAGAACTTACATAAATGAGTTATTTTATTAAAAGGAATTCGCATTTGCAATTGTACATAAATATTAGTATGCGTTTTGACAACGTCAGCTGCACTGAAAAACAGGCAAGGATTGCAATACGTAAGCATTGAATCATTATTTTTGAAAGATGTAGTCTCATAACTGCAACGGTGTGTGAAAACAAATTGAACAACGCGTTATGAAAAGGATGATGTGCAATACGACCCCGGTAAATTGACAAAAAATATATATATATCTAAAATTTACTCTACTTTTTGCATCCACTTAATAACTGATATGTGTACCGTCATTGAACACTACTTTTTCCGAAAATAGAAACATAATTTGGAAGATATTTATCTTTATTTTGAGTAGGGATACTATGTTTACATCCAATACCCATTGAATTTTTGCGCCGCTCCACTCTTTGAAGCCCTTAAAATACTAGTATACGAGCGCAAGTAGGTACATTTTTCTCCATTAGATTGTCGCTGTATTTTATTGAAATCTACCTATATGTGAAAGGAAAAAATTGTACCTAACTGCGCTCAAATGTTGTGTTTAAAACATCGTAAAATCTGGCTGGTCTTTCCCATTATGTACAGATCGACGAAACATGTTTTTCTGGCGTAAGAATAAATTCATATGTTAATCGAGGCACCGGCATGACTTTCTAACCGACCAATCAGCTAGATGAGTTGCATTACGAGTGATTACTACAAAAATTCTAAGGAAAATTAATGCTTGGAAAAAATGCATAATTTTATTTCTTCTTTTCCGATAAACATTTTTTTATTCATTTGAGTCAGATTAGACACGAATTTACAATTTCCCTGCTTATAAATACAAACATTTTTTTTTATAAATATACATTGTATAATTTCATAGTTTTGTTAAGCGTAGTCGGGCAGTTCGCTACAGTCGTATTCCCGAGAATCAGTGAATACACATTGTGAATTTCTCGACCTAAAACGGTAAACACTGAGTTTCCATATTATCATGTATAAAAAGCCTTTGCTGACCATTAAAAGTTTGAAATGTAGTAGAGATAATGTGTAAATTGACCTAAGCCACGTGTCTGTGATAAAATGTAAACATGTAGTAAACCAGCATGTTTTGTCGTTCAGTCATCGGATTGGACAATTGTTCTCGGTAAGTGACTATGTGCGAAATAATAGCAATAGCCATATAAGGTAGATTCCTCGGACATGCATACCCCTCTATTGTACTAAGACACGCCTATTCTCTTTTCATAAAAGATCCTGTTGTCACAAACCAGGCCGAATTTTGCTCTCATGGGGTCCAAAAAATCATAGATATTGCAGTAATCCTCATAATTAAAATGTGCTTGAACTATTGGCGTCGTATTTATTCACTTTTGTTTGAAAACTATCAAAATCATTGTAGAATAAATGTAATTCGTCGTAGAAAAAGGGGCCGCAGAAAGTAGTTTTGGCACATCATCCTTTGTTTTCACACACCGTGTCAGTTATGCGTTCAACGTTTGAGACATCAAAATAAAACGCATACTTTAACCTTTTGACCCTCTGTTCGTGGTATGGTATTATGAATGCGTAGCTTTTCACGCACTTTATAAGCAAAATATATTTGGAATTTAAATATAGTGCAATATAAGTGCCTGGATACAGCATGTAATTATTGTCATTGTCAACGTCACGTGACTTTTATTTTGTAGCGTAAAGCATATAAAACTATGAAATCTGAGCATGCAAAAAAGGGAAAATGCTCTGATCCTTTCGAATTTTGGCCAAGGTGACTTATTTATGCCTTCTTTATACAGTATGCATAGGGTGAGAAGAAGGAGCATACCGTATTTTTTGTAATTTAAGTATTTTTAGTTCTAAAATCTGCAACCAAATGAAATCTTATACTGAAATGAAGTGAACAAAATTTGCACCACTGTCTCTCTTGAAATGAATTCAAATTGACAATAATTTCTTAATAGAAATGAACAGATTTTTTGCGAAAAACTAAACGTGTCAACTTTTACTCGATGACTATAAATTGACTATAATCCTGTATAAACAATCACAGGTTGAATAAAAAAAAAACAGGAAGAAAAGCTTTAATTTGCTGGCTGATATGGATAAAATAAATATTTAAAAAAGTAAAATTTATTCTTATAAAGTTATTTGAAGCTTGGCTGGACGTATCAAGTCAAATTATATACATCATGTGAAGTACGCTATTTTATACGACAGGATAAATGTTATATAAAGAAGGATTCCAGATCTCACTAAAGATTTAAGAACATATGAAGTATTTACACGTATCTCATTAAACTCGTGAAACAAATCTGTCTTCACTTCCTTGTGTTTCATTATAGCACTATCATACATATATTTTTTTAATAGTTCGCTGTCTTAATTATGACCATGATATTTATGATATTTTATTGACCTTCGGGAGCACTGGAGCCATAATGAAAATTTCACATCTTTACAAGATATCCCCAAGACCTGATCATGTATAAAGTCATGCAAAAAGTGTGTAGCTACCTCGGAAAATTAAGGGGGAGCTATGAAAAGAAAGAATAAGGAAAAGACAGGCGAAATTATTGTAATAACAGCAATTCATAAACCTGACAACCTTTTTTTTTGGTTGATATATGACTATTTATCAGGACGATCCCTAATTAAAGATTTTAATTAAATGCTTCGGTCTTTATTGCATCCGCATCAAACTTTACTCTGTCCCTTTGAAAGTTTTCAATAATCTGTTTGAAAAGACAAAGAAAAAACATACATGGACTCTTCGACACCAGAATATAGGCTTTGATCTGTGAATATGGATATTGTTAATCAAAGTTTCTTTTTCTAACCGAAACATTTTATGGAAGAGAATACTTCTGAAGTTACCGGTCTCTTCTTTACACTTATAATTGCCAACGAGGGAATTGACACAGTAAACAATAGTAATATTCTTAATATATTTAAGAAATAAATAACAAGTTTAAAAACTTCACTGGGAAATGACGTGGGTCGGTCATGTGATCAAATCCTGTGAAGGCCGAAGGTCTTCTCAGAAGATTTGATCAGGTACCGACCCACTTCATTTCCCAGTGAAGTTTTTAAACTTGTTATTTTTTACTTATATAAACATTTGAGATGAACAATCGAATATAAATATTACACTAACTGTCCGTCGTAGATTTTGACAATATTATGCAAGGTGTAAATCGGCTTAAAAAGCGGTTATCTTTCGAATTCATCTGGCAAAGGATTCTATTCTGAAGGGAATATTTTGTGAAAGGCTACTTGTTATCAATAAAAGTGAGCTTAATGTTGTCTCGGAATTTTTGTATTCGTGAGAACCGATATTCGATGTTGAAAAGGCACGAGAAACACGTCCGATGTTTGATTATAAAAAGTTGGAAGAATTTCGGTCGGAAAGATATGAATGAAGACACTAGTTCGAGCCAGTGAACTTAAAATCAAGCTTAACTTTTTTAAAATTTGACTAAAACCATTATACAAGGGGTGATCAAAAAGTTCGCGAACTATCACAATATTTATAAAACCACAAATCAGATCAGAATGAAATTTGGCGCACATATAGTCATATACATGTTCTATAAATAGCAGATGCTATGCAATGTTTTTCACCATATTTGTGACGTCACAATTGGAAAATGACGTCAATATGTAGGTGACTTGTGACAAAAAATGATTGAATCAGACGTACTCGAGCAACGAACGGCTGTAAAGTTTAACGTGTATCTTGGAAATTCCTTTGCAGTAGCATATGATAATTTGTACAAGGTTTAGGAAGACAAAAGACATGCCAGAAGTTCAATCATTAATTGGATTGATTGTTTTAGTGAAGAAAGGGAGATGGTTAGAAATGATGTTTGTTCTGTTGCCCAATGAAAGCAAGCTGGGGAAGAGATGTGTCCCTAGTTGAGCAATTTGTCATGAAAGATCGCCAAGTTACAGTTAGAAAAATAGTTGGATATCTAAACAATAATATAATTATTAAATCCCTCAAATATCGTTCACTTTAGACTTTAAATATATCAGATATGATAAAAAGAAGGCGCCCATACTTTATCCACATTGGATAAACGACGCTCCCAAGACAGGGGACTCGAGTTGTAATGGTCATCATGCTCATTCTGGGAAATGATACCCTTATTCACCCATCCCATTGCCTAGATTTGGCCATTTTTGACAAGTGGGCTGTTCTTGTTATAAAAAATAACTTGCATGGTAAGAAATATAAGACTAGTAAAAATCTTTTAGCTTTTTGAACATCACGCTACGGAGCATGTCACGTGACCGCCTGTGGCAGAACGGTGGCAGATGTGCATTAAAATCGGAAAGGACTACTTTAAAAGATATTGGACACTGAAACCTAATTTTATTTCTTTTATGGAAGTAATTCAATTAGTTCGTGAACTTTTTGATCACCCCTCGTATCTACAATTTCAGTAAGGCATAATATTTATTATGTAGACAGAAAAACACAGGAATACTCTTCTATCTAATACTAAAATCCATATCATATAAGCCCGAGTGACCCTATATCAGCCCGACGGCCTTATACTACATTTTAAATACCTAAATAGTTTTTAAATATTCGTAAAAAATAGTAATATCTTTAAATTTCTTTCAAATACTTTTCTTGACAAAACTCAAAGTACTAAATGTTCTGAATAGAGTCTTTGAATGACAATGTTTATAACAATTTTATTGTTATGTGGCAGTTTATAGAAACTATTTAGTTAAAACGAATTAATAACTTTGATGGCAACCAATTAAATATGAATAGAACAAACAGTAATCAAACTCAAATATCCACTGGAACAATACAAATCGTAAGCAGAACAAATACGGATCTCTAAAAACATCAGAGGTGATGGAGGAGTAAGTCATGGAGGAGTAAGCGTCCTCTATCGACTGGTCATACCCGCCGTATGGTATATGTCATAATTGGGCAAAGGGAAAATTCTGTAGACAATTCTTTGTGAAAAAATGGCCTAACAATTCGGATGAAAACATTCGACTCAACAATAGATTGAATTTGCTAACAAGGCCATTGTAGAGACCATAGAATTTGCGAAATGTTATCTTTAAAGGAGACTGTCGATTTTCTTGTACAAAAAAACTTGTTCGTCAATAGTTTGCTTCGTTTTAGAAATTGTTTGTACGTAGAGCATGTTCTTGCATGGGAGACAAACATGTAAATTTACGAGTTTCTTTTTTTTTTTTTTTTTTTTTTTTTTTTTTGTTGAAAAAGCAGCTATCTATGATGTCAAAAATCCTGGACTTTAATTTATCGTGGGGAATGGTTGTATAAAGTGTTGAAAAGTCCTGCATTTTGATGTTAATAATTTTGGTAAAATTTTGTGATTTAAAATTTTCTAAAATTCCTTGGAGTTTTTAAGTATCCAGATCTGATAAGCACAGCTTCTCGAATATGTTGTTGTACTGTACTCCTGGAGTTTCTCCTTCACTGCTATTAATATTTTGGTGAGAAGACAGAGGGTAGGTAGAATATTTACTGTACCCCTCTATTTATCTTTGATCTTAAGGATTTTTATATAGTTAAGGAATTCAGTATAGGTATGGTAATTCAAATTCAATTTGATTGTTGGGAATATAAAAAAATATTTAAAAATTATATATGATTTTGAGGAATTTCCTCCGCAGAAAGGGAACTATGAGTGTAAGTTGGATTATCACTATCAGAATTAAATAAAGTTCCTCTTAAATAGAATTATAATAATGAGCCTTACATAGACAATGTTGTTACCTGCTTTGTCGGGTGGGACTAGTACATATTGATCGTGTAATCAATCTATTTTTTTCACTCAGTCTGAATTATTGAAGACAGAAGGACAGATGGTTTTCATATTGTCTATCAACCCTTAAGGAGAATACATTAAATAATGATTTACATAAACATTTCTTTTCTTAAGATAGTTGGGCAATTTTAATTGAATTAATCGCTCTAAAGTTGATGAAAACAGTGTATGATGACCCTTTGAAGGGTTGTTTTGTTTTGTTGGTACTTTCTGGCTGCGATTTGTGAATATTTATAAATCATCAAAAGTAGGATCCAACACACAGCGTTTCATATTCTTTAATGATTAAACAACAAAAACAAACTGTTTCATAACCATGATAGTACAACAATTTAGATAAACATGAAACCTAAGGAAAAAATTCTAACTGAACATTGTGATAATAAACAAATTATCATTAATGTAATCAAGCTGAAATATGAAATGAAAAAGGTAAACGTAACGAACAGTGATTGATAGAAAAAAATCTTAAAACAATACAAATCTGTTAACAGGACATAAAAAAGGAAATCCGGAATTTCCAGAGAAGGGAACAGTTGCCAAGGAGGAGTAAGCATCCCCTGTCAACCTCTCACACCCACCGTGAGCCCTATGTATTGATCATTTATAAGTATTGAAACAGTAGGTTACTGATGATAATGTATAGTTTAAGGATTGAAGATGTTTATTAAGGTCTTTCGTCTTCACGGAAGACCTTATAGTGATTCTACTGTTTCTTATTAAGGTCTTTCGTCTCCACGGAAGACCTTATAGTGATTCTATTGTTTCTTTTTATTAAGGTCTTCCGTCTTCACGGAAGACCTTATAGTGATTCTACTGTTTCTTATTATTAAGGTCTTCCGACTTCCTTCGGAAGACCTTATTGTTTTCCGTCTGTTTTCTATTATTATTATTATTCTTTTTTCATAGTACGGCCGATATCTCAGCTGTGAGTGGACGGATTTCAAAGATTTTTTCAGGGAAGATGCATCGTGAGAATATCTCTAGACGTGTTTTT
Source organism: Saccostrea echinata (assembly GCF_033153115.1). Lineage (NCBI taxonomy): Eukaryota > Metazoa > Mollusca > Bivalvia > Ostreida > Ostreidae > Saccostrea > Saccostrea echinata. The sequence goes on from NW_026889825.1 coordinate 605,901, forward strand.
CATTTTTTGAAAAATCACTTCCGTTCGCGATTTTTGGGGAAATTTGTTTTTTTTAAATGGAATTTTGTCCGTTAATTTTCTCGAGAACGGCTAAAGATATGAAATTGAAACTCACTGACGTGATAGAGCATCAAATGAAGATATGGTGATCGACCTTTATTTTTCGTCGTTCGGGCTTCCGGTCGCGAACGGAAGTGAATTCAAAAATAGTAAATTTGCAACTTTTTTGTTTTTCAATATTTTTCTTTGATATTTACAGAGTTAATAGAAAGTCTTCCAAGAATTCTATGTATGGTTTCATCATTTTGATTGATGCATTTATTGCAAAGATATGACCGATCCAAACTTTCTCGTATGTTGCGGGATCGAATCCTGCTGGGGCGGGAGATTGTTTCTCTCTTTTTTCAGTTATAAATAATATTTTTCTCCGTGAAGACATGTATGATAGTTTTTGCTTATTTTCTAAAGCTTTGTTAACAGAGATTCTAATGAAATCCTTTAATAATTATGATCTATGTTGAAAGACTGTGTTACATAAACGCAAACGAAAAATACCTTCAATAAAGTATTAAATAAAGTGAGATAGCATAGCGTTCTGGAGAAAAGTTCGGTCGGAAGACCACTTGTTGCCCTAACAACAAGAAACGCATCTAGTTATTATTATTATTATTATTTTTATTTTTTAGACAAATTTTGTCCAAGCAATATCTCGAGAACTATTCAGTGGTTTTTCATCATTCTTTCAGGGATAACGCGCCAGTTAATGGCATTGTTACATTTAAAAGAATTTTGGAAAAATTCGCTTCCGGTTCCAAGTTATGGACATTTTTCTGATTTTAAAATGAAATAGTTTCCGCGGGATATCTAAAGAACAACTAAAGATATGAACTGGAGACTTGTTAGAGATTATAGAACATGACTTCTAGATGTGCAAATCGACCTTGATTTTCGTCATCAGTACTTCCGGTCGCTACCGGAAGCGAATTAAAAAAGTCGAATTTTTCAACTTTTCTGCTTTTCAATATTTTTCCATGATATTTGTAGGGTTAATAGAGACTCTTTCGAAAATGATAAATATATAATTTGTTTTAAAATTGATAAATCCAAACTCTAGAGAATTTTTATTATTCACTTTTTTTTAGACAAAATCTTCTGCACGCAAATTCTCGAGAACTATTCAATGAATTTCTTTGAAATTTTCAGAGATAAAAGATCTTTATATGAGTTTTATATAAAATTCCGGTTTTTTTTGGTAAATTCGGTTCCAGTGCCGAGTTATGGACATTTTTTTGATTTTAAAATGAAACTTTGTGAGTGTTTTCAAGAATGGCTAAAGATATGAACTGGAGACTTGTTAGAGATGATAGAACATGATTTTTAGATTGGAGAGGGGACCTTTTCATGCGTCGTCGTTACTTCCGGTCGCTACCTGAAGCGAATTTAAAAAATCGATTTTTTTCTACTTCAATATTTTTCTGTAATATTTGTAGGGTTAAGAGAGCCTCTTTTCAAAATACTAAATATATAATTTGTTTTCGAAATGATAAATCCAAACTCTAGATATTCGTCATTTTCACTTTGAAGCGGGAGTCCAAATGGCGAAATGGTTAGCGCGTTGGATTTTCACGCTGACGACAAGGGTTAAATCTCCAGTGTGTCTGATTTTTTTTTTTTTTTTTTTTTTTTTTTTTTTATCACTTTTTAGCTTCAATTTACGTTTTCATTTTCAAAATCGGACGGAAGACCTCTCATTGCTCGCAATGAGTTTCTAGTTATTATTATTATTATTATTATTATTATTATTCTTTTTTTAGACAAAATTTTGTGCACGCGATTTCTTGAAAATTATTCAATGAATTTCCTTGAAATTTTCAGGGATAAAAGGTCCTTATATGAATTTTATATAAAATTCCGTTTTTTGGTAAACTCGGTTCCAGTGCCAAGTTACGGACAATTTTCTGATTTTAAAATGCAATTTTGTCCGCGAGTGTTCTCAAGAATGGCTTAAGATATTAACTGAAGACTTGTTAGAGATGATAGAACATGATTTTTAGATTGGAGAGGGCACCTTTTCGTCTGTCGTCGACACTTCCGGTCGCTTACGTAAGTGATCAAAGAAATCGTTAAATTTCAACTTTCCTTTTTTAAATCAATTCTTACATCATTTTATTGCATCTCTTTTGTAGTTTTGAAATATGTTGGTCCCACCGGAAACAAATACGTCAACTTCCGGTTATAAGAGAAAAACTACATAATTTGAGTATTTTTCTTTCCCATTAATATCTATTGTAGATAAAGTATTTGGAATGAATTTTATATATGTTATTCAGACAGCAAATGTCTAGAGTAACCTCAAATATCTTTCAAAAATTCACTTCCGGTCGCGTGTTTTTCTGTCCTAAAAATGAGAAGTTGTCGGAGCAAGATCTCGGAAAAGGTAAGAGATTAAGACACCAGACTTATATGAGCAACAGATCTTAAGATGTAGCAAAAACCACTTGGGTTCAGAGCGTCAGCCGTCACTTCCGGTCGTCACAGGAAGTGATCAAAGAAATCGAAAATTTCAACTTTTCTTTTTTTAATTAAAGATTGCATCACGTTATTGCATCTTTTTCGCAAATTCGAAAGATGTTGGTCCCACCGGAAACAAAAACGACAACTTCCGGTTATAAGAGAAAAACTACAAAATTTGAGTATTTTACTTTCCTATAAATATTCTTTATAGATAACGTATTTGAAATGAATTTTAAAAATGTTATTCAGACTGCAAAGGTCTAGAGTAACCTTAAATATCTTTCAAAAATTCACTTCCGGTCGCGTGTTTTTCTGTCCTCAAAATGAAAAATTGTCTGAGTGAGATCTCAAAACCAGGTAAAAGATTAAAACACCAAATTCTTATGAGTAGCAGACCTTGAGGAGTAGGCAAAACCATTTTGGTTAAACGCGTCCGTCGTAACTTCCGGTCGTCACAGGAAGTGATCAAAGAAATCAAAAATTTTAATTTTTCTTTTTTAAATTAAAGTTTGCATCACTTTATTGCATCTCTTTCGCTGTTTTGAAACATGTTAGATTGCACCGGAAACAAAAACGTCAACTTCCGGTTTTAGGTGATAAACTTCGTTACTTCGATATTTAACCTTCTCATAAATATTGCTTATCGATAAAGTACTTGAAATGTTTTTATGCATTTTGTAGATACAGTACCAACCAGACCCAACCTGACACAAAGCAGTCCCAGAGCAGTCCCGGGGACTGCTTTCTGGGACTGCTAAAGCAGTCCCAGAGCAGTCCCACAGCGGTCCCAGAGCAGTCCCACAGCGGTCCCAGAGCAGTCCCAGCGGTCCCAGAAAGCAGTCCCAGCAGTCCCAGTGGGCGGGGTTAATTAATTTAATGGGCGGAGCTTACTCAGAAATGAGATTACCAATAAACAATGTAACTATAAAAGGCAATTGAAATTGATGATCCATTTCTTTCTGAGCAGTATCAATTCTCATGCGACAGTCATTTTTTAACTGTTAAGAAAATCACACTACGCGTATAGAAACAAATAATAAATATTGAACAAAGAAGACGTTCACACCTATAAATAACATGAATATTTAAACACAGTTTTGTGGTACATTAATTTTTCACCAAAATAAATCAATTTCTAAATTACTGTGATTGATATTGTTTTCTATATTTATTTATTTATTTATTTTTTTTTTTTTTTTTTTTTTTTTTTTTTTTGGTAGATAATTAAGCTTGAGTTATTTATTTTCTATCAAAACTAGCTTTAGATAGGCCTTATAATTATAGAGCAAGGCCGATTTCCATACTATACTCTGAATGCAGTTTTCTTAAGTACTGGAGCTTTTGAAAAATTCTTTGTGTATTATATTTCAGTCATGATTATTTTCACTGACTTGCCAATTTAATTATCGTTAAATTATCTATGTAACAGAAAACAATAATACTTTTATTATATAAACGTTTGAGTGTACATCTGTAAATCACCTGAATGGAACCCTCAGATTATGTTCAAAATTAATTAATCCCGAAATAAATTTATACACATTTATTGAAACGAAGATTTTTTGCAGTACATAGATTGAAATTAGTGTCATTGTTGACCAGCATGCTCAGTGATGTGTAACACTGATACTCAAATAACATGCATTGACTTTCTGCTAATCATGCCCGAAGGCGATTGAAACTTCAGGTGTTGACACCATTTTATACATTTGTATTGCTTTTTATTAATTGGCCAGAAAAACACAAACAAAACAAAAAAGAAATAAGTCACAATTCCCAATATTTTAAAATGTTTATAAATTTACTCTTTTAATTACTTGTTTATAAATCAAAAACAAATTCATAAATAAATCCCCCAATAATTGTTCACAAATATAATGTTTTAAATGACTGAAGAATGGTAGAATAATTTTATTTCATGGTCATTTAATAAATTATTAGGTTTTATTTGAGGGCGGTAAAAAATAGCATGGAATGCTCTTTTTTAGCATGCATAATGTTTTAGCTTTTTCAATTTAAAAAAAAAATCCAGTACAGTACGTCCCTCTGAATGTCTTATTGTAATGACAAGTTTGTTTGTTTTTTAATTTGTTTGTTTGTTTTTAAATAGTGCTACATGTAATGCAAACTTTGAGTACATTCCGTAACTAGACAGCATTAATTAATTAAATAGGCCTCAATATTTTTTTATCAAACACCTGTATTAAAGTTTTAATTAGCATTAAGTAATTAAATAGGCCTAGATATATTTTTTTTTTCAAACACCTGTATTAAAGTTTAATTTAAAGGATAAAAGTCATCTCCTGACTTCCCTTTTAACTACTTTCATTTTTTAAAATTAATTCTAGACTACAATTGTGTAAATTTACAGCCCCTGAAGACATTTAGTAATTACATGTATATCTATCTCTACTTATTAAAATGTTGTAAAATAATCCTTGTTTTTTTTTTTGTTTTTTTTTATTCTTTATCTTAAACACCTCTCTGCTGTAAGTAAACAAAACAACAACAGGGAGCCCGCAAATTCAGAATACACAAGGGGCGGAGCTATCATGTCACTCAGAACCTTTTTCATGCATGAGTGAACAAAGCAGTCCCAGAAAGCAGTCCCAGGAACTGCTGGGGCTGCTGGGTCTGCTTTCTAGAGCAGTCCCAGAGCAGTCCCACAGTGGTCCCAGAGCAGTCCCACAGCAGTCCCAGAGCGGTCCCAAAGCAGTCCCGGGGACTGCTTTCTGGGACTGCTTAGGTGTCAGGTTGGGTCTGGTTGGTACTGAACTGCAAATGTACAGAGAAACGTCAGAGATTTTTTTTTATAAAATTCACTTCCGGTCGCGTGTTTACCTGTCCTCAGAATTAGAATTTGTTCTCACAATATTGCTCAGCAACAGTAAACGACTGAAGTCTAAAACTTTCAGAACTGATAGTCAGTCATCAGTTTATTTGAATCACGAGGAAATCTTGTATCGCCGTTACTTCCGGTCGTGACAGGAAGTGATGCAAAAAAGTGAATGGTTAATGATTAGCACGTTGGATTTTCACCCTGACAACCAGGGTTAAATCTCCAGAGTGTCTGAATTTCTTTTATCACCTTTTCAGCTTGAATTTACGTTTTTACTTTCAAAATCGGACGGAAGACCTCTCATTGCTCGCAATGAGTTTCTAGTTATTATTATTATTTTTCTGACCATCTCATTTTGTGCACGCGATTTCTCAAAGACTACTGGATGGATTTTGATGAAATTTGCAGAAATAATATGTTGTAATCTGAAGTTATTTTATCCGAGAGAATTTTTGGAAATTCCTTTCCGGTGCCAAGTTACGGACCATTTTCTGAATTTAAAATGACATTTTGTCCACGGATAATCTCAAGAACGGTAAAAGATATCAATGTGAAACTTTCAGGGATTAAAGATTGTGATAAATACTAGTCGGGACGTGACATTTCGTTTGTCGTCATTACTTCCGGTCGTTACCAGATGCGAATTTGAAAAGTTGATTTTTTTAAACTTTTTAGATTTTCAATATTTTTCTTTAATAGTAGTAGTGTTAATAGAAGCCCTTCTGAAAATGCTTAATATATAATTTGTTTTCAAATTGATAAATCTAAACTCTAGATATTCGCATTTTAAAATTTGAAGCGGGTCCAAAATGGCGACTGTCTTCGCAAACTCCGACGAGCAGATCGGACTCGGAGCTCCTCGGGTGGGTCGTTCCTCGCACACTAACCTCGGACGTCAATGGTGTTCTACCATGTTGCTGATACAGTCATGTGATCTTATTTGAAATTCCTCCAAATGTTATACCTTTGAAGTCTGGGTTACTATGAAGCACGCCCAACACTATGTTTGCTTTCAAAGACTACTTACATGATGTTGTGATCAAAACCAATATCCAAAGAAGAATTAGACAAGAGAAAAAAATGCTTTAAGAAATGTTTGCAGAGTAAAATATGAAATGAGTTACAAGACAGTTTCCGGCGGAGAAATATAATCGATTTGATGCATATTTCTCCACCAATCACTTCCGAGGTTTGTATGGAGCGTAGCGGAGTCAGTCGAGGATTGCCGATTGGCAGGTTGGAGTTTACGGAGACAGCCGAGCGTCTTGTTGAACGAAAGTACCATAAGGATCAATGAAATATGAAGGAATTGTTGGATCTTTCAGATTATGAAATGGATAAGCTGTCTTTGAAAACATACATACTCTGACCTCCAAATGCAATAAAATGAGTACTTTGCACGGTACATACAATAATATATTTGAGAATGGAGACCATTCAATAGAACATACATTTCAGAGAAAAGGCTAGAAGATTTACTCGTGACATAATGTATCGTGACTCTTCTTTCATTGTAGAAAAATGGTCTGATGCAGAAGTGCAGAAAAAGATTACACGGACACGTTTGTATGAAATACAAGTATATGGAATTGTATGGAATAAAAAGTTGAATACACAAAGAATAAAGGAAATAAACAGTATCATCAGTTCATCAGTAATAGATTATTTGTTATTGTTTAAACTCAAGTAACGAATTCCGATGTGAATCTGCTTGCACAAAATTTGGCTAGCTAGCTCTCATTCTATAATTCCGCACTATATAAAAAACTTTAAACCTCCCTGACGCTCGTTACTTCAGGCAATCGGACGGAAGACCTCTCATTGCTCGCAATGAGTTTCTAGTTATAATAATCATCATCATCATCATAATCATAATAATAATTAAAACAGTGAAATGTCACAGTAACAGAGAGATTTACTTACAGCATGTTCATATACTATAAAAAAAAATTAGTAATTGAAATATAATTGAAAATTACTTGAAGTTACATTTTTCCAGTGTAATTTGCTAAATTACAATTACAAGAAATTGAAAAATAGTCCATCACATACATGTATTACTTTCAATTGCTTGGGAAAATGCTATTAGTTACACTAAAGTACTTTTGTCAATTACTCTCCCTGATCTGTATATGATTACAGATTCATATTTAAGACTGTGTTTGCCATAGAAATAGTTGCTGAAATACATATACTTGATAAAATATTTTTTTAAACCTGCACTGTTGTATAAATTATAAATGATAGAAGATATGACATACTAGTATTCACCACGGTAAAAAATCATGTCGTCTTGTTAAGAAACTTACAGTCATAATTTTTCAGGAAAGTGCTTTTGCTATACACAAAGAAAAACTATTATGTCTCTCTTGCAGGCTACAATGCAAATTAAATGTTTGAGTAGATAAACTAAATGAATGCCAGTAATGCATGTCTATTGTCAAGACTGCTGCAGCACGTTTTAACAAGTTTAATACACCATATCTGACCATTCGGCGGGTATGGCTCTAAAGTCAGTTAGATTGTGTTCTTATTATTTTTTGAACAAACAAACATTGACTCCTAAGGGAAATATTAAAAAATCTGGAAATAAAGATGATCAATTCACACTTTTTTGGAAAAAAAGGTCTTATGATAAAGATCATTACACAAAACATACGTTTATTAGTACTGAAAAAAGGCAAAAAGATTCCTCAATACTTTGCTTACAAATTTCCCCAAAGAAAGATTTTGATGTTCTGGTGTTATTTTTTTCTTTTTCATGGATAATAGATTGATTATATGTATTGAATTTAAAATTTGAGAAATCTTTTACGGAGCGCTTTACAATTGCCTTTCTCGTTGTAAATAGATTGACTCGGAAAACTATAATATATATTAGAATCGCAAAAGAAAATTGGTCTATAGTATGTCTATTTTGTCTCTGTTTTAACTTTTGCTGGAATTCATTGTACAGATAAATGAATGAAAAACTTTATGAATGCAGTTATCATGTTATATGCTGGAAGATGATTCGATAAGTTATCCTTTTATACTACATTCATTTTACTTAAGTGAGGTATCTGTCGTTAGAAAATAACAACTAATTAGATCAAAAATTCAATACATATGACTACAGTGTCTATAACTTTAGGTGCTACAGTTCTTTGAGATTCTTTTTAAGAATCTGTACATTTTTCACTTTTCATTTTTTAAGTGAACAGTAATCACTGGCTGGCTCTTGGAAATCATAATTATTATCATTAGAAACGGAAGCATCATGTTCCGCATATCTTCTCCCCGTGTTGAGATTACTGTAGTCACTTTCTTCCATCTCATGATTAAGGTTTCCATGAGCGTGATCGTAGTTTTCATCAACGTCAGGATCCGCCTCCTTTTCATGCAGATGATTGTACACCTCATTATTTACGTCATTATTCGCCATCGAACGTTTTCTGTCTTTTTGAACGTTTCTCTTTCTTGGCGATTCAATGGAATGAGCAAACGGTGACACGTTTACAATCTTTCTCTGAAATCGAAATGTTTAAAAGAAATACATTTACTTTATTTATTTTTATTTTTTGAAGGATTAAAGTACCACTTTCTATCATATATATGTACGGTAGTCCAAACAAAAAAATTTTTGCCCTTGAGTAATTTTGTAAAATTCTTGTAAATCAGCCTATGTGTTTTTTTCTGCTAAACTTGTTTATGATTAAGAGAAAAGTTAATCAATCTTTATAAAAAGGAGGTGAGTGATAACCATTGCCCAAAGCAGTAACGAAAGCAGACTCAACATAAAATATTTACATCCACTGAATATTTTCTCTTTTATTTCTAAAGAAAACCATTGCCGTTTATCAGTTCATGAACAACACTAGGCATTTCACCTGTACAGATTTCTTGATCAGTGGCTGTTCCATCAATGAAACGTACTATGACGTACATATCAATAATACAATAATTAATCTTTTTAATCCTACTTTAAATGATTATTTATACAGATATAAATATAAACAATAAAATGTCTTTCTTTGGTTGTTAGTACGGGAATTAACGTCGCAGCTATTGCAGAAAAAAATTACATAACCCGCTTACACGGGTTATGTATTTTTTCTGCAACAGCTGCGACATTAATTCCCGTACTAACAACCAAAGAAAGCATTTTATTGTTTAAATATTATATATAGAAAATTCTGCAATACATTAATTTGTATGCTTTTTAACCCAGAGATCGGCACTTGCATGTGCACTTAATTTTGTCTTTCAGAGTAAGTCTTCGACGCTAAATTAAGATTGATTGATTGATTGTATGCTGTTTTACGTCCCGTTCGAGAATTTTTGACTTTTATAGAGACGTTACCATAAACCGATGAAGGGCTTCAAATTTAGACCTTCACTCGGCACTCAGGGCCATTGAACAATGAGGGTTTTTTATCGTGCCAACGCCTAGCGTGACACGTGGCCTCGGTTTTTAAGGTCTCATCCGAAGAAACAGTTGCTACCTATTTCTTATCGACTAAGGTCAGACGCGGCCGTGATACGCTACTGTGTAGATATGTGAAGCCATGAAAACTGATCTGATGTATATATTCTAACGTATTAATCAATGTGATTAAAATCAGATCTTTGTTACACCCCGAAATTCTGATAGTCGCTGTACAAACAGATCTTTGTACAGCGACTATCAGAATTTTGGATTGAACAAAGATCTGATTTTAATCCGATTGAGTTCCTTCGTAAATGCAATCTACATAATAATAACTTTAAATAGGACGGTATCCCTACCTTCAAACCCAGGAATTAATGTTCAACTGTACAAAAAATCAGCAGTCTTATCTAATGTATAAATATTTCATTTTCCCTCAAATAGCAGAAATAATGGACATACATATTCTCAGGAAATGTTCCAATATTATTCATGTTTATGATGTAGTGAGGTGTATTTTGTAAATATTCTGTCTATTTCTTACTTCATTTTTACGATGGTTGGCAGGAATGCTCTGGGGTGCATCTATTTCAGTCTCATAAGTAGAGTTGTTAAAAATGGCATCTTTTGGGCATTCTCTATATAAAATGTTAATATTGTTATTTAATGGCTTTTATAAAACATGTAAAAAATGAAAACTGAAACAGGTAAACAAAATTAAAAATGAGAATACTGAAACGTTTATACTTCTTTTTAGTTTTCCCACGTCGTATATGATGATAGATGGTTACTGCGAAAACTGTTAGAACAACACCGAGGACAAGGCCACCAAAAACAGATCCAATTGTCAAACCGGCTACGTTATCTTCTGCAGTGATAATAAAAGATTTTTAGATTATAAAATGTTTTGTAACTTCTTTTGAAATTATACAAAATCTGCATTCTGGTGATTTTTTATAACGAGAGAGCAGATATAGCTTTGATTTTAGCTGCTGTTTGCCCTCACCCCACCCCATACCCCATTAATTTTTACCTTTTCTTTCTTTTACCGTCATTTATCTCGTTATTACTACTTAGTATCTTGATTTATAAACGACATATTATCCCGTTATTTCGACTTAATATGTCGTTCGTACGACTTCGTATTTCGTGCATACGACATAGCAAAAAATATTTTCCACTAGCAGCAATATTCTTCCGTTACATTTAGACATAGAGGAAAATATAAAATATACTTACGAAAAATGCAAGAAAAACTAATAGGAATGATCGAATGATTTTTTTCTACTGAGTTTACTTGAACCCAGAAATATTGTAACTTTGGATACCTTTCTGATTCTGGAAACGAGCTTGGAAAATACCGTCAGAGGATGCTGCAAACATATAAATATCTTTAGATTATCATACTTTCGACATAAATAACAAGAAATTTTCAACATGAATAAAACAATAGTACAATAACGAGTTTTATAAAGCCCCTACAAATTTGGAATATATGTTATTTACTATTAAACTTCACAAAAATTACTTGATTTACCTAATACTTATATATGCATTCGACAAAATTGCTGACGCATCATCATGGAAAATTCATATTTTACTTTTCAAGTTTATTTATGGTGTATTTGATATATAAATATGTTACAAAGTAAAAAATGAGGTATTTTTAAAATGTCTTAACTAGTAAATAAGTACAATGTTGAATAAAGGGGAATCATTGAAAAAATGAAAATAATACTCACACTTTTAAGAGGAATAAATTTACTTTTTTTCTTGCTTGTGTTCTTATTAGTTGAAAATCAGAAGAAACAAGATCTGTTTATGAAACGCAGATGCCCCCGTATGGCTACTTATAGCGAAGGTTAAACTTTCTCAAATGCAAATCAAATATGTTGGTACTCAAAGTAAGGTCTTGTCCAGATGAATTTTACCTGTGAAATCTGAAAGCCCTAGCAGCAACCATTGAAAAGATATGGAAGAGGTTAAAGTTTTTCACAAAAAAAAGTCAAACATCACGGTCAAGGTTAAATGGTCAAAATTATTGATGCCCAAAGAAAAGCCTTCTCACAAGAAACACATATGAAATATGAAAGCCCTAGAACCAACCATTCAGAAGATATGGTCAAGGTTAAGGTTTACCAAAAGTAGGTCAAACTCCAAGGTCAATGGGCTATAATTGTTGGTATCTTAAAGTGACAGTACGGCGCATCTCATCAAAAAACTGACTTGATAAAATTTTCCTACAAGATTTGGAATTTTTTTACTACTCATAATGTATAAACTTTCAGAAAATTACAATTTCACAATTAAATAATTTTGATTATTAAATTAAAATTAATAGTTATTTATGGGACATAAATATATACATCGCAACATGTTCAGGGTTCCACATTCCATGCTATACACGCATGCGTAGTTTTCATAAACAAAACAGCATGGTCAGAGAGGGAAGCCCGGTAGGCCTGCTACATTGATAAAGTCGACCAAAAAGGAAAAGAAACTGAAAATAGAGCTTAAAAAAGCAACTTTTCTGACTAAAATTTAGTTTTGGGATAAATATAATCATTAGATTAGGAAGAAACAGGACCTCGGCGACACTCACGCAGGGCTCGCGAAGGTTCTACTCGACAGGTTTGTTGATGCTTGTGAACATTTCACATTTTTCCATCGCTTTCAAAGAAAAAATAGTGTAAACTCAACATAAAAATACACCTATGACTTATATGCCATTGAAGTGCTATTTTTTTTAGCTGTGCAGAAAAATATTGTGTTTGACATTTGCCGCGATAACGTATGATTTGGTGGTTTTTCTTTCTCGGACCCCAATACAAAAAACATCAACATTTGTACTTTTAACTCTGTTAAATTCGCCTGAAAGCAGACTCCAATCTTTACGATTATTATTTAAGATTATTTTATAAGAAAGTTATGATAATTTGCTTTTGAAAATTGCTTTTACCGCATATTCATTATAATTGTAATCGCTACAGTGTAGGCACGTGCCGTATTAGAATTAAACAGGTACACTATACAAAATTGCTTATGCACCACTTATTATTCTTATTTGTGAATTGTTCATTTCCCTGATTGGTACTAGTATATAAAATATACCATCTTTTCCACAACAGTTGTATTGACAAATGTCTTGGTGTCATGTCAAGACCCTTAAAGGACCTTCTTGTCCGAAAACCAATTTCCCGACGGGCACTGCGCACCGTTTTTGCCAAGATATGAAGTTGGTGATTACCGATGGTGGTCCATGACGTTGCAACAGTAGAGTCTCCCACTTAAAAATCAAATGATATAATCCTGATTGACTACCATATCGCTTAGTAGTCATCCAGTGCCTTGGTGTCCCTACCAAATCCACCCAACTTCCGGTTGCCCCAATTTTGTGAAACAATCTTGAAGTTATTGTATGGTGCTTACTTAATGCCGTCGATATCTATTGTAAACATTTTTATGATTGTTAATTCATTTTCAACAATTTTTCACCAGAGAAATCCATAATCTTTTAATTGTTTTAATATTTCATAAATTTCTTCAAAGGAACCCCCTGCAGACACCATACTGGCTACTTCATCACGCTCTTCTAGAGTCAAACGCCGCATACGGTGTTGCTTTTTTTCTGAATTTTTAATTAGTGCAAACATTAAGAACACAACCATAAAGAAAAAATTAGAAATTTATTCCACCAAAAAAGTATGGATATGATTTTAATTTTTTCTACGAAGTGGTCACGCTTCAGTAAACATTGTTGTTTTTTATCAGTTAAAACAATTAAAAGTCTCATTTTTTATTAAAGTAACATAATTATATATCAAAAACATCATAAACAAGTTTTGAAAAGAAAAATGTTAATTTATTTAGGTAGTGCGTTAGCAATTTTGTCCAGTGTATAAGATTGCTCCAGTTCGTACGACCCTTGATTTTCCGGCAGATTCTTTTTACGTTAATTTTGTATGAGGAGAGAATATTTCTGTTTTTCAAACTGCTTACATCAACTTAATACATAATTTCTTAATGATATATTGGGTAAATTTGAACGAAAAAGCACACGTTTTGCAGCCATACTGTCGCTTTAAGGAAGGTTTTGCCACAAGCAATACACATGTGAAGAATGAAAGCCCTAGCACCAACCGTTCAAATGTTATGGTCAATATTAAAGTTTTCCAAAAGGATGTCAAACTCCAAGGTCAAGTTCAATTGGCCAATGTTGTTGGTATATTAGAAATGTCTTGTCACAAGGATTACATATGTGAAGTATAAAAGCCCTAGAACCAACCTTTCAAAAGTTTTGGTCATGTTAAAGTTTTTCAAAAGTAGGTCAATCTCCTAGGTCAAGGTCAAAGGGTCAAAGTTGTTGCTATCCAAAGGAAGGTCTTGGCACAAGAATTACACATGTATACATGTGAAGTACGAAAGGTCTAGTACCAATTGTTCAAAGGTTATGGCAAAGGTTAAAGTTGGGTAACATTTTGTAAAAATTGGTCAAACTCCAAGGTCAAGGTCAAAAGGTAAAATATTATGGTACCCAAAGAAAGGTCTTGTCACAAGAAATAAAAGTGTGAAACATGAAAGCCATAACTCCAACCATTCAAAGGTTATGAGCAATGTTAAAGTTTTTGCGGACAAACAGACAAACAGACGGACAGGGCAAAAACTTCGATACGGGGGCATAAAATATACACCGTATTCCGCGTTTAACCCTAGAGGAGCGTGCTATAGCAATTAATATGGTGTTTGCAAGGTGTTCCTTTGCAGAAATTTGTTATAAGAAATTTTTTTTTCTTAATTATAACAAAAGATTTTTATTTCTTCTAGTGAATACTTCTTGCAAATAAATTAACAAACAGAAATATGTTTACTATAGATAGTCACTGCATTTAGTAGTCACCAAACAACAATTTCAATTTTGTTTCACTAAGTTTTTGCAACCGGAAGTTGAGTGGACTGGGTATGGATATCAAGGCACTGGGTGACTACTAGGCGATATGATAGCCAATCGCTGTGTATTATTTGATTTTTATCTTGGAGACTGCTTCTGTTGAAACCCCCTGACCCCACCATCGGAAACCCCAAACTTCAAAAAGGGTGTGCAGTGCTCGTCGGGAAATTAGTTTTCGACAAGAAGTTCATCAAGGGTCTTGTCATGACACACCAAGACATTTGTCAACTACACTGTATTGGGAAAGATGACATAGTATATATACCAGTGTCGATTAGGCAAATTTTCAATTAACAAACGAGAATAACAAGTGTCGCGTTAGCAATTCTGTCTAAAGTATATAGTTTGAAAAGAATTTGATTAAATTTCAATGAACTTACAGAAAACGCATTCTGAATCATTCAATGGAGCATATCCTTGAGTACAGACACAGGTTTCGTTCTGACAAAAAGAACCGGACACATTGGAACACTGCTCATTGCGCTGACATGTTTCATTCAGTTTCAAATTTCCTGATAAGAAAGAAAAGGAGTCAACACATTTAAAAAAATTAATTTTTTTTTAGGAAACAAATATTTATATCCTGTAAACAAAGTCAATGAATTGGTTATAATTATCTAGCAATGAAGAAATGAAGTGTACGATGAACATAACAGGGATCTGCAGCCCCCCCCCCCCCCGTGTGGACTTATTATATATATGTACAGTTGTGTACATTGGTAGAGATTTCAGTCTGTCTTTATTGCAATCATCAGTCGAAGTGTGATCCATTTTGGGATACCTATCCCGATGTATTTTCATAGTGTTTAAATTTCATTTTGTGTGGTAACTATATATAATACAGTTTCAAAGTACAATGCCACGCACTCATAAACGTAGGGTATATATGCTAGTTATCGAAACTCTACCATTCAAAATTCAGAAGACGGTTTTTAAATTAACTGTTCGAAGTATTTTTGCAAAGGAGTTCAAAGGTGAAGGTCAATGGACTGTCACACTGGTATTTTTAAATAATATCTTATGACAAATAGTGCAGATGCTAAGTAGCACAGACTTACATGTACCTCTTAAATGCCAAAAATAAGCTGTATGTCGGTTCTATATACTATTTTGAAATATAGGCCAAAGTTCAAGTTCAACGGTGAAGAGGTCGGTAACCATGGTATTTTACAAAAGCCATTGGGTGTACTTTTTTGTAAAGCACAATTTTATCATTTGATATCTTTTCTTTAAAATAAAGCTATGCTAAAGTATGAATTTTTTTTTTGGTCTAAGAACAACTGAAAGTACAATGATTTTAGATTAAGATATCTTAGAAAAGTCACTAGTAGTTAGTAGGACCTTACCTTACTTGGAACAATATAACATAAAATAAATATTCCATGACAAGCAGAAATAAAAGGTCATCATACGTTATATTAGAGGGATCACAAGCTTAAAGAGGCTATATTTTCTACAGTATACTATGCAACAGCACAATAATTGGGAGGGCATCCATCCGTGCCCCCCCCCCCTGCCCGGGTTCTTAGGGAGCCATATGTGGTCTCGGGCAATTCGTAAGCGAGGTAAAACCGACAAATTTCCCTATCCGAAAAGAATTCGTCCATCACTGGCATAAATTCGCTTAGATTTTGTACACCATATCTATTTTTTTTTTTTTTTTTTTTTTTTTTTTTTTTTTTTGCTAGAATATCCAACTTCCTAACTTACTTACATACATTTGTCTAGCTGCAGATCTGTAGCTAACATATGTCTAAAATTGTAAACAAATATTCTACTGTAGTTGTGTTTATATATATTCATACCCATTAAGATAGGAACTCTAGGGTACAAGTATTTTATACAAAAGAAAGAATTTAGAAGGCTTTATATAAAATGTACATCTTGAATTGAAAAGTTGATTCGAAGATTATGTTTTAAAAGATGAATTGATTGTATGTTGTTTTACTCCCACTCGAGAATTTTGAACTCATATAAAGACACCATATATCGGTGAAAGGCTTCAAAATTAGACCTGTACTCGAGACTCAGGGCCATTGAGCAAAGAGGGATCTCTATCATGCCAACGCCTACTGTGACACGGAAACTCGTTTTTTTTTTAAGGTCTCATCCGAAAGAGCCGTGACTTTCATTTTAGTGCCGGGCGCTTGACGAAGGAACTGTCACTACCCTTGATTACGTCTTAGGTTTGACGCGACGAACGAGAACAGAACCCGGGCCTCCCGATCACGAAGCGAACGCCCTACCACTAGGCTACCGTAAGAGAAAGATATGAAAGATTTTCAGAATCAATTATGTGCATCATTCAGTCTTCAACTATAACTACAACTAGAGATTTTCATGTTGTTGCCTGTCAAAGAATACAATACGACCTTTAATTAGGCAGAGTATTTATAATTCTGATCCGTCAGAGCGAAACATTTCTCAAATCTATAAAGTAACTGTCATAAATGGATGATCCCATTTACATGTAATTCAAAAGTTAAAGGACAATTAAGACTGATAAATGTAATTACAACAAATATTTCCAGTAGATGCGTAGATCAAGTATATTTATTAATGTCAGGGCAAAGCTTCTATTATTTATCAATGCACTGCTTTAGTAATTAGACTTTAATGTCAAATCATTATGAATAAATTCCCCAATTCAAGATGAAAGAAACCTTTCTTACAACACATATTTTCATTACATCCTATAGTAAAATGGTCTCTATTAGAAGTGCATGCCTATGGTCAATATACTGAAGTCTTTTTTGAAGGACTGAAACTTGAATTTACCTTTTAAACATTTGTTTCCGAATCCTATGTACCCAGGATTGCAAACACACTCGCCAATTTGTCCTGTCAACAAACACATCTTGGATACATCTTTACACTCCTTCGTCGATGTACACACGTTTTCCGAGATGTCTGCTATTAAAAGAAATGAATTCAACTGCACAGGAATAAAAAGAAGAGAATACGTTATTATTGCTGAAGTCAAAATTATGAACTATATTAATGACCCTCTTTACACCAATGGTAAATATCTCTTGGGTTCTGAGGAAATTATATCATTTAAAGATGTGAATATGGAGTTTATCTATTTTGCTTACTTAAAAGAGAAAAGTACATGAACATGCACTTAAAGTGTTCAATTAATTCAGCTAGGCCAAATGAAGTATTTAGAATGCATGAACTAATTACAAATTGAGTAATAAACTTAAGATATAAATTCATTTCAATTACGACCTAAGGGCAGATTATTCTAACTACATAAAATTACCATGGAATTAGAATTCTTATGTGTGCAGTGTATGGAGGGTTCTTTAGGGATTATTTAATTTGCGAGTTACTGAATTCGCATTATGATTCTTAACAAGTGCCAACTTTCACCGTAACAAATTCAGCAATTATATTCCTTAATCATCCTTGGTTGTTTAAGTGTCAAAAATATCACTCTTTTCTTTAAGGTAAAACCTATGTCGGAAAAGTCTTTATCACAGAATTTTCAAACTTTTTAAAATGAGTAATTAGTACTCGCTTATTTATCAATTAAAGTATATGGCATGTTTCCTATTTATTAAATGACGTACAGTCAATGCAACTTGGATTGATAAGTATACACTGCGACTATAATTTCAGCCATTTTTAGGGGTACATGTTCATAATTAAGGAGAATATAGAAAATCACAAAAACATTTTTTCAAAGATCTTCGTTATAGACAGAAAGTCTTATGATGCACCGCTATACAGTAACACTCGGTTATAGCGGATTCTAAGTGAGTTATACATTACTTCGACATATCCAAAATTTGTTATGTCTGTATAACAAACTCGTTAACGTACATGTACAGTGTACACTGTAAACATTGTGCTTAGGAAATAAACATTTCCATGACGTGTTTAGATCTAAACTGTTTAATTTTGTGTTTAACAACTAAACAATTACGTCTAAATGTATTTAAAATCTATACACGTTTAGATATTGAACATGTTTTTTGTTTTAAATTCGGTCAAGTGCAGAGTTATCTTCCCGGAAATGATATATATTTGAACGTTAATTAGCGCGGTTGTCGAAACAAAGTCACAACAAAAAAGTAAACGATGTTTTCAAGGGAACTGATGAGAACTTGAATGACAGTCATCGCAGAAATAGTGAAATACACATGAAAGGCTTCCTGTTACTTCTATAAAGGGTATGTACGGTTTTGATTAAATAAAATTTAAATGAAAAGTAAGGTAAACAACATTGCACTTTATATCCAGGATGTCTTTGGGTGCCATACTGTAAACCATATTCGCGTGCGAGAAATTTTCGCGAGGTTCACGAGAGCCTCGTCATCGCGAACCGGTCCTTAAAGTCTCTCTTTCTATTAACAACAGGTCAAAAAAAGGCTTGATCGCGAAAATTAATAGTCGCGAGCTAGTTTATCCCCGGTAAATCGCGAAATAAAGTCGTCGTGAATAAAAGTTGGTTTACAGTATAATGTATTCATTAATGAGAGTAAATATTGAATCTAAAGATGCATAAATATCGATTAAAACATTTTTATTATATGCTCAATAGTTAATGTAGAACTTTAGCATGTTCAGTGAGGAGCAAATACTGTTACTTATAATTAAATGCACCGTACGTCCTTTCTTACAGGTTAAAGTTATTGGATAGTCGTGAGAAAGAAGTTCAAAATTCATCTCTGTTAATGGACGTGAAAGATGAATTATACAAACTGCACTGTACCATAGAAATTAATTTCAAGATTATATGCAGATGCTCTGCTGTTTTGTTTACATCATGGCGGATTTGAAATAGTGAACCGTACTGCATCACACTGCAAGAAGCACGCCATACATTTGTACCTGGAGTCTTTTTAGTATTAACTTTGTATTGTGCTACTGCTTTAAAATGCAGACAATTCAATAACTGGATGTTAATAACTCTTTAGATGCCAAAAAGTATGATATGTCAAACTTCTAGAAGACTGTACAAACATTGAAAAAAAAAAAATCACAAGAGAAAGGAGTTCAGCCGAACGATGATCCCGTGAGAACAATTTACCGTGTGTTAAGTCTTTTTTTAGCATTTTAACATGATGTTTATAAGTAAATAAAACTTATAATGAACATGCCTGTTATATTTTCAGTTTTCTTGCAGACCCTTGTTTAAAACATTAAAGTGTTTAGCTTCTAATCGCAAATCTAAACTGTTAAGAATTGTGTTTAAAATCTAAACATGTAAGCATTTAGGTTCCAAATACTTTCCATTACGTGTATTGTTTACAATTTAAATGCATTAAAAAAAGGTGTGACAAGATTGTGTTTAGAAATGTGTCTATCATCTAAACACATTTTTACAGTGTATGTATAACGAATTTGCAATATACTACAAAACGTAATATTTTTGATGACTATCTGATATGCTGATCATGAGTGGGGATGACAATATATAGTTTAAGTACAGATACCTAAGCATTGAGTTCTTATTTTTGGATGTCGTCGGTCCTTGACACGGCCGTGACGACAAACTGAACACGGTATGATAATTTGTTGGCATGGCCAGGTGTGTTATAGGACCGACGACATCCAGAAATAAGAAATCAATGCTTATATTTATATTGTTTAATTTTCTCTCTTCATAATTGTTTATTTCGTTAATCTTTTTAAATTTGAATTTAGCGCCTTTCAGTACTGGTGTTCTTATTAGACGTAAGAGCCGTTTGTGACATATGAAAGTTAAATAACGCAAATGAAGGAAAAAGATGACAAATTAATTTCAAACGCACAGTTGTTGTAATTTTACGTTAATTTAACAGGGTAGTTGTTTTTTATTGAATTGAGTCAAAACACTATACATTTTGGTGTTCCTAGAGTATGGAAAATGCATACAGTTCCTACTGTGTATTCTACCGAGCGGTAACAAGGATTCGTGTGTGTTATAGAAATTTGAACGTCGTAGATTTCTAATGGATTTTATAAAGAAAATTACCCTGAATGTAAATATAAACAAATGAATGGATGTCTAGATCGGTGTATATTTTTGGAGATATTCTAGTTGTAAATGATGCAGATAATAAATTTATAAAATATTAAGTAATTGAAATCTTTCTAAGATGTTCAAAATTCTACATGTTTGCACCATCCTTATTAATCTATGCAACTTTGCATCATTTGAATCCCATTAATCTGAAACTTTGAATGGAAAATTAAAATCGATGCGGTAAAAACTTATTCATTTTACTAATATTAGCAAGACTTAAGTTGTTATTTTCAAGATTTCTTATTAACGTTTGTTTGTATCATCTGCCCTTAAATTGAGGTTATTAATTACAGGAGCTCCACGTGAATTACCACAGTGTATTTGATGTAAAACACAATTCAATACGAACGTTATACATGCTTACTTAAATTTTAATAATATATATTTGAGAAAAATTAGGTCAATTTAATATCTTTTATTATTTGAACCATGTTAATTCGCTGTAAAATAATATGTAAATTATATTAGCTTAACCTCTATGGGACTCAAATAAAATCACTTCGTTAGTTCTTTAAAGAGGGTGTTGCAGTTCTTTTGTTATTTTCCCTAAATGTGTCGCAGATTAAAAGAAGAATTTTAAGTTACTGAAAACAATGTTAATTTTTTTTTTCCAGATACAACGGTATATACAGCACAATGTAAAACAATATTTGGAAGCTGCATATTGACTTCCAATTTGCCATTAAATGAAGTGTAAATTAGTCACACAGCAAAGTATATCAGATTATCTGTTTTTTAAATAGGGAATCCCTTTTGTTCTGAAAAATTGCCTCTTTGAAACAGAATGAATTTGATACATGCACAGAGAGGCAGGAATTTTCTTCAAAAATGCCATTTCCGATTTTTGTTTTAAAGAGGCATATTTTTGAAAAACACAAAAATTGAATAAAAATTACTATCCATACGAAATGTAAAATGTGTACATAAAATAACGCAGAGATAAATAGTGTCTGAAATGGTCTAGTGGTTATGCTGGTGGACTCCTAACGAATTATTTTACCTGAGAATGGGCTCGAATCCTGGAATGGGTCTTTTGTGCATTTTTTTTCCTTCACTTTTTTCATGTTTGGAAGTGCGATAAAATATCTATTTTAAGAGAGCGAGGGAAAGAGAGAGAGAGAGTGAGAGAGAGAATGTCAAGAAGTTAATGAGTACTAATAATATTTTAAACACATGCAGATTTTAATTGTTTTCCTTGATACTGTGACCTTAAACTAATGGCAGAATGCTATTATTTAGTTGAAAGGCGATGTCTTGAAAAATAAAGTATTGTTTTAAACAATTTATTTTTTATATAGTTTACTCATTTTGATTCATTTTTGGTCTATTATTTAGTAGCCAAGATTTGATTTGAAACAAATGGAATGTCTTGGATGTAGCATAAACAGTTTGATTATGGGACACAGTTTTACTTATTTAAAAAATATTCACGGACGTTGTGTACCATATATCTTTCAAAATGCTGTGCAAGGTGCACTGGCAATTCCATGTACTTTTTATGGTTCAAACCTTTCTCGTACAAAACGGCAATAGTGACACATGCATGTAAAAATAAATATAATAAAAAATAAAAAGGTTAACGTTCACTAAAAGGTCGCCAATCGGTTCCTACGTTAGGAAAAACTACGCATGAAATAAACGTAAAATGTGAGGTGTTTTGTCAAGCTGGAAATACCCCAGTACTCGCCGTAAACACAAAGTCATCTATGTAGCTTTTTCTATATCCTGACATCTCTTCAGGCGACGTGGGTATTTAAATATCCTTTTCGATATAGGGAATAATCGCGAGTTTCTGCAATACCCTCTTTGCTTCATAAGCGATAGGGTTCACTTTAACCATAGAATTTAAGAAATTAGAAAATAGAATTATATTGTATTTATTATTTAGTAAGTAATATTTTTTGTTTTCCAAAAAAAAATTATATCAGTGAAAATATTTCATCTACATAAACAACAGACAAGCAATATTCTGTGTGTAACATTTTGTAAAATTGATTTATGATTGATTGATCGATGTTGTTTTACGTACATTGATTTATGAGTGGAATAAAATGAACTTACACAAAAAGCATTCCGTATCATTAAATGGAGAATATCCACGCCTACATACACATGTTTCATCCTGACAAACAGAGCCAAAAGCCACAGAACACTGCTCATTTCTCTTGCACGTTTCATTCAGTTTCAAATTGCCTGAAAACAGTAAATGATCCCAAACTTATATAAATATGTATCCAGTATATCCCTTAAAAGAAAAGATAAATTTGTGCAAATTTCGTTGAAAAGTATTTATTAATTGAAGCATATTGAATAATTCTGATAACAATCAATTCATCGTATAATATCAATATACACTGTATCTTATGGTAAGTGTATTCAATTTAGTGCTCACTAACTCTTGTTTCCTGACATTTTGACTCAACATATGTACATGTAAAATTAAATGCGTTATTACACATGATTTTTTCATTATTATTGTACTCATTGATTGCTGTCATTTTAGCCAAATGTCTGGCCACATGTTGATATACTAAGTGCATGCGAATGAATATGTAAATGCAATAAAAACAATTCTTTTAATATTTACCCTTTAAACATTCGTTTCCAAATCCTAAATACCCAGGTTTGCAAACACAGACTCCAATTGCCCCCGTCAATAAGCATGTCTTTGTTTGGTCGTTACACTCCGTATTAATCGTACATAAATCTGCTAAAGGAAAAATAATATCTATACTTATAAACTAATAAATTTTGCAAATAAACTCCGAAACGGCTGCACCAGAGTTCTTACTTACTCCTCTAAGAACACACTAGATACAAGATGATGTCCGTAAACTATGTTTAGATTTCACTCGCATAGTAAGTATCGTACATTAATTTAAAATTTACTTTCATTTTCTATAAACAGCCATGAAATAGCAAAAAAGTGAGTACGGTGGCGTTTCCGGTTGGCGGATCTAAGCTACTAGCAATTTTTAATGAAACTGACGACAAGCAATCGTTTATTTCTTTCATAAAAAGTCATCACTGAATTATTTAATCAAAACTTGATTTAAATGATATAAAAGAAATAAGTTGTGATAACCGATTAAAAAGGGAAATGTGCAAATTATTTTCGACATTCACAGATCTTAATATTGGCGGAAGCTTCTAGAACATCATGTAGCATCGAGCCCGATGTTAAAAAGAAAAACGAGGTGATTATAGCTCCATGAACATAAAAAAAAAGCTTTTGTGTGTATGGTCATTGAAATAATGGTAAATCATTGATAACACTATAAGTTGTGAATATATTTTTATATCAAAAGACTATTACATATTATGTAGTAGGTTTTCCTAATATATTTATCGGTAAAATTTGTATATATTCCTCAGTGAGAGCATCGTGGCAACGAACCCGAAGTACAATTTACTTCGTAATAAACTTGCTTACATGAAAAGAGAAAATTAATGAGTAATGTATTGTTCAAATACAGTCAAAGCTATAATTTTTTTTTTTTTTTTTTTTTTTTTTTTTTTTTTTTTTTTTTTTGCTTTAATCAATACATTTCAGTTTTTTTTTCTGAATACAGTCTTTTGCGTAGAATACTCAGCCAATTCACAGGGCGTTAAAAACTAATTTTTACACAAGTACTTGGGTCTTTGGTTTATAAATATTTATGTACCGTATTGATATGTAAAAAAAAATGTAAAGAACATTTTTACATATCAAAAAGGTATTTATGCCTTCCATATGCTCAGAATGAAAATTTTTAAACATATTGTTTCCCACAGCTTTGTTATTTTTCAGCCAGAATACAAAACTAAGAATGAATGTAGTTGTAAATATGTCATTTATTAATGACACAAAAGTAAGACATGAAAATTGGGAGATCCTATGTTTTTCTACAATTTGTATATACACCAGGATTTGGATCTCCCAAAACTTAAAGGTACAGCATGATAGTAATCAAAAATACAATTTTATCAAACACTTATGGTGAAAAATAAGGTGGCAACCAAAAATAGGCCAACCAAAAACCAAAGTTTTATCAAACACTTTTATTGAAAAAAAAGGTGGTAACAAACAATCAAGATTATCTGATTTTATATCAAATGGTTAATTTTCAATTTTAGACCGGATATGTATTACCAGTAAAAGTAGGTAAAAATTAACTATTACTGTGCATTAGAAGTTATCTCCCTTTTCAATAGGCCAACAAACCAAATGATAACACTATGTAAAGAATCAACTAATAATGGGACGGTTGAACGGGGTGGTGGTGGGTATGTTTTCCTTCACAAATTTCAGCGTGCACAGACACTTGCAGCTTGAGCATCTAACATTGATACTGATCACGTGATCACATTGTAACTATTAGCTAAACACCGCAAGGTCCCTAAACCCTGAGACTATTCATTACATAACATGCAAGTAGTTTACGAAGCGTAAGTTAACACATCATATATAATATACAGATAGCTAAATTCTTAACACAAAAATGCTTAGATACATATGAATGCATAAAACATATTATTTCCAATTTATTTCCAATAATATAACAATACATATTTGTAAACCAAGACCGAAGTACCTGTGAATCCCCCCCTTCCAAAAAAAAAAAATGAATTTTCAGTAAAATTTGCATATTCGCTGTTTTATCCTTGTCGGAAATGAAATAAGATCATCTGGAGTACAATGTCAATTTCTTGATTTATTAATTAATGAAATTGTTATTTTTCAAGTTTTTACGAAAGGGGGGGAGGGATACGTACATCTACTTATGCGGGATTTTGAACAGAGTATTTCTTCCTGCTATAAGCCTGTAGGCTGTCAGTAGAAAATACAATATATTTTATGTCGGTATTGGTATAAATTCAATTCCCCGCGCTTGCGCGGGATTTCATCTAGTTTATATAACATAAGAATAACAAGAGGCCTTGGGCAACAACGCTCACCTAAGTAACACTGGCTCTGATATATTTCAAAAAATCTTATATCGATTTTCTGCTCATGAACCACGAAAAAAATTTGAACCCATGTTGTGTCCCAAAATTAGCCCCTAGTAGAAATGATTTTACCGAGTTTTAATAAATAAAATATGAGGATGCATCAATATCATAAACTTGATAATTTGAAAACAAATTCAATGATTTTCCCGTCGTATAGAATCACTCATAAAATTTGATTTCGGACTTTTAATTTACTCTATCCACAGGGGCTACATCATGCAATAATAAAGAAGAAAAGTGAGACCCAACAGCAGTTATGAGTGCATTTTAATGTATATGAAGACAACAAACAAAATCAAGTTCAAAAGTCCATTATTGAAATAATACAAACAAACACCGACCTCTGAAAACGTCAGAGATAGATCAGGTTCCATGGATAGGTAAGCATCCCTTGTCAACCGATCACAACAGCCGTGTGCTCATTGTCATGATCGGGCATACAGAAAAATCTGTAGACATATCAGTGCGAAAATAATGGCCTTACAATTGTAATAAAAAAAACCTCAGTCAATAATCGACTGAATGATAGGTTGTATATGCTGACAAGGTCGTCGTATTGTCCATAAAATTTACAAAATATCGACTCAAAGCGAGACTTTTCATATTCCTGTTTCATCACCTTATTTGACAGAAGTGCTTACCTCATTTTGGAAATTGTGTATGTTTTCTTACGTAGTGAATTAACTGGGAAACATGTATATGCAGATGATAATGGTATATTGCTACATAAATAAGGGAAGTTGACGATAGAAAAGTTGAAGTCATCACGTTTATAATAACGTTTTGTTGTTAGGTTACAATCAAAGTCTTTTTCTAGAAAAATATCCAAATATAAAACAGATGCGTCAGACTTATCGATATCTTCTATTTCGGGTCCACTAATATATACTGAGTCGACATATGAATGGAATTAATTATTGTTAATTGATAATGCATTCGATATCTAAATGTCGTGTTGAATGCTACAGCAAGTGTTTTCTTCTTCTCGTACATACTTTATTTAACAAATTCTGCTTCGTATGATTACAAAAATAGCTTTGCAAATAACAGGGTGCAATTGGTACTTATAGAAATTCTGACAGATTGTTGGAAGAATTCAAAGACATTGTCAATCAGAAACTCAAGCATCCTTTAAGTATCAACTTGTATGTACAATCTGTTTTTTAACAAAAAAATGACCAGGGACAAGAAAAGTAAATTTACGAGTTCCTTTTTTTATTGAAAAATCTGTTGTTTATAATGACAAAAACCGAACTTTAATTTATCGTTGAGAAAAGTTGTATAAAGTGTTGAAATCACACACGTTTTAATTATATGTATAATAATTAACAAGAAGGTATTGAGTTATGTTAATTTGTTATTTATGTCCAACATAATTGAGTTCGCTTTCTAGAATGTTTAGCTTGGGCTAAAGCTTTGAACATTTAAATGTACAAATGATCTCCCGGTTGTACCGTCAAAAAATGATGAAGATGAGTAAGATGAAGCAAAAGAGCCTTCAGTTGTGTTTGTTGGAGGACCACAATTTTATTCATTATCTGATAATTTTATAGACAGTGCTGACAAGTTGATAAGCAAGTTAATATTTTTAGAGATATAGGCATATGAAGGCATCGAGAATGGCGCAAAGTAATTAGTAGTACGATTTTTTGTACAACTTTGCAATACTCGTTAGGATCGGAAAATAAGATGATTAACATGATAATTGGAATTCCATTACTTTTTTAAGCTTAAAATCAAGTTGATACAAATAATTTCAAACACATTTAAGTGCAAGATTGAACGTATAGCTAATAAATAGTAATTTCCCACTCTGGCTCTATATTGTGCTATTTCAATACCCATATCTTAAGTCACACCTCGACAAAAAACAAACAAAAAAAATGACAGAGCCAGCGTAAACACTACATGTGCAAGAATATAACTAATAATCAGCTAAATAGCAAGCCATTTGTAGGCATCTTATAAATGGGTTATAAAAAAACAAAGTCTGAGATGAACCAAACAGAAAAACAAAGAGTATACATGTATATACAGAGGATCATAAAAACAAGCATAATGGGAGTAGTGCAAATGGTTGAAGTGCATGGGAAACTAGCGTGAATTGACTTGGAAAGATATGTACCTTATATATTTTTGTTTACATTGCATACAAGGAGTGTTCGATTGGAACAAAAATGTCACAGATTGGAGTTAATGTATTTACATAGTGTGAACAAATGGAGTAAGATCCGACTCTTGTTGGATTACGAACACTTTTTCATTTAAATCGCGGATACGGATCTTCCCGTTTGAGGACCAGACTTGTTTGATGTACTGTTTACGGCTGAGCTGCCTTGCAATAAATATGAGTCTATCTCGATATTTGGTGAGGTCCTCGTTTGCCGAAATATTTTTGTTATTGGGATTGTTTTTTAATTTCTCCCAGTTTTTGATTAATTTGAACTTTAGGTTATCTTGGCAATAATTTGTCTTGGACCATTTCGGTTCTTATTGTTGGGGTTTCCAACTTGATGGGATACTTCGATATTACTAGGCTGGAGTGGGATGACCGCCTTTGCTGATGCTTCAAGTAGCAGTGTTAAGGTGTTCTCGCTTTGTTGTTCGGGGATCCCGGATATCCGAAACCATGGGGCGTCTGCCATATTGTTCAAGGTCATCGAGCTGGCGGAACAGGTTTTTATTTTCATTCTCAAGGTTAATAATCCTGTTATTAAGTGGTTCAATGGCTTTAGCTACCTCGGATACTACCAGCTGGGAGATCTCCTCTTGTAGCGCCTGTTTCACAGCCGCAGCAGTCTGCATGACATCATCTTCACCAAGAACAACTTGTGGGGGTGCATAAGCACCTGGGTGGCCTGGTATGAATGGCGGCTGGCCGTATGGAATCTGTTGTACTGGCTTGACAAATGAGGGAATGGATGGAATTGCAATGGGTTGACACTACTTGGACTGGTGGAAAGAGAACCCTCTCTCTGCTTTTTAGGGGAGCAAAAAGTTCCAGAGTTGGATTGAGATAGGGCATTTCTTTTGTTGTTTTCGTTATTACTGTCACCTATTATGCGTTTTTTTTCTTTATATTCTTGTTGATGTTTACAATGGAACACGCAAAGTACACTCAAAGCATACAGTACTTATATTTGTTACACATTTGTAACACAGTGTAAGCATAGTCAGTAAGGTATAATGATAAAAATATCAATATAAATTAATGTAGACATAAAATAATTAACTGTATGTTGGACGAAGTTGGAGATTAATAGCATAAAATTGCTATATATGTTTGAAGTAGGTATTCAAAATATCAGACGATGTAGCATAGAAGACCACAAGGGTAATGAACTTTATTATACTTTCATGTTAAATACTAAAATCTGATTTGTTTAGACGCATTTAACAATCCGTAATGTTACCCTCAGCGTTAGCAACACACTTGACAACGGGTAACATTACGAAAATGTCACATGCGTTCAAGTCATGCGCGTACGGTTCACCGTAGAATTCTCAAAACGTCGTTTGTGCGTTTGAAAGAAGCTGAATTAAACGACGTCAATAAAAGCTTGCGTCCGATTTAGCTCACTTGAAAACAACAAACGACAGACGAAACATCCTTGCGAGTGCAAACTTTAGATGATAAAGGACTTTTTGAGTAGCAAACAAACAATAAAGAGGTTGGTAAATCTTTTCCGAAGCTTTCTTATTGAGAAAAATAGAAGCGGGGAGTTTGAAAGCTTTCTAAGCGTGAAGTTAACGACGATCTCCGATTTTTTTTTAATGACATCCGAAATCAAGAAGACATTCAGTATAATAAAATAAATAGTGCACGTTTTTGAGGGTAACAGTTGAAATTGACACCCCTCGGAAAACCATTGTCAACCTCCGCTGACGCGTCGGTTGACAATGGTTTTTCTTGGGGTGTCAATTTCAACTGTTACCCTCAAAAACGTGCAATATTTATATAATAGGGCACTGACACTGATAGACTGTATGGTGAGTAGATTTCATGGGCGCTCACTATATACACAATACAAGTTCTATAAAAATCCGCATCTAAAGAATAATTTCATCAAATGTTCACCAATACTTCTCTCATCAATGATGTCTCCAACTCCAACCGTGACCCATCACCACATACCACAATGCTGCACTGAATAAATTACATATTTTGTGGAGCTTCACAAACCGTGTATACTACCCAACAAGGGAAGTAACTCGATGTTTATTTGTTATTTAGGTTGAATACATATACATCAATTAAATGGTATGAAGATATAGCTATTACTTTACTTTTTGCTTAAGCGTTTTTCATTCCTGAGACTATAGTCAAAAATATCGCAAACGGGGATGTCGTCATTTACGTACTTGGCATTCTCTGAATTGTTGTACGATATCAATTAACTCCCATTACAACTCGAGAAAAAAAAAAGAAATCCTGACTTTTGATAGCACGATAGGCAAAGGTTTATGAGCAGAGTAGCCGATCAGAAACCCTTGATTTGCAGTGAAGATCAATTATTTGTGAATATTAGTGTACATGTATTTCATGTATTTAATTATTTTCATTACATTGATTGGTACATATAACACAAATATGAAATTCTGTGTTATCACAGGAAAAGTTTTGCAATAATTGATGATTTAAACAGTTAATGATAATACATTTACGTGTTTTAGCAAATGAAAGTGGGAAGAAAATCTTTTTAAAAATCATATAGGATATACATGCATTTGATTATCGTATGTTCTTAGGTTAAATCATTGCAAATTAAATTGCTTGACGGCAAAAGAAAGTAAAAATGTAAATTTTCGTAATTTGATGAATCTGACATACCGGATTGTGTCAGGTAGTATGAACGCAATATAAAATGGGTCATGGGATAAAAGTCTTACCTTCTCCTTTGCAAGTGATATTAAATATTACATCTTCTACGTCTTCAGTTCCACATTTCGTAGAGATCGAAGTCGACTTCTCTCCTGAACGATCAAAACTAATATAAATTGTTGTCAGTTGGTGTGTTTTCTTCCTTCTCAGGTTAATGATTTTTATATGGCATTTATGAGGACAGTTATCCATTTCTGAAAATTAAATTGTAAGTAAATACGAATATATAACAAAAAAAAAATACATGTACTTTGTTGATAGTGATACTACTTAAAATGAGGAACTAATTGACAGTGATAATTCAATGTGATCATTTACATTAAGTAATCAAATAATTTCATTTATTTAAGAAGACAACGCGTCTATGTAGCAAAATTTCATAAACATTGTCATACATCTATAAGACATTTAAAAAAAGAAACAAGCATAAATATTGATATTGGAATACTGTTAAATAAATATGGAAAATTCACAATAGAAAAACTGAGATCATCCCTTTTTGCATATATTTTAGTTGTTAGTTTCCCATAAAAGTCTATATTTAGTAAAACATCAAAATGAAATCAAGTTGTGACATGCCCTGCACGTCTTTCATTTCGAATTCTAGGTTGAAAAATTAATGAATTAAACAATGTTAAAATAAATTTAGATGTATTACTTCTATAGTGTGTTTCTAATTACAGATATTTTACAGCAAGATCATAATCAGTTATTTATTATCTTTGAGTTTGCTGATTGAGGGAAGGGTCTAAAGGCTGCTCACGTCACAATGATAAATGTAATGGAAGTGAAGGAAAAAATCATACATATTTTGTATAATTCTTATTCTCTAGCTGTAGATGGCTGCACTTTCTTTACTGATCTACGATTTTCCTTTCCAGTTTTCTAAGAAATATTTTCCAGAATCAAAATTAAGAGTTTTTCATTGTTTACATTCTTTGTTTTAAATTTTATTTATTGGAAGCTTTTCTCATCTTTAAGGTTAATGCAATATTGTTGGTTACCATTTAGACTACAGCTCCGAACAAACCTAGATTGCATTTTTTTTCTGTAAGATAACCCACTAGGAAGCATTTTAGCAACCGCTAATGATAAAACGCCGCTTAATGATACAAATATCATTAAGCGTTGCAATCGCAACGCTTAGTGCCATCAATTATTGCATTAATAGTTGACATTCTCAACCGCAAATGCTAAATCGCCGCTTAGTGATAGAATTTTATCAATAAGCCTCACAAATGCAGAGCAACACTGACGCTAAATGAAACAAGCAAATATCTACATAATCGACGGTTATTGATACATGTACACACTAGTGTATCATTAAGCATTGCAGTCGCACCCTTTAATGATTTAAAAAAATCACTACCCCCCTCCAACCCGGGATCTTGACGTCATATGTGTGATTGATTGATTGATTGTTGTTAAAACGTCCCTCTCGAGAATTTTTCACTCATATGGAGACGCCATCACTTGCCGGTGGAGGGCTAAAAATTTTGACCTATACTCGGCACTCACGACCATTGAGTAGTGAGGGATCTTTTTTGTGCCAGCACCTACTGCGACACGGGACCTCGGTTTATACGGTTTCATCCGAAGGACCGGTCTCCACGTCCCGCAGTGGGATTCAAACCCACGACCTAAGGATCAACTCCTTACTCCGCGACTCTAGAGCAGACCCTCTAACCACTGCGCCACGCGGCGACTCATATGTGTGAATATGTCATTTTGTTTTATCATTCTTTTTTTATATCTAGCATATTTCATTTCCAAAAGATCTTTTCTGGTGATATATTATACCGGTAACCCCCTCCTCCAATAAAACCGGATACTGTGGGTCTTATACATTTCAATTATCATGAAATTTCTTGAAATTTTAATCTTTGTGGGGGGGGGGGATTTCATATGTATTTAAGAATATTCAGAATGTAAAGTACAGTTGAAATACTTCGAGCATGTCTAGAATGTATAGTATTAGAAAGTATAATTTATATAATTTACCGCTGAGAAAGTTTGAATTTAAGAAATGTACTCTTAGTAAAAGATCGCAAAAAAAAATAAACCAGTGAATCAACACTCTGCATCAAGAATATGCAGGTTTAATGTGCTGCAGAATGAACATCATGGTCGATCCTACGTGGCAACAGGTCACAGTGCAGTGGTCAGGCGATCAGACAAAAGATTTTTTTTTTTGGCATTTAAAAGGAAGTAGGCAATGCACATGCACATAAACTTTACAATATACCCTTTCGTCTGAAAATTTTCCATGATACTATTAATTTAAGTTCATACAATTAGTACCATCAGTTGTTATTTTAGTTTTTTCGAGAAAATTAAACAAAAATATAGTTTTATCGGGTATTTTCTATAAATTTGATCAAGAGAAGGTGTACAGCATTACCAGGCATCATAAAATTGCACAAGGGTCCTTCAATTATTGGAACTCTTAAATTATACAGTCAGGGAATAAGAAATTAAAAGTTCAGAACTACTTAAGGTAAAAGTGTTATCTCCTTTCCTCCTTCTTTTTGCTCAGTCTATTGAGTTCTCCCTTTTTTCTTACACCTATATCATGTAAATGCCTATTAAGCAGAGCCAAGGTTTGAAGGATATGGCAATCCGGATTTTTTTTTATGCCTGTAGCGTATCTGAGTATATTAGATAGTATAAAAACAGAGCTTTGTAACGTTTAGAACTGACAATACAACTTCCTGTTACGATTCATTCCAAATATTTTAGGAAAATCCTCCCTTGGAGCCTAGACAGAGGTTCAGAATCTTATTTTTAGCCATTTAGCATTTTTCCACTACGGTTGTGGGAAGGATATATGCTTTTAATTATATCTAACTGCTTGATTTTAGAGCTTTCCTTTTAAGTATAGTAGCGTGGTCCCTTTTTACTCTCTTAATTATGTTACCGTTTAACTATTAGCATGCTGTATTTAGTTGTTTTTCATGGTGTATGATAAGGCATTTCTAATTGAAGCGTTGTGTATTAATAGTGAAAAAAAAAGATATATCAAAACATACAAGCCAATTTTTAACACCTATCGCACTTAAAAATTCTGGAACTCTTCCCCGAGCAGATTGCGCTTTCTCTGTTACATGGCAATGGGTGGAGACATTTAAATTACATACTATAAAATGAAGATACGTACTGGACAGTTCATATTGCAGAGGCAAATTAATTAAGTGATTTTACAATCAAAATAAGAAAACTTTGATTAAAATTTTGTACCAAAGATTTTCATTTCTTAATTGTATTCATTTATATCATTGATGATTTATTAAATAAGTTACGTTCCATTTTTAGGGAGAGAGTATTCGATCGGTGTTATTCATAGGCATCTTCGTACATAGTATATGTTAAAGTGCTTTGGCATGATAAAATAAACAGTTTATGAACAGTAACAATATTCACTAGAACGAAAAAATGGAAGGTTTAATGAATTCAACGACAAAAACGAACAACGTAATTTCAATCTTAAATGGGGTATGGCTCAAAAAGTAGGCGTAAACAGAAAGAAATATTCTGAATATTTTTCTTGCAAAGATGAATTATATGTTCAAGAATCACAATGAACTACAAATACATTTTCTATTCACAAAACTTTGGCAATAAAACGTTTTAACAAGATGAACCAAACATGTCCATGCTAACCGATATAAAACTGAGTACTGAGGCCTATTCAACAGAGCGAACGTTTACGAGCGCTCGCTAACATCTCTGTTGGAGGGATAAGGAATTTTGGGGAGCGCTCGCTCTGTTGAACAGGCCCCTGGTTTCAACGTTTACTGGGGGCATTTACCCGTGACGATACAAATCCACGTGACTTGTTATGATTCTAAACAGGTCAATAAGAGGTTGATCGCATGTAAATGAGGTCAGCGAAGAGATTCAAAATCACAATATTTTAATTAGAAAACATATAGCACGATGTTGTTTTACAAAGATATTTTCGCTCAACCCATCGTGTTCTAAATTTTATATTTACTCCCAACCGCTAACTTCATTATTTAGAACATGTCAGAAACAGGATTTGAAAAGAAATCGCAATAATCGAGCCTAACCCGATCTAAATTAAATGATCCCAACTGGAAATATATTTAACAAATTCAACTTCACAATAAAAAAAAAAGACTGTTTGACTGCAATATGTTTACAATTAATTTTAACTTATTAATTAAGCAAGTTAATTTCCCTTTGTTAACTGCATCAGAATGACAAAATTTGCTGATGTTTTTATTTTGAGTTAATTTTATTGGGTTAATTTTATTCGGGATGAAAAGGCAAACTTGAATATTAGAATTTTTCTCAAATTTCACAATTCAAATCAATAAAAACAAGTTTCTCAACAATTGTTTATGTATGTGTTAAAAAAAAGGGGGGGGGGGAACTAATGTGTTCTTTTATATCATAAAATTGGAATGGAAATAATTTAACGCCTTTCAGAAATCTATCGAACAATCATAATCTCTACGAATGTAACATGCTTAAATTTGCATGATATACAAAGAAATCTTTTTGTCGAATGGCAGAAAATTCAAAACAAGCGAGTTTATTGGTCTGTAGAGGCGACTATAATGGTTTGGAAGGTGGATAAAATATACAGATTGGTTAAAAAGTGTCAGGAATAGGGGAATGAAATGTAGTTGATTGATCAGTGCTGGAAAGTGGAGAAATTCCTCCTCCCCCCCCCCCCATGTGCACATAAAATACTGTGCCGTAAATTGCACATTATTTTCATTAAGGGATCTGTAGGTCATGGTCAAAGACTAAAAAATGAACCATTACGCTACAGTTCTGCAACTACCACAAATACTGAAATTTAAATACATTTGCTAAGAATATATTAATTATATTCATATATGTATTTTTTGGCAAGTGATGGAAGGAAAGGTGGATGTGTGTTTCTCTTCGATATTGGCAGCCATTTCTAAATTTTATATCATTAAAGGGTGCGACTGCAATGCTTAATGATACACTAGTGTGTATCATTAACCGTCGATAATGTAGATATTTGCTTGTTTTATCAAGCATCAGTGTTGCTCTGCATTTGTGACACTAAATGACATAATTCTATCATAAAAGGGCGATTTAGCATTACCGGTTGAGAATGTCAACTATTAATGTAATATTTTATGGCACTGAGCGTTGCAATTGCATCGTTAAAGGATATTTGTATCATTAAGCGACGTTTTATCATTAGCGGTTGCTACAAAGCATCCCTATATATCCTTTCTGTTCTTTCTTGCATCCTTGTGGAATCATGTCTGAATACACGGTATTTCTATTTCAATTTATTTTCATAAATGACTGGAAGGAATTTCAGGCCCAGACCAATATGTTCTGGTTAGAAGATAAACTCATCAGGGGGAAATGCTGCAAGCGCAAGAAGGATCAGTCCTTAATGAGAAACTTCAGGAACTTTCCAAAGACATTTTAGATTATATTATGCTTGGATATGATTGTTTACACAAATTTCTTTTCATCACGATCGCATGTAGACAATTTTTTGCAGACGGCAGCAAATGTTTAACTTTTCAATCGTCAACCTCCCTTACTTATGCAGCAATATACCTTCATCACCTACATACTGGGTTTATATCTCAGTTGATTCGATACACAAGAGCATGCTCTACGTATGAACAATTTCGAAAACGAGGTAAATTACTGACAAACAAGTTGATGAAACAAGAATATCAGCAGTCTTGTTTAAAGTCATCATTTCGTAAGTTCTATGGTCGATACAATGACCTTGTCAGAAAATACAATTTATCATTGAATCAAATGCTGACTAACGTTTTTCATACTAATTGTTAGGCCATTGTTTACACACTGAATTGTCGACGAATTTTTCCCGTTATTTCCCGATCATGACAAGGAGCACACGGCGGGTGTGACTGGTCAGCTGGGGATGTTCACTCCTCCATGGCACCTGATCCCACCTCTGATGTTTTGGAGATCTGTGTTTGCTCTGCTCCTATTTTGTATTGTTTAATGGACTTTTGAGCTTAAATACTGTTCGTTATCTCCATATATTTCATTATATGAAGTAAATATCCCTGTTTTATCTCAAAAAATTTAAACGTAGCAAGTTACAAATCTCATTAATGAAAATAAAATAGATTAAAAGAAACTGAAAAAAGTTATGAAATGGCATCTATGTGATTAAAGTCCCGTGGACACCTAGAATGGGTCCCCTCCAAGAATCTGTAAAGACAAACCATACCGTTTATGAATACTAATCCGTTTATGGAAACAAAGTTCTAGCCTTATCTAGAGCATTCTGAAGCAGGACACCCCAAAAATACCTAAGTCAGTTTTTTCCACTAATTTGAATTGGTAACGCAAAATTGTCAATTTTTTATGAGCTTCTAGTATACAGACTCGCTGAACTTAAAAAATACAAAGCATTAACACTTCCGTAAAGATTTCACATAGTTTATACAAGTCAAATTAGACTAAGATAAATGACAGCCGTCATGAGAAAAGGACCCTTAAGGTCAAAATTTCACAAATTGACTTTTTGATAAATTTTGATAGCCTGACTCTTTGTGAATACAAATATACATCAATTTTTAAAATATCTCACGTTTTTAGTATTTTATGAGCATTTTAGTGAGGCCGTTTCAAAACAACGTTGACGTTATTTACTGAATACGTAATGACGTCGCATGCGTCAAACATTCTTTAAAACTACATTTTTTTAATAACCTTTATCGTTTTGACACATATAAACTTGAGAATTTATTTTTTTCCAAGCAACTAGTATGTGATTATTCATGAGGGAAGTCGCATACTATTTTCATACTATATTAGAGCAGATTTAGTAGTCTTGTAAAGGGAGGAGTGGGGGTCTAGACAGGATCTAGGAACGGTTTTTATTCAGTCGAAAAATTAATTCTTGTTGAATTCCCAACAGTGTATTCTTTTTATAATTAATACTCTAGCTCATTTTATAAAAGATATAAAGTACTTGTAATATTAAAATATATATTAAAAAAATCTATATAGATTTCCCAGAGGGGCACCTCGTTCAATTAAAGCGGGGCATCCCCTCGCAAAAGAGCACATCGATCCCGATATAAAAAAAAAATATTTTCACAGAGGCACATAATGATGTCAAGGATTGTTTTAGGAACGTTTATTCAGTACATGAAAGTTTAATTTTTTGTCAACTTCTTACTTTTTTAAGTAAATCACACTTAATCAAAAGCGGTTATAAATATTTCTATACTTTTGTTTTATTTTGAGGCAGCTGTGCCCTCGACGCTACTGCTTTATCACTTGAACACATCATTTCTTAAAAGGGCCGTTAATTTAAAATAACACAACCAAACAAACATTATCGTTTACGTATATATTGTATAATTTGATCAAAGAGATGCTTGTACTGCTCAAATATATATTCATACTAAACAGACTTTTCTGAGCGAAATGAAATACAGTTGAATTATATTTTTTATGAAATCTATTTAGAAATTGAAACCGAATATCTTGCGAGACTTAATAGGCCCGTAGAATGAAGGGGGGGGGGGAGAGGGGGCCTGCCCCCACTATTTCTGAGTATAGTAATTTGCTATACCAAATTTTCCTTTTATAGGTGCTCCCCCCCCCCCCCCCCTCAAATTTTGATTTTTGTTGTAATGTGGAGCACTGGCAAATTCCAGGATTTTTACAAATAAGGTTTTCCTTTTTTCTGCTTGTCAGATTATTTTAAGAAGTCCCCCCCCCCCCCAACACCACACTCTTGAGTCAGTGTTGGTATTTATATTTAATTTTTTTTTTTTTTTTTTTTGCTTGTCATATTTTTGGAGGAAGCCCCCCCCCCCCCCAACTTTTGAAACTGTAGCTACGGTCCTGCTTGAATATATGTATTTTAACATAATTAAGGTCCTCTGATCATCTTCCTCTGTGGTATCAGCTAACCTGACACCTAAGCTTTCATATACTTCGGTGCGATGAAATGTACATAAAATTATATTCTTAAACAAGAATTAAATATTACGTTCATCACACATGTTTATACTTTTTTGTATATGAGGCGATTCGGTTAAGCAATATCCCATTGAATGTTTGTAACTCTACCACTCTAACTTGACCTTCATAGGCGACGTAGTATCTGATTTTGTCTTGAAATCTAAAGATAAATTATACAAACCATTTCTTCCTAGTTATTGTTTCAAAAAATAACAATTTGTCAAAATCTCGAAATTAAAGAACATGACTCTTATTTTTGCCTGTAACCACACCACTGAAAATATATAGCAATATTTTTTTTTTTTAAATCAGAAAGATGTATGTGCTTGTTTAATCCTCTTCCTTCAGTATCCCGACATCAACGGAACTTTCAAAAAAATGTTGAGATATCCGGGGTATCGAGATATCAGAGCTGAGACTCGACGTCCAAGATTTCCACACGAAATGTGACTAATTTATTACATACAAATGTACATGAATTCAGCAGTTCGCTCGAAACATCACCAGTTTTAATTTCTTTTCATCTTTCTCAAAATGAAGATTTCTTGATTGTTTTTGTTGTCTTACGACTTGTTTTTGATATTTTTGAACATTTTCTTAACATTTGAATATGACACTCATAAACACTTGTTACTAATCTATCAGTGATTTATTCTCAAAAGATGTCGCCATTTCAACATTTATCAGACGTTTGTAATTTCTTGACAGCCTAATCTATTGTTTAATCTGTTGCTTCTTCTGTTTCATAAATATTTTAATCCTAATATCACCTTCGATGTAATTGTTATTTTCTTCAGCATTGATCATAATGTACGAAAGCCTATTAGGATCAAACTACGGTAAAAAAAAAATTAAAAGGCGTTATAACGCCTTTTCGTTATAACGCGAAAAAAGGCGTAATAACGCCTTTTGAAAAGGCGTTATAACGCGGAAAAAGGCGTAATAACGCAAATGAAGGCGTAATTACGCCTTTCCAAAAGGCGTTATAACGCGAAAAAAGGCGTTATTACGCCTTTCCTAAAGGCCTTATTACGCCTTTCCAAAAGGCGTTATTACGCCTTTCCAAAAGGCGTTATTTCGCCTTTTAAAAAGGCGATTTAACGCCTTTCCAAAAGGCGTTATTACGCCTTTCCAAAAGGCGTTATTACGCCTTTCTAAAAGGCGTTATCACGCCTTTCTAAAAGGCGTTATTACGCCTTTCCAAAAGGCGTTATTACGCCTTTTAAAAAGGCGTTATTATGCATCTTTTTTTTTCAATACATGACTTACTTAGCCCACCCTGGGGACTGATTATAATTAGATTTCTAGGAAAAAAGATTTTTAAATGTGTAAAATATTTTCAGTGTTAAACCAACGTAGTCCTTCTCTGATGCCAGACGCTTCTACCAAGGTGTATGGATTTCAGAAATTTTGTTGAAGGCTAATTGCTCATTATACCTATGCAAATACTTTGCCTGTTTTTTACCAAGAGGAGAGAAAAATATTTCAAATTTGACATGAATTTTTAATACGTGGCTAGCAAAGCCCAAAGCTGGTTCTGCCTATATCCTGGATTTTCAAAAGTAGAGTGTTGACTTCTCTTAATATGCATGCAAAATGCAAACAACTGTCTGCGAGATGTGCAGGAATATAAAAAATTCTATAATTTATAATATAATTTATAATATTAAAACTATAATCTAAATATTGCATAAATAAAGATGGCTTTGGTTCAATCTTTCATATATTTACTATTTTAAAATAACGCCTTTCCATTTTTGGATACAACTCCTTTTCAAACAGGCCGGTAGTACGAATGTGAGTGGAGGGGGGGGGGGGTTCCCCCACCCGACTTTTTTGGAGAATAGTCTTGCTATAGTTTAAATATAAAAAATCATAAATTCATTGCTTGGTCCCTTAACATTTTGTTGCAGTATGGTTAAACTCGGGCAAGTCATTGTATTTAAAAAAAATTTACCGAAAAATTAGAAAAAGTTTCCCCTCAAGTTTAGGCAGTTTATTTTTTTTCGGGGGGGGGGGGGGGTCTTGTTTTTTTGTTTGCTTGTCAATGTTATGGGACCCCCCCCCTCCCCACTTTAAAAGCACGGAACTGTCAAAGACATAATAATGGCCCTTCAAAAGGCATAATAACGCCTTTTTGAAAGGCGTATAAATGCCTTTTAAAAAGGCGTAATAACGCCTTTTAAAAGGCGTAATAACGCCTTTTTAAAAGGCGTAATAACGCCTTTTTAAAAGGCGTAATAACGCCTTTTGGAAAGGCGTAATAACGCCTTTTGGAAAGGCGTAATAACGCCTTTTGGAAAGGCGTTATAACACCTTTTAGAAAGGCGTAATAACGCCTTTTGGAAAGGCGTAATAACGCCTTTTGGAAAGGCGTAATAACGCCTTTTGGAAAGGCGTAATAACGCCTTTTGGAAAGGCGTAATAACGCCTTTTTTTGCGTTATAACGCCTTTTGGAAAGGCGTTATTACGCCTTCATTTGCGTTATTACGCCTTTTTCCGCGTTATAACGCCTTTTCAAAAGGCGTTATTACGCCTTTTTTCGCGTTATAACGCCTTTTTTTTTTTTACCGTAGTTTGATCCTAATAGGCTTTCGTAATAATGCTTTTGGAAAAAGTCCACATTAGCTGCATTTATTTCTTAAACATATTGCAATAAATTTCAAGTCAGCTTTTATCGGAACAATTTAAGAAAATTCATACGATAGTATTTTGTACCAGACACTACTTTTTTAAAATGTATTTATATGATCATTTCAAAATGTTTTTTTAATCACAATTTATTTTTTGCAAAATTTCCGTGGCATCCCCCTCTTCCGTTTTTCCCTTTAGCATATTCTCTTGATGTTAATTTAGCAAAGAATTATTATATAAATAGTGCACGTTTTTGAGGGAAACAGTTGAAATTGACACCCCAAGGAAAACCATTGTCAACCTCCGCTGACGCGTCGGTTGACAATGGTTTTCCTTGGGGTGTCAATTTCAACTGTTACCCTCAAAAACGTGCACTATTTATTTTATTATACTGAATGTCTTATTGATTTCGGATGTCATAAAAAAAAATTCGGAGATCGTCGTTAAGTTCACGCTTAGAAAGCTTTCAAACTCCCCGCTTCTATTTTCTCAATAAGAAAGCTTCGGAAAAGATTTACCAACCTCTTTATTGTTAGTTTGCTACTCAAAAAGTCCTTTATCATCTAAAGTTTGCACTCGCAAGGATGTTTCGTCTGTCGTTTGTTGTTTCAAGTAAGCTACATCGGACGCAAGCTTTAATTGACGTCGTTTATTTGGCTTCTTTCAAACGCACAACCGACGTTTTGAGAATTCTACGGTGAACCGTACGCGCATGATTTGAACGCATGTGATATTTTCGTAATGTTACCCGTTGTCAAGTATGTTTCTAACGCTGAGGGTAACATTACGGATTGTTAAATGCTTCTAAACCAATCAGATTTTAGTATTTAACATGAAAGTATAATAAATATATATAATGGCCGTTTGATCCCCCTCTCTTATTCGTTGTTTTAGTAGGAGGTTCGAATCTCCCATGATACCAGTATCTATACCCCCCCCCCCCAAAAAAAAAAAGAGATAGGTTCTCTTTTTTAGATTGAACTTTTACCGATTCATGCTTTTTCATTCGCATTCATTTTTTCTTTGCTTTTCAATGATCACTGCCCCCCCCCCCCTTCTCCCTCAAACACACATTTGGATATCGATGCTTCTCCCTGAGGTGGTCTAACTGCGCATATCGATATGATTAACTAGGAATCAAAATTAAAATGACTAAATACGAGGGCTGTTTGGAAATTATTGAGTCATTGTGTATATTCTTCTTTGTAATGAACGTCTTTCAGTGAAAATTTGATATACGTTTAACAAACACTAAGAATTTATAAAAGCAAAAAATATTTAACAAATATTTTATTTCTTCTTTTCAATGGTACATGTATATTAATGTATCAATGGTAGGGGTACCCGGCGCAGTCACGAAATGAGTTATTGAAAATATGTAACACCAACGTTCAAACTCCCGGTGGACCCACAGTAAGAGCGAATGTATATAATTTTTCAATTTTATTTTGACTTCATTTTGTGCAAGTTTATTAGAATTTCGTTCAGAAATACGGAGATCATAAATAAATTCAAGCGCGACATAGAAATCTGAGAACGACGACAAAATGGATTGTGACGTCAAGGCGGCGCAGCGGACATGCATAAAATTTTGTGTAGCGCTAATTCTTTTCCAGACTAAACGACCTGCTAAAACAATAACAATGAGAAAAAATAAACCATGTCTAAAGGTTTTATTTTTTTCATTGGTATATATTTTTTTTCTTACAAATAATTCAACCAGAGTAAAAACAAAAGCTTCGGATGACCATCAATTATTACGGGACTAAATAACGTTGATCCGCGTTGCATAAATCGGTACTGCACGATGCACTAGTCAACATGTATATAACACGTCATGTAATTTATTTTACATCCAGTAGCAAAAGCACACATTTTATTTTATATTTTTTTTTTAAGAATCGTTTAAGAAAAGAGACATTTGACTTTTAGAATTTTATATGTGATAACAGAGAAAGAAGAGTAAACGCTTCCCAATCGTTTCACAAATGCGAAAACATCTCCGACTGACTCTACGTTAAAATGACGTAGCTCCAGATAGACATATGCATGCTTATAATTTCACGGGAACTTGTCTAATTATCCTATAAATTAGAAATTTTGCACATTTGTTTTATTCGTTCTTTATGAAATGTTGACGAATTTTCATGAATTTATCTCTGTCCTTTATGGAGTAAAAGTAAACGTCTCAATAATTTCCGAACAGCCCTCGTACATTTTACACGAAGGTATTTCTTTTTTATGTATATGTGCATTGATCTCTCTCTCTCTCTGTGAAAAAAATATACGTGTATGTAGAATACCATTTAATTTTAAGACTTAGTCTACTGAATATGAGTCAAATTTAAACTTTTGCAAATTGCTCAGAAAACACATATACCGTATCTTTTCTTTAGCCACGCATCATATATACACATCGCCATAAATCGTTGTAATTAACAATGCGTTCAATGTCGCGTTTAGCTTAATTATGTGATATGTGCTTAAACAGAATAATTAATAAATGCATGAACTAGTATGTAATCATATTATTTATGAAAACTTTCCGCATCATATTTCATATGATTTAATGTTTTTCTTGTAACACCTGGAAATCCAATTTTATTTCGTGTTCACAAAACGTAGTCGACAGAATCTACTTCCGTGTTTACACTACCGCGACTTTGACGTCGTTTTCTGCGCATTGTGACGTCAAAAGATAAGGGCCCTTTTCTCATGACGGCAGTCAAATAAATTGCATTTTACTGAATAATAAAAGAACTAATAGTTATTACGTGATAAATATATTCATTCGAGTTTAGAATTAAAGATAAATATTTTAAACTCTTTTAAGACTTCAGACTTCACCCAAATATTTAAGACGCAAAAAAATAACCTAAAGCATGTTTATGTATGACTCAAATATGTGAAGTAAAATATATCTATCTATTCTACATCCCTTTTGGTTTATTGAGATTTGATTACTAAGACAAATCCGTATTTACATTTCAAAAAACTTTTAATCTAATATGCTTTTGTGAACTAATGAAATTCACAATTTGAGAATGAATATATTTCTACTTAACCATGTTAACATAGGCACAAACAAAAGACTTGATAAGTTTTGCTATTCTATTTAAATTTTGACATTTTTTTAATTGATAATGTACAATAAGGTACTTATTGACAGAATTACAGCCTTTATTCATTTCGGAATGGTAAGAACTAAGTTTTTACAGACTTTTTTGCAAGTGAGCGAGTCGCCCGCGTGGTGCAGTGATAAGAGCATTTGCTCTAAAGTAGCAGAGTAAAGAGTTGATCCTTACGTCGCGGGTTCGAATCCCACTGTGGGACGTGGAGACCGGTCCTTCGGATGAGACCGTATAAACCGAAGTCCAGTGTCGCAGTAGGTGCTGGCACGAAAAAAATTCCTCACTGCTCAATGGCCTTAAGTGCCGAGTATAGGTCAAAATTTGCAGCTCTCCACCGGCAAGTAGTGGCGTCTCCATATGAGTGAAAAATTCTTGAGAAGGACGTTAAACAACGAACAAACAAACAAAGCAGGTGAGCGACCTTCTCGCTAGAGTACCTTCCACATTTTTGAACAAGCTATTGGCATGTTGTCTGTAAGTTCCAGTCTTCTTTACTTGGCCAA
This sequence comes from Saccostrea echinata, assembly GCF_033153115.1. Lineage (NCBI taxonomy): Eukaryota > Metazoa > Mollusca > Bivalvia > Ostreida > Ostreidae > Saccostrea > Saccostrea echinata. The sequence continues at coordinate 650,752 of NW_026889825.1, forward strand.
AATGTTTTTATTTGTGTTGAATCAGTACTCATCCAAGAAGAGTAGAAAATACACTTCGTCTGAAAAAAATCTGCGCATTTTTAGCTAATAAGTGATACATACAAATTGTTTCCTGGAAAATACTAAACAAACATACAAAGTATTAAGATCTTCCTTTATCTTTTGATGAATGCAAGAGCTCAAACGTAGTGTATTTTCTAAACTAACATAGCCAAACAGCAGTCATAATTGAAACCAAGTCTAAAACAATTAAGGTGAAATAAGGAGAATTTATTTAAAACATGCCAACAGCTGCAAAAGGTGTATGGAAGTTACTTCAACGTTGCCGTCATGGTATCTCAATGCTAGAGCGCTCTCTTAACGTAATAAGAAGGTCTAGGGTTCAAACCTCAGGATGCAACTCTTTCTTTGCCAAGCGCTTGGTAATCGGCACTTTGAAGTGAAAGTTGCGGGTCTTTCGAATGAGACATTAAGTACCGTTGCTTTGGTTTGATGCAGTTCCCTCACTACTCAATGGCCTTGAGTGCCGAGTAAAGTTCTAAAGAAGCCCTTCATTGGTATAATTATTGTAATTACTCTGTATGAGTAAAAAATCCTCTAGCCTGGTGTTACATAACATACATCAATCAATCATCAAGTGGAATGATAATGTATTCCAAAATAGATCTGTAAAACTTTATTCATGGCAAACCTGATGATGTTAAGGCTGTTACTCGTGCAAAAGGGGGGGGGGGTGAACTTTATACTAGAAAGGAAATTTTAATCATGAATGTAAAATTATGATAAAATTGCAAAATTCATTTTTTCTTTTGTTTTTGCCTTTATTATTTAGCTATATATTAATTTTTTAAAATTTTCATTGATTTGGTCACAAAGCATGTTAGGTTAAAATGGGTTTTTTTTATCCGAAAAAAAAACCATTTTGGATTGAAAAAAAGATACATTGTATTGTTCCGTGTATATTTCACTTTGATTCGATTCAATTTGTTTATTTACCACTGAGAAAGGTGAAAATAAAAAATAGTAATCGATCTAATAAATATATATAAATAATACAAATGTGTGAAAGGGGCATAATAAACAACTCACTGAAAATTACTGAGGTGGGATCAGGTGCCTAAGGGCCCTCAAAAGTAACAAAACATAACGATATATATACTCATGAACATACAATACAAGATACATAACTTACATACACGGAAAAAAGGTTTCAAATATAGACAGGTATGAGGTATATTATATATAAAGTGTAAGACATCAAGATACTGTTCAAACATTAACCTACATCAATGCCTTTTGGTAGATGTACCAATTTCGGAGATATTTTGATAGATTTTTTTTCTTTGATGAATTAAAATATATTTTTTTGGTAGATTTAGAATAGGACGATAAAGAACTTGTTTTCCCTTCAAACAATAATAAATGATTTTATATGTGATGGATAACATTAAATTTTATTAATTTTCGTAGCTCGGCTCAAATAGATTATTTTTAAAACAACTACCTGAATCAAAGACCCTTTGTGCATCTGCTTCTGAGAAATAGCACGCGTCCTCTATCATTGCAAAAACGAAGGGTGTTTCCAGGCAAACCTCCCTGGAAAGAAAAAAAGATAACTCATACTTGCATTATATAAAAATGATTTATTAAATGTTAACAATACGATAATATTGAATTTATAAATATATGTGAAAAAATACTAGCGAAGTAAAATCAAATAAAGCGAGCAAAGACTGTATAAGATCAGGATAGTCATCGATTTATTACAAGATATACTAGTTCCATAAGAGGCCAACATTACAAAATGGTCCCTGTACCTCCCAGTTTCAACGGGTCATGGCATTTTTATTTCTATTTCAACTTTAATTTATTGTTGGGAATAACTATACCATTTTCAAACCGTTTTAGAAACCAAAATAATGGTTTAATTTCTGGATAATGATACGATCTTATCACTGCGCTATCAATTACCAATAAGGCTGAGAATATAGAATTTAGGCAACTATTGTTTCAAAAGCGTATAAATAATGAGATTGATAACTGTCTATTTCATTCACCTTTTTCGTTTTATTGTATAATCAATTATGAAGTTACATGTATAAGTATCGCACGTAATATTATACACCGAGTCTGATATATCTGTTTCATATTTGGACATTTTACTAGAAAAAGACTTTAATGGTAATCTAACAACAAAGCTTTATGATAAACGCAAAGACTTCAATTTTTTAATTGTCAACTTCCGTCGCCCGCGTTGCGCGATGGTTAAGAGCGTTTGCTCTAGAGTCGCGGAGTAAGAAGTTGATCCTTACGTCGCGGGTTCAAATCCCACTGTTGGGTGTGGAGACCGGTCCTTCGGATGAAACCGTATAAACCGAGGTCCCGTGTCGCAGTAGGTGCTGGCACGAAAAAGATCCCTCACTACTCAATGGCCCTGAGTGCGGAGTATAGGACAAAATTTGCAGCTCTCCATCGGCAAGTGATGGCGTTTCCATATGAGTGAAAAAATCTCGAGAGGGACGTTCAGCAACAATAAACAAACATCGTCAACTTCCCTTACTTATGTAGCATTATACCCTTATCACCTGCATATGGGGTTTTTGTCTCCAGTTGATTCGATATGCAAGAACATGCTCTACGTATGAACAATTTCTGAAACGAGGAAAGCTATTGACAAACAAGATGAAACAAGGATATCAACAGTCTCGTTTAAGGTCATTATTTCGCGAGTTTTATGGTCCATGCAATGACCTTGTCAAATACAACCTATCATTAAGTCAAATGCTGACTGACGTTTTTCATACTAATTGTTAGGGCATTATTTACACACTGAAATGTCTACGGATTTTTCCCGATCATGACAAGAGCACACGGCGGGTGTGACCGGTCGGTAGGGGACGCTGACTCCTCCATAGCACTTGATTCCACCTCTGATGCTTTTGGAGGTCCGTGTTTGCTCTACTCCCGATTTGTATTGTCTAATGGACTTTGAGCTTGAATACTGTTCGTTATCTCCATATTTCATTATATGTAATAACTCCGAGACCTAGGCCGGAATTCTTTTGCCACGGGACTCAGTCACTTTGAATCGGATTCAACTATATATGTAGTTCAGCTAATACATGTACTCTCCGAAGCTTAAGTGTTAACATTATAGAGGAACTTTTTCAGTATGTTAAACCAATAAGGACAATTCTGATCACAAAAAGTTTTGTTAAAGAAATCTGTTAAACAATTTATTGCTAAAACATTTATTTATCACGAAAAATTTATTTCAAACCAACCTTATTTATTCATTCTCCTCAAATCAATTTTAAATCTATCAAAAATTGCAAAATACACTCTGAAATTAGCTTAATCTGTAATATTTTTTTTTCTGATTTCTCTATATGAGTGAAAAATTCTTGAATGGGACGAAAAACAACATACAATCAATCCCCCCTCCGAATATTATGTGTTATAAATAAAGAAAACAGAAATATGGTTTAACATTTCATGAGAATAGCTTCAATTCTTACTTGAAGAAATTTTCATAGGCGTTGGAACCGGGGGGCTAGGGGTAGGTTAGCCCCCCCCCCCCCCCACAAGATAGACATAATACAGCCATATTGAACATTGGTGCATAGGTTTAGCCCCCCCCCCCCTTTCAACAGGCACATTGCAGTGTTATCAAAGAAGGGTAAGTGGCAGCGTTTGAAATAAAAAAAATTTGGTACTGAAAGAAGTTCAATCCCCCCCCCCCCCCAACGAATTTTTTTTTCCTTTTTTTTTTATTTGCTTGCCAAGTTATTTTCAGGTTTGAAATTTCTCTTTCAATTAGCCCTCCACTTACAATTTGCTACCGACACCTATGATTTTCATATATCTACGTCTACGAGGCACGGGAATTTTTGTTTTACCTTGCACATTATACTAGTTCCTAAACATTTCTGCTTCCATTTTTATATACATACCTTTCAATATCGTATGCCAAAGAACCATATTGAAAAATCATAGAAGTTAAGAACCCTGAAATAAAAAAAATGTTCTAACATAAAACAAAAACTAAAATACAATGCATTTAATTTTAGAGGAACACCCAAAGAATTTTAAATTGATGAACTGTTTTGCCTGTCTATAACGGCTAGCTCTGTTGTTTAAATTACGTATAGTCTCACCGAAAGAGATCATTGCAGGGTTAAAAAAGCGTAGGCGTAAAAACAAATACATTTAGGTATATCTCAAACTCCAGTCACATTTCCAAAAAAAAAAAACGATCGACGGCCGACGGTTTTAAGGCAAAAATAGGATTCCTCGGGCGATAGTCGTCAGTTCTTCGGTCGTTGTCTTGCCCGATTTTTACCTCTTTTTTCGTCGGCCGACCAATTAATGTCAGTCGGGCCAAGTTATTTTCTTTTTCTGCGTCGGTGGCCGATTCCTTTAATTGAAGCAGTCGTTGAATAGTCCATCGACCAACCCTCGATCATCGTTGACCATCGGCATACAGTTTTTAAAGTCGGTCGTTGGTCGGTCGACATTTAGGAATTGGGTTTTATTAAATGTCCGCCGACGGTGAAAATCAAACTGCGGCCCAGCGAACGATAATTGGGTGACGGTTGGCCAACTTATAAATAGTTTTACTTTTATAGGTATCAGTGTTCCTAGGAATTATTGTGACTACTGTGCGTCGGGCCGATGCAAGTGTTGGCCAATCATTTTTTTTTTCAGCCGACGATACGAGAAAAATTCGGTTGCCCCACAATCGGCTTTAATGTGATTTAGGCATTAGGCAGATTTTTATTGAATCAATATGCAATAAATTAAAAATGTACCAGGAGAATCGTATTTTAACGAATACAGTAATAAATAAACCCCTTCATACCGGCAAAAATATAACCATAAATACAATAAGAGTGCAAATGAGGTATGTCGAAGCCAAGGAGGTTGAATCACATAAATGTCCCCAATGTGTATAAATCTAAGAACCCAATGCTGCATAATTTAACTTCTACTGACTGAACAAAAGTTTTAATCTACATGCTCAAACTTGTAGTAGAGTTCCCTCACTGTATATTTTTCTAATAGTCCAGTCAAATTGTCATAAACCTTAAACAAATTGCAACAGATTTGTTTTCTTTATACATAATTAGTAAATTGTATATCAATCAATATATAAAAACTCTAGAAAAATATATTAAAGCAAAAGAGGTTTTTTGTAGAAATAAATATTTCCCAGTCTAATAGAATATGTATCACAGAGATGTGCTATCATACACAGCAAGGGGGAAAATTTTAACCCCACTGTAAACAACCCAATTTTCTACTTAATCTTATTAAAAAAGTGATTAGGATTATTTAGTACATGCTTAGGTTCATGTTGCACCAATGTAATGAAGATATTAGATTTCAGAATGTTTTATATATGTCTAAACTTAAAAACATATTGTTGAAAGTTGAAATCAGTAAATCATCTGCACCATTTGAAGTCACACATTTCATTTTTTACAGTGACATGTATAATATGCAGCTATGAATAATGAAAAATTATATTTAAATCATGTCATTCTTTAATAATTTAATAAACCTTAAAGTAAAAATAACAATTATATAAACTTTTTATTGGTATTTACTTCTTTTCTGTGAGATGTGGAAATATTTGGGAAAATAATCTATTTGATATTTCTACACGTTGTTTTCCACTTTCTACATATAACATATATGTTTCGGGCGGCATCAGAACAGTTCAATTTTCAGTGTAATATAGTAACCTCATATAGATTTTCCTTCATAGAGCCCCGCTCTATACATTGTAACCATGGCTAAATGTAAACAGAGGCGAAATGAATGCCGAGTCCGATTTATTTATCAACAGCAGAAGACATCAGGTATTTCGAACAACGCATGAATAAGTTTTCTAGTTATCTAAATCATAGGTCACAAAAAGTAATGTATAAGGATTTGTTGTCATTAAGACTTGATTTATTTGCAGGTGTACCACAGGGCTCTGTCTTGGGGCCACTTTTATTTCTGATATATGTAAACGATGTTGCTGAAAATATGATGTCCATGTGTAGATTGTTTGCTGATGATAATTCGCTCCAACAAAATTCATACAATATTTTAGATATCGAATACAAGCTAAACCACGATTTACATAATTATGGTCAGATAAATGGCTTCTAAAATTTAACCCATCTTAAACAAAGGTTGTTTTCTTTAACACGAAGTCTATTTCTGTCCTGCCTAAATTATTCTTTAAAGGAGATAGACTGGAGTGCGTTCCAGTCCATAGACACTTGGGCTTATTATTGTCACAGAATCTTAGCTGGTCTGCATATATTGACGGTATTGTAAACAATACTTATAAAAAAAAACTTGGGCTTTTGAAAAAACTAAAGTTTAAACTGAGTAGAAATAACCTCTCAAAATTGTACACTACATTTGTTAGACCAATGCTTGAATACGCTTCTATTGTTTGGGATGGTTGCTCTGAATATGATTTTGAAAAGTACAACTAGCTGCGGCTAGAATTGTCACAGGACTTCCTATTTTGCGTCTACAGAAACACTTCATTTAGAAACTGGTTGGGAAACTTTAAAATTTAGGCGCTATATTGCAAAAATGACTACTATGTAAATCATATACGGTACCAATTTTGATGCACCAGATGCGCATTTCGACAAATTATGTCTCTTCAGTGATGCTCAAGCCGAAAGGTTGGGAATCCAAAATATTGAAAAAAGAATTGGAAGAGCTGAAAAAAGGTTCCAAAGACTGGAGCCAAATACTTCGAAGGATCAGAGCTATGCATGAGGGAGATAATTCTTAATTTTGAAATAAATTTCTAAATATTACTACAGCGAATAAATATATATCCGTATTTTCAAGCTAGTACAGAAGTACTAGGTTACTGGGTTGTAGAGACCCTCGGGGACTAACAGTCCACCAGCAGAGGCCTCGACCCAGGAGTCATAATCTAAATCATATACGGTACCAATTTTGATGCACCAGATGCGCATTTCGACAAATTATGTCTCTTCAGTGATGCTCAAGCCGAAAGTTTAAAATTCATAAAGGGACTGTTCCTGAATACTTAAGTAATATTATACCAAACAAGCATGAAAATGTATCAAAGTACAATACCAGCAATAAAAAGCAGTTTATTATCCCAAGATGTAGATTAGAACTATTGAAAAGGTCATTTGTACCAGACGCCGTGAAACAATGGAACTTATTAAGATTACAAACAAGAGAAGCCATTTCAATTAATTCATTCCGTAAAAACTTAAGAGCTTGTACAAAAATCAGCAATCCGCCAACGTATTTTTCTTTTGGCAAACGCTACACAAACATAATTCATACTAAACTAAGACACAACTGCTTACTTAATTATGATCTATATAAACGCAATATCATCAACAATCCCCTCTGTTCATACGGAAAGTATGAAGATGCTTATCATTATTTTTTTGCTTGTAGAAATTATGCAAATGCTTCTAACAATCTTTTCAAACCACCTGTTTTTGCTTGATGAATTGGTTGCAATTGACACAAACCTGTTATTATGGGGTGATAAAGATTTGCCTGTACTTACTAATAACAATATTTTTGCTGCTGTTCATAAATTTATTGATGAAACATGTAGATTTTAAATTGACGTCTTATTCACTTTATATATCACCTGAAAATATTATATTTTAATGTATTACTTGCATGACATATTGCAGTCATTCTACAAAAACATCACCAATTAAGAATTTTTTATGTCGCTTCCAAATTTTCCGTTGTAATATCTTAATTATAAATTTAAAGGTCGATTTCAACTCTAAGACTTAACATACACACATGGTTTTGTAAGTATTCGCCGATATATATGCAGTTAAAGTTTTGATATGAACATAATGTAATGTTGAAAAACGTATTCCACTGCAAATCTTAATGCCGCTTCATTTATATACAAATTTCAAGATGAAATTTTCAGCCGTAAAATCGTTCCGAAGAGGGTGCAATGAATGTTAAAAAAAATGTCTTTTATCCTATATAAAAAGAAATCAAACCACTTCTCGCAAAGAAATGCATAGATCTCCTTTCATGCGAATTTATAAGCATGTCGCTTAAAATCTATTAACTTCCGTAACGATTTTGTTTTAAATTTCATGCATAGAATGCAGATTTCAAAAGGAACTGAAACTTATCTGAAAGTGACCACGGAACCTTATATCATCGATTCTAGCTGCGAGTCAGCCATTTTAGACGATTACAGTTTCAAGTTTCAAGTTTCAAGTTTTTATTTAAGACAAAGACCCCAATTGGGGTATATGAATGCAAATGATACAACAAAATAACATACAAGCATGAAATGAGTGGCACTAATGTTAATTACTATATACATGTACATGTATAGTTAAAAAAATCAAAGTATAGAAGGCCTCTGCTAGTATTAAATAAATCATTACAACATATTTTAAACAGTTGTTTTGTTATTATTAATTTATTACTGACAATAAAATTTTGCAAAATTTGTCAAGTCCAAAAATGACTTTAACGTCCTTACAATTTTACAGGTCATGAAATTTAATAACATTAGGGTTAGCATAAAAAATATATGGAACAAGTTTTTTTTTTTTTCGTTCTCTTTTGAAAAAAGCACATTCTAAAAGATAGTGGAATACATCTCCTAAATTGTTAGAGGAACAAAGATCACAAATTCGATCATCTCTGTCAACACCCCAAAAGCGACCTTTCTAAATTGGAAATCTGTGATTCATACATCTAAATTTACATAAAGCTTTTCTCAAATCTTTTGGAAGATAAATCAAATATTTTTCAAAACAAATAATTTCAACTGAATGTCTATAGGCAAATTTTAAACATCTTACTTTCTTGAGTAAACTGAACATAGCTTTCCTACCTTGCTCAAGTATCTTTGTTTTATTGCTAACAAAAGATCCATGACTAGAAAAAGTTACACCTAAGTAAACAAAGTCATCAACAACTGATAAGTTTTTGTTATCATATGTAAAGACCATTTGTGAATTGTCATTTTTAGGTTTATTAAAAATAACAACCTTTGTTTTAGATGCATTAACTTGCAATTTCCAAGTTTTACAATATAAGAACATTGCATTTAAAGCAGCTTGTAATTGAGGTGCTGACTCTGCCAAAATTACAGTGTCATCAGCATAAAGTAACAAGTAAAGTTTCAGGAATATGTCTACCTCTTCTGTACTTAGCAAAAAAAATGTACAACTTCTGTAACATTTGTTAAACCATCATATGCCCTAGAAATAAAATCGACAAGGTCATTCAAAAATATTGAAAACAGAACAGGTGATAAGTTTTCACCTTGACGTACACCGACATTACTGTTAAAATACTCTGACACATTGCTACCCTGACGGATGCACGACTTTGCATTATTATACATACTATAAACAACTTAAAGAAAATTTCCATCAATACTATGACGTACCAGTTTATGCCAAAGAGCCACCCTGTTAACAGAGTCGATAGCTTTTGTATAATCAATGAATGCACAATATAGTCGCTTTTTACGCTGTAAATAAAAATCAATTAAACACTTCAAACTGAAAATATGATCGAATGTACTATAACTTTTTCGAAACCCAGCATGCTCCTCACACAGGAGATTCATGCTCTCTAGATACTTATGTAGTCTATTGTTCAATATTGCAGTAAACAACTTACCAAAACAACTCAATACAGTTATTCCGCGATAATTATCAGGATCACTAGAATCACCTTTGTTCTTGTATGTAGTACAAATAATTCCTTCAGACCAAGATAAGGGTATTATTCCAGTTTTAAAAACAAGATTAAAGATTTTTGTAAAAGTACTGATCATTTTTGTTTGAGAATTTTTAAGGAATTCATTCAGTATAAGGTCATTACCACAAGCTTTATTGTTCTTAATCATCTTTTGTACTTCTTCTAATGTAATTTCAGCATTCAAATCTCCATTTAATTCTGAAATATTTTCAATGTCAAAATTATCAGTCATCATCACTACCGTCTAAATTTAATTTCTTAAAATGGTCTAAAAAAGTCTCTAAGCTAACTTTATCTTCAATCTTTCTTCTCTGTGTTCGACATAACAAAATGAATTAGTCAAAAACAGTTGTCTCTCTTAGAAATTTAACTTCCGTAACCGTAATTCAGGAAAGTTTTTGCATTTAAGGTATAAAAATTTTGATTATTTTTGGAGCAAAATGCTTCATACTTTTGTTTAATATCCTAAAACAAACTTTGATTTTAACTATTGAAGAGAATTTTTACTTTCAATGCTGGGAATTAACTTCCGTAACGATTAACTTCCGTAACGATATTTTTCCCGAAAATTTAATTTAAATTCGGATTCATGCGAGACTTCATGAATCATACTTTAGCGTTCTTTACTGAACATCAGAGACGAAAAATTGGCCAAATTCAGCTTTATTTAAAAAATAATAAGGCTTGATCAAGCATTAACTTCCGTAACATTGCCTTAAAATCAATGGTATCTTGAAATTGTTGTAAAAAGTTAACGATACCAGATTCGTGGACAATTCTTTGTTTTCAAGTTCACTGATAGGTCCTTAAGAGAATTATAGTTCATTTTGCTATTTGAAACAATTATTTTTTCATGTTTTTTTTTTTACACTGAATTGGTCCATTTATCGTAGAATGACTAATTGTTATATTTAAGGAGAGGAACCAGTAAGTTGCAAGAACTTGTTTCCAATCCTTTTGATTAATTCAATAAAATATGTTCAAAACAATAAAGGGTAAGTAAACATTGTACAAGTAATAACATGTTAAAGTTTATTCTAAAGAAATATAATAAATGTACAGTTGTCTTTCCTTGGAAGTTTAATTATAAATCTATCAGGTGCTGCCAGATGTATAAAGATGATCGAACTTGTGTGAAGTCGTACACTTCAGTTGTGTACATCAGACAAAATTAGATTTAGATTAACAAGAAATACTATAACCTGTATTGGCTCAAAATGCGTATGACATGTAAAAAGAAGAAAGTTATTATGCAAAAGAAAAAATGAAATAAATGTATAAATTTTAAAAAAATGAAAAAACACCAATGTGTTGTACACGTACGGAGTTACACACGATTCATGGATTTGCTTTTCCGATATAGTTTCAAAATACATGCCCTTGCTGTTGTTTATCTAAAAATTAGCGACCAAGATAATGACACCTTTAAAGGCGATTTTATATATCGCTATGGATTTTTTTGTAATTAAACACGAAAAATGACTGGATAAGATAATACACGAGTTGCTCCCCATGAGAGAGAAAGGGGCTCAACAAAGGGGGATCATTTAATGAATATTTTACTACTTCTTTCCACCGTTTCCCATAACCGGTAGTTATATAGTTTTACAGTTTGTCCAGAAAATATGCAGGCGATTTTTATCAAATTTTTTTTAATTTCAGTGATTATCTCAGCATAGTGGATTGTGGGCTCTTAATAAACGAAAACGCACAGTTATCTAGACCCCCTTTTAACACACAATTTTTCCTAACAAGAGAAATGTGACATTTGAAAATGTGTATTGAAAGACGGAACCCCCCTTTTTGCAGCATTGTCAAATCTTTCCATGTTAATGTATCCAAAAAGTTTCCTTGTCGAAAAAGTTGGAACCTATCCAGCCCCGACCTCATAAAAAATAGAATATTTTCTTTTCTTTCTTTTTATAAAAAAATGTTCAAGTCAATTGTCAATCCCCCTCCCCCTTTCAAAGCCGAGGCTTCGTGCCTGGGGTGTACATCAATGACGTATGGAAATTGAACTATCTAAGTTCTCATAAATCATCTGGTGATGGATTTTGCGCGTGCAAATGCATGTGCTTGGAATATATTGAACTTCCATATTTGCTAATATATATATATATATATATATATATATATATATATATATATATATATATATATATATATATATATATATATATATATATATATATATATATATAACAAAAATTCATTGCAACAACAAAGATTTTTTTTTTTTTACTTTAATGGAATACTTTTGTTGCTTGACATTTCAAAGATTTTTCTGAAGAATGTTTCTTATATTACTGACATATTTCTCTTTGGTAAAAAAAAAATTAATGTGTACAGTATTCAGTATTAAAAAGATGCTTATACAATACATTTAAATGTAATTTGTAAAATGTATTTATTCAATCATTATATTTGTATTACTTTTATTCATATTTTGCTTCTTGTTTGTTCTAACCATAACCTGGGAGCCATGCTAGGCCACAGAAAGGATTTAAATTTTTAACAAAAGTTTTTGAAATTGGCCTAATTGAGTGGAGTATTGTATTTTTTTAAAATACGTCCTGTTTTGTAACAGATATATGCATTTTCACTTTTAAAAACTACACAATATACAAAATATTTCAAATGCATCTGCTTGTATTACAAATGAATAAATATTTAAAACAGTGTCATTCTCCTAAGTGAAAATGAAAACATCAAAGAAAATGAACAGATGTGTAATTTGTAGTAATTTGGAGTAAGGAGGACTCTAAGCATATTGTCAAGATACAAAAAATCAAACACAGGCAATGAAAAAACAGAGCTAGTTAAGAAAAACAAGATATATTAGAAACATCTTCTGGTAGGTAAGTTAATTGAATCTGAGAAAAATGAATTGTGAAAATAACAAAGGGTAATCATGCTCAAGAATCCAATGAAACAGTGAGCAGAGCAAACGCAGACCACTGAAAACATCAGAGGTAGGATCATGTGCCATGGAGGAGTGAGTATCTCTTGTCGACAGATCACACCTGCTGTTTACCCTATGTCATGATCGAGAAAATGGAGAAATCTGTAGTCAATTCAGTATGAAATAATGCCCTAACAACTTGTATTAAAGACGTCAGTCAACATTCATCCCAGTGACAGATTGTATTTGCAAACAAGGTTATTGTACATCATAGATTTGCGAAAAGTTGACTTTAAAATCCATCCAAACATTCAAAACATTCATCCCAGTGACAGATTGTATTTGCAAACAAGGTTATTGTACACCATAGATTTGCGAAAAGTTGACTTTAAAAAAGATTAATAGATACCCTTATGATCAGCTTAATTGTTAGTAGCCTACTTTGTTCTAAAATTGTTCATACGAAGGACATGTTCTTGCGTATCAAATCAACTAAGGGACATAGACCCCATATGCAGGCAAAAATGGTATATTGGACGAATATAAATAGACACTATCGACAGACAGAAATAAAATGAAAAATCGATTATTATAGCTATGGTCATATTTGTTTTCACGGATAACTTCCTCATACTTTTCAATGGTTATTTCTCACTATTTCAGTATAAATTTTCTATCCATGGTATTTAGTTAATATGGTTCAATCTAATGCAAAAACAAATTGCAAGATGCTTACATGAACAAATGCTGATTTTTTTTTCTTCATTTTCCTTTTTTACTGCTTTTTACAAAAGAACAAAGCTTTGAACTAAAGATGTGTATAGATTTTCTAGTAGCCGTGTAAAAGAATTATCCCCTTTTTCCTCTCACTTGACAACAGGTGACAAACATGGAAATCAGGTTGTATTCTTAATGACATTCAATGAAGTATAAAAAAAACACTTTAAGAAAAATCTAATAATTTGGCAAAATTTACGTATACCTGTATTTTAAATAAAACTCATAAATGAAATGAATGTTGTTTCAAATAGAAAGTGGATGATTCTTCTGAATCACTGAGAGATCGTCTCCATGGAATACTTAAAGAAACATTTTTTAAAACATTGTTTTACCTTAATGTTAACAACTTGATCTATGACTAATTGTATCAATTGATAAATAGATTCTAATACTTTGTTAAGAATTTGATCGATAATTCAAATTTTTCTATTTAAAACATATGGAGGAAATCGTTTTACCATGGCAACCAAGATAATAAAAGCAAACTATTATTGTGTGGATTTTCCTGGGAATATTAATTTTTTTTTTTTTTTTTTTTTTTTTTTTTTTTTTTTTTTGTCTTTGATATCTTTACTCTTTCTTTTCATAGCATGAGAATTAAAAAAAAATTATTTTGTTTTAACATTTCGTTCAAATAAAATGGTCACCATAGTTATTATAATCTATTTCAGATGAATTCCCTATAAGTTTCTTTTTATTATCTTCAGCAATAAGACCTTTCATTCTTACATGCCTGTAGTTTCCTTGACCCTGCACAAAGCCGCATTGGAAAAAAATGTGCTTTAAAACTTAGTTTAGGCCCGTTGCCATGTGAACAGGAGTCTGTAGTAATTAAATAATAATAAAATAAATAGATTTTGAATTGGAGATTCATTTCTGCATGATCAAGAAAATTCATGATTATATTTGCCAAAAAAGTACAAGTCCAAATAGAAAATGTCTTTTTAAACAGTGATTTATAGTGTTTTTAATAGGATTTTTTGAAAACTAAAAAAAAAAAATGTTGATTGGACAAAAATATGTTTCTAAAGTTTTGATATATTAAAGGGTCGTTATAGATATCAAAATTCAACTGACATAATTTCTGTTGCAATTTGTTAAGGGTTAGCTTATTTTGCGCGGGTATGTTAAGGAAGCATATAAGTCAATTCTCTGGAAATTAAGACTTTTTAAAGAAAATTAAGTTTGATAATTTACCAAAACCGCTGATAAATGTAAACTATTATTATCTATCGCATAAAGATAAAAGAGTGTCTAACGCAAAGACGTGCACCACCACCACGGCATCACGTGACTTCTATTAATAGCGAAATTTTCCTTAGTAAAAAAGCTAACAGAACAACAATACCCCGAAGTGTAATAATTTCTTTGAGTAAATAATATAGTTGGAAAACATCTATTTTGCCTAAAAAGTGCTGCTAGAATCCCACTGTCCCGTCAGTAAAATAATAATTCCACACATTCGCATGAAACCTTACCCGATGTTTTGAATTTTATACATATAAACTGAGATTTTTCGTAAAACCATGCTTAACTCGGGATTCTAGCAGCACTTTCCAAGTATTTTAGGAGGCAAACTTTCCATCTGTACAAATCTTATGTTTTGAAATATACAGCTTATTGTTGTTCTGCTGCATTATTTTTGTCACAAATGACAGAGGAAAGGCCGACCGGCATACGTATATAGCTGACTGTCTTCGAAGAGAATACAATCGATGAAAATAAATTAGCATACCTGTTTCAGTAACTGAACTCCATATGAATTTCACAAAATATCCAGGATATTTGCTTTTAAACTCCATTTTACGTATCTTTGTACATGCCGTCTTAGCCAAATTCTCTTTACACGACATGATCAATTCCCAAGTTACTTGAAGTACACATATGACGTCATCGGTGGTAGATTTTAATCAAAATGACAGATACAGCATAACAAAATAAAAACATTTTATTTTTGTTAATGTTTACACGTTTCTATTCATTTTCTTGAGTTAAATTACATCTCTAAATACGAATATTACGAAAACTTGTATTCTAAAATTGACGTCATCTCGCCTACTATGACGTCATAATGTAGCACTGATTAAGTCAAGGTAGAATATTTTGTATGCTTCCTTATTACCCCTGCGTGGGGATAGATTGACTGGACTAAGCCACTTTAGCCTAATACTGTAATACTTTTTCATTTCGCTTTTCTTAGAGATTTCACACGATACAAGGCATATTTTACCATGCAATTAAGTGCAAAAAAATCAAGTAAATAAATGGTATTTACAACATTACTCGAACTAGTACTTGATGATTATATGCAGATCAAAGTACAAAATCCATCCAATAAGATATAAAAGCTAAAGAACTAACTAGTATTATATTACATTTGTGATTTTTTTCTTTATAAAGATATGACAAATCAGCATGCTATTTTTTTAAACTGTCTTTACCGTGAAATAGTTTTAGTGTTATTTGCCAATGGTGAAAAAATCATTAAACTATTCACTAGGAGCATTCCATTTACCTTTCGTTTCATCCCAAAACTCTTCTGGTTTTATCCAGATCTAGCTGTAGAAATGTAGCTCTCTGGTTGAGAAAATTCGGACAAACAAACCAGAGAGCTACAGATCCAAGCACTGTAAAAACCTTCAATTTACGGCGACGCTTCTCTGTCGCTGGCTTTAGATATTATTTCTTATGTATCATATGTAATCGTCGCCGTAAATCAAGGTTTTTTAACAATGCGTTTGACCGGATCGTAACGTGACACAAGTGAAGTCTGCTTCGGTATGATATTTACTACTTTTTCGAAAATAGCAAGTTCATTGTCCCCTCAATCGACAGCAACTATTTGTTGCTGCGCCTCGGGAATAATTGTCTTGGAGTGCAATAAAATTGCTTATTCTCATAGCCAGTAAATTGGTATATACTTGTTCATGCAGGAGTGTCTCGATATATATATACACATCAAGGCCAATTTAAATGTTCAATTTCCTTCCGTAATTCAAGGGAGAATTATACTTTTACTAATATCAATGATTATCATTCCTGTAGAAACTGAGTGAAAATACAATTTCTATCGAATTTTACACGGCAAGAATTTTAATTATAATTTATTTCTGTTGAGTAAAATCATTTTACATGTATATCATTATAAAAAAATTTTGATATCACTGAACTTTCGGATGATATTCTATTTTAAATATCAGTCGATGATGAGCATCGGCTAGGGGCTGCTTAATTAATGATAGCCTGGAACATTATAGCCGTTTTTAGCAAACATGATTCGACAATCTATGTAAAGGTGGATTAAAAAGGGTGAAAATATGCGTTGGCAATATTAATCTCTTCGGTACCCATTTTGACATTTATTTAAAAAAAATTAAGTCGAGTGCAAAGGACAGAGAGAGAAATATATACTTACATTCTATATACTTTGACATTTCCATTTTTACATAAAATATGCAGAGTACAAAATAACTTCCTGGCTTTAAACCCCTTATAAATGTCAAACATTGAGAAGATTAAGATGGCATGCTTTTTAAAATGTCCTTGTCACTAATAACCAACCAATACAATTTAAATGCCTTTAACCAGCTGTTAAGGTAGATCCCCATTTGTTTATAGTATTTTCCCGTGGAGTAGTTTGAATAGCATATTAAATAATTTAAAAAAAAAAAAAAAAAAAAAAAAAAAAAACCTTAATTACATATCATGCTTTTCTTACCAGAATCTTCGTACAAAATACACCCCAGGCCTTCATTCATAATACGATTCAAGCTAACTATGGAATGTTTTACAATTTGTAATCTACATGGTAACAGCAATTTCCCCTTAGCAACACATCATAGAATAATACTTTTAACATGTACACGTACCTGTTGTAAAGGATTTTTCAAAGCATGCTGTAAAATTGTGATTAGGCAAGTTTAACAATGCAATTAGTATCTTATAAAATTCTATTTTTCACTTGATTTTCCCATGGCAACGATTCTGAGCACATAGCAACCAATGTAACCTATGTAGAGTTAAGAGTCATTCTCTGTAGGAATTTCAATTGTTTTGACTCTCAGAATCAAGATTACAGGACATTGTTATGCAAAATCATTGCTGGTACAAAATATACATAAATATATACATGTACATTTTCAATCAAGATTTTAAAATTCAAACTAAGAATGTTACCATGGTAACGGTTATAAACATTTTTAGCTCACCTGAGCCGAAGGTTCAAGTGAGCTTTCTGATCGAAATTTAACCGTTGTCTGTCGTGGGCGTTGTAAACTTTTTACAATTTCATCTTCTTCTCCAGAACTACTGGACCAATTTCAACCAAACTTGGCACAGAGTATCCTTGGATAAGGGGATTCAAGTTTATTCAAATGAAGGGCCACGCTCTCTTCCAAGGGGAAATTATTACAAATTAGTGAAAAATTGATGGCATCTTTTAAAAATCTTCTTCTCAAGAACCACTGGGCCAGGAAAGATGAAACTCAGGTGGAATCATCCTCAGGTAGTGTAGATTCACATTTGTTAAAATCAGTATGGTGGGGCAACAATGGACGATCAATGTTATACATAGGAATATATAGGAAAAATCTTTAAACATCTTCTTCTCAAGAACAACAAAGCCATAATTGGTCATATTTATATGGAAGCATCCTCAGGTGGTGTAGATTCAAGTTTGTTCAAATCAAGACCCCCCGGGGTAGGGTAGACGATCAAAGTTCTACATAGGAATAAATAGGAAAAAATTTAAAAATCTTCAAAGATTTTTCTGAAGAATGTTTCTTATATTACTGACATATTTCTCTTTGGTAAAAAAAAAATTAATGTGTACAGTATTCAGTATTAAAAAGATGCTTATACAATACATTTAAATGTAATTTGTAAAATGTATTTATTCAATCATTATATTTGTATTACTTTTATTCATATTTTGCTTCTTGTTTGTTCTAACCATAACCTGGGAGCCATGCTAGGCCACAGAAAGGATTTAAATTTTTAACAAAAGTTTTTGAAATTGGCCTAATTGAGTGGAGTATTGTATTTTTTTAAAATACGTCCTGTTTTGTAACAGATATATGCATTTTCACTTTTAAAAACTACACAATATACAAAATATTTCAAATGCATCTGCTTGTATTACAAATGAATAAACATTTAAAACAGTGTCATTCTCCTAAGTGAAAATGAAAACATCAAAGAAAATGAACAGATGTGTAATTTGTAGTAATTTGGAGTAAGGAGGACTCTAAGCATATTGTCAAGATACAAAAAATCAAACACAGGCAATGAAAAAACAGAGCTAGTTAAGAAAAACAAGATATATTAGAAACATCTTCTGGTAGGTAAGTTAATTGAATCTGAGAAAAATGAATTGTGAAAATAACAAAGGGTAATCATGCTCAAGAATCCAATGAAACAGTGAGCAGAGCAAACGCAGACCACTGAAAACATCAGAGGTAGGATCATGTGCCATGGAGGAGTGAGTATCTCTTGTCGACAGATCACACCTGCTGTTTACCCTATGTCATGATCGAGAAAATGGAGAAATCTGTAGTCAATTCAGTATGAAATAATGCCCTAACAACTTGTATTAAAGACGTCAGTCAACATTCATCCCAGTGACAGATTGTATTTGCAAACAAGGTTATTGTACATCATAGATTTGCGAAAAGTTGACTTTAAAATCCATCCAAACATTCAAAACATTCATCCCAGTGACAGATTGTATTTGCAAACAAGGTTATTGTACACCATAGATTTGCGAAAAGTTGACTTTAAAAAAGATTAATAGATACCCTTATGATCAGCTTAATTGTTAGTAGCCTACTTTGTTCTAAAATTGTTCATACGAAGGACATGTTCTTGCGTATCAAATCAACTAAGGGACATAGACCCCATATGCAGGCAAAAATGGTATATTGGACGAATATAAATAGACACTATCGACAGACAGAAATAAAATGAAAAATCGATTATTATAGCTATGGTCATATTTGTTTTCACGGATAACTTCCTCATACTTTTCAATGGTTATTTCTCACTATTTCAGTATAAATTTTCTATCCATGGTATTTAGTTAATATGGTTCAATCTAATGCAAAAACAAATTGCAAGATGCTTACATGAACAAATGCTGATTTTTTTTTCTTCATTTTCCTTTTTTACTGCTTTTTACAAAAGAACAAAGCTTTGAACTAAAGATGTGTATAGATTTTCTAGTAGCCGTGTAAAAGAATTATCCCCTTTTTCCTCTCACTTGACAACAGGTGACAAACATGGAAATCAGGTTGTATTCTTAATGACATTCAATGAAGTATAAAAAAAACACTTTAAGAAAAATCTAATAATTTGGCAAAATTTACGTATACCTGTATTTTAAATAAAACTCATAAATGAAATGAATGTTGTTTCAAATAGAAAGTGGATGATTCTTCTGAATCACTGAGAGATCGTCTCCATGGAATACTTAAAGAAACATTTTTTAAAACATTGTTTTACCTTAATGTTAACAACTTGATCTATGACTAATTGTATCAATTGATAAATAGATTCTAATACTTTGTTAAGAATTTGATCGATAATTCAAATTTTTCTATTTAAAACATATGGAGGAAATCGTTTTACCATGGCAACCAAGATAATAAAAGCAAACTATTATTGTGTGGATTTTCCTGGGAATATTAATTTTTTTTTTTTTTTTTTTTTTTTTTTTTGTCTTTGATATCTTTACTCTTTCTTTTCATAGCATGAGAATTAAAAAAAATTTATTTTGTTTTAACATTTCGTTCAAATAAAATGGTCACCATAGTTATTATAATCTATTTCAGATGAATTCCCTATAAGTTTCTTTTTATTATCTTCAGCAATAAGACCTTTCATTCTTACATGCCTGTAGTTTCCTTGACCCTGCACAAAGCCGCATTGGAAAAAAATGTGCTTTAAAACTTAGTTTAGGCCCGTTGCCATGTGAACAGGAGTCTGTAGTAATTAAATAATAATAAAATAAATAGATTTTGAATTGGAGATTCATTTCTGCATGATCAAGAAAATTCATGATTATATTTGCCAAAAAAGTACAAGTCCAAATAGAAAATGTCTTTTTAAACAGTGATTTATAGTGTTTTTAATAGGATTTTTTGAAAACTAAAAAAAAAAAATGTTGATTGGACAAAAATATGTTTCTAAAGTTTTGATATATTAAAGGGTCGTTATAGATATCAAAATTCAACTGACATAATTTCTGTTGCAATTTGTTAAGGGTTAGCTTATTTTGGGGATAGATTGACTGGACTAAGCCACTTTAGCCTAATACTGTAATACTTTTTCATTTCGCTTTTCTTAGAGATTTCACACGATACAAGGCATATTTTACCATGCAATTAAGTGCAAAAAAATCAAGTAAATAAATGGTATTTACAACATTACTCGAACTAGTACTTGATGATTATATGCAGATCAAAGTACAAAATCCATCCAATAAGATATAAAAGCTAAAGAACTAACTAGTATTATATTACATTTGTGATTTTTTTCTTTATAAAGATATGACAAATCAGCATGCTATTTTTTTAAACTGTCTTTACCGTGAAATAGTTTTAGTGTTATTTGCCAATGGTGAAAAAATCATTAAACTATTCACTAGGAGCATTCCATTTACCTTTCGTTTCATCCCAAAACTCTTCTGGTTTTATCCAGATCTAGCTGTAGAAATGTAGCTCTCTGGTTGAGAAAATTCGGACAAACAAACCAGAGAGCTACAGATCCAAGCACTGTAAAAACCTTCAATTTACGGCGACGCTTCTCTGTCGCTGGCTTTAGATATTATTTCTTATGTATCATATGTAATCGTCGCCGTAAATCAAGGTTTTTTAACAATGCGTTTGACCGGATCGTAACGTGACACAAGTGAAGTCTGCTTCGGTATGATATTTACTACTTTTTCGAAAATAGCAAGTTCATTGTCCCCTCAATCGACAGCAACTATTTGTTGCTGCGCCTCGGGAATAATTGTCTTGGAGTGCAATAAAATTGCTTATTCTCATAGCCAGTAAATTGGTATATACTTGTTCATGCAGGAGTGTCTCGATATATATATACACATCAAGGCCAATTTAAATGTTCAATTTCCTTCCGTAATTCAAGGGAGAATTATACTTTTACTAATATCAATGATTATCATTCCTGTAGAAACTGAGTGAAAATACAATTTCTATCGAATTTTACACGGCAAGAATTTTAATTATAATTTATTTCTGTTGAGTAAAATCATTTTACATGTATATCATTATAAAAAAATTTTGATATCACTGAACTTTCGGATGATATTCTATTTTAAATATCAGTCGATGATGAGCATCGGCTAGGGGCTGCTTAATTAATGATAGCCTGGAACATTATAGCCGTTTTTAGCAAACATGATTCGACAATCTATGTAAAGGTGGATTAAAAAGGGTGAAAATATGCGTTGGCAATATTAATCTCTTCGGTACCCATTTTGACATTTATTTAAAAAAAATTAAGTCGAGTGCAAAGGACAGAGAGAGAAATATATACTTACATTCTATATACTTTGACATTTCCATTTTTACATAAAATATGCAGAGTACAAAATAACTTCCTGGCTTTAAACCCCTTATAAATGTCAAACATTGAGAAGATTAAGATGGCATGCTTTTTAAAATGTCCTTGTCACTAATAACCAACCAATACAATTTAAATGCCTTTAACAGCTGTTAAGGTAGATCCCCATTTGTTTATAGTATTTTCCCGTGGAGTAGTTTGAATAGCATATTAAATAATTTAAAAAAAAAAAAAAAAAAAAAAAAAAAAAAAAAAAAACCTTAATTACATATCATGCTTTTCTTACCAGAATCTTCGTACAAAATACACCCCAGGCCTTCATTCATAATACGATTCAAGCTAACTATGGAATGTTTTACAATTTGTAATCTACATGGTAACAGCAATTTCCCCTTAGCAACACATCATAGAATAATACTTTTAACATGTACACGTACCTGTTGTAAAGGATTTTTCAAAGCATGCTGTAAAATTGTGATTAGGCAAGTTTAACAATGCAATTAGTATCTTATAAAATTCTATTTTTCACTTGATTTTCCCATGGCAACGATTCTGAGCACATAGCAACCAATGTAACCTATGTAGAGTTAAGAGTCATTCTCTGTAGGAATTTCAATTGTTTTGACTCTCAGAATCAAGATTACAGGACATTGTTATGCAAAATCATTGCTGGTACAAAATATACATAAATATATACATGTACATTTTCAATCAAGATTTTAAAATTCAAACTAAGAATGTTACCATGGTAACGGTTATAAACATTTTTAGCTCACCTGAGCCGAAGGTTCAAGTGAGCTTTCTGATCGAAATTTAACCGTTGTCTGTCGTGGGCGTTGTAAACTTTTTACAATTTCATCTTCTTCTCCAGAACTACTGGACCAATTTCAACCAAACTTGGCACAGAGTATCCTTGGATAAGGGGATTCAAGTTTATTCAAATGAAGGGCCACGCTCTCTTCCAAGGGGAAATTATTACAAATTAGTGAAAAATTGATGGCATCTTTTAAAAATCTTCTTCTCAAGAACCACTGGGCCAGGAAAGATGAAACTCAGGTGGAATCATCCTCAGGTAGTGTAGATTCACATTTGTTAAAATCAGTATGGTGGGGCAACAATGGACGATCAATGTTATACATAGGAATATATAGGAAAAATCTTTAAACATCTTCTTCTCAAGAACAACAAAGCCATAATTGGTCATATTTATATGGAAGCATCCTCAGGTGGTGTAGATTCAAGTTTGTTCAAATCAAGACCCCCCGGGGTAGGGTAGACGATCAAAGTTCTACATAGGAATAAATAGGAAAAAATTTAAAAATCTTCTTAAGAACAGCAAAGCCATAATTAGTCATATTTATATGGAAGCATCCTTAGGTGGTGTACATTCAAGGTTGTTAAAATCATGACCCCCGAGGGTAGGGTGGGGCCACAATGGACGATCAAAATTTTACATAGAAATATATATAGGAAAAATCTTCTCAAGAACAGCAAAGCCATGTTTGGTTATTAACTATTAGGAAGTATCCTAAGGTAGTGTAGATTCATATTTGATAAAAATCATGACCCCTGGTATATATAAATATCCCCTGGGGATATGTAGGGTCACAATTGATGATTTAAGTTATGCATAGGAATACATAGGACATTTTTTTTTAAATCTTGTTCTCAAGAAGAGCAAAGCTATGAATTGTCATATTTATATGGAAGCTTCCTCAGATACTGTAGATTCAGATTTTGTTCAAATCATGACCCCCGGGGATAGGGTGGGACCATAATGAAAGTTCAAACTTGTAGTGAAAAAAGTCAAAGAAACATGAAAGTATCTTTAGTTAGTGTATATTCAATTTTGTTCAAATCATAGCCCCCCTCCCCTTTTTAAGGGTAGGTTGGGACCACTTATGCGTTAAAGCTTTTCAATACTGAACTGATTTTTTTTTCCTAGCCACAGTGCTCAGGTGAGCAATGTGGCCTACTGGCCTCTTGTTTATATCAATTCAGTTTTTTTTTCTCCATTTTCATTCAGAGCTCATTGGTCTTTCTAAATTAAAAAAAAAAAAAGAAATATACAACAACGGGTTTTCAAGTTTTGAAAAAAAAAATATTAATGCACTTCGTTAATTATTATTTCATGAAAGAAATAAATTCATTTTTTTTAATTAAAGTATTTTATAAAATGAATGTTCACATTTTTGCATAGTAAATTTTCTGTACTTTTTTTCCTATGCTTATACCGGAAATTAAATCTGATGTGGGATTTCTGTGGGGGGAAATCCTACTTTAGAGTCATTTTTCCGTGGGGGAAATCCTACTCTAGAGTCTACTGTCTGGGGGGTGGAATCCTACTCTTGAGCCAGTTTTCCGGGGATGGGGGAGACTGTAGAGGGGAAATCCTACTCTACAAGACCGGTAGATAATGAGCTGATTTTTGGTATGTCTCTTGATATTGTTGACTTACAAATCAGGTTTCGAGTTTCTTTGGTCCATTTTTGCTCAGCAGAGCAGATAGCTCAAGCATCTTTTTATCGTTTAAATCATTACACTTAGGGGTAGTGTGGAGCCACAATAATGATCAAAGTTATACAAGGAATACAGAAAAACATGCTTATAGATAAGGAGCTAATATATGAAATGACGCTTACAGCTAAGTGATCTGTGGGTTAAGAAAATATTTGGTACAGTATTTTATCAAATGAGTTGAAATGGTGTATATTCCCGAAGTTTTCCGAGCGAATATACACAATATAAACGACGTGGATAAAGCAAATACCACGTCACACAAATGTAGATGTTTTATTAATCGCTCAATTATAGATATTTTAGTTATCTCATAAGATTTTCTTTTTTCACAAAAAATTAAGATAATCCCTGTAAAATGATGTTAATTGATTTCTATCCAAATCGACAATGCGTCAATTGATGACGTCGCACTGTTAACGTTGAAATGCTGTTTTTTTTTTTTTTTTGTTTTTTTTTTTGTAAATCTTGGAATGATATTTGATGCGTCTTTTAAAACATGTTGGACAATTTGTTGAAGATTCATTTTATACAAACTTTTGATTTTGTAAAGACTGTGGACTCATTAAATGTAATCCTACTCTGAAATCATTCTGTGTATGATGACAGTGCTAAGCCAGGTATTTGTAGAATCATGGTTTGTTTGTTTGTATGTTGTTTAACGTCCCTACCGAGAATTTTTCACTCATATGGAGACGCCACCACTTGCCGGTGGAGAGCTGCAAATTTTGTCCTATACTCGGCACTTACGGCCATTGAGCAGTGAGGGATCTTTTTCGTGCCAGCACCTACTGCGACAGGGGACCCCGGTTTATACGGTCTCATCCGAAGGACCGGTCTCCACGTCCCACAATGGGATTCGAACCCGCGACGTAAAGATCAACTCCTCACTCCGCGACTCTAGAGCAGACGCTCTAACCACCGCGGGCGATTAATCATGGTAAGTTATATAGTATAATATAAGAAAGTATTGATGAAAGTGGCTTGACTTCCCTGAATGGTAAAATGAATCATGCAACACCATCTTCACTAACATTCATATTTACAGTAGTCAGTTTAAAAAAAAAATTCGTTGAGGTAAAACGAGAGCTCTTTTGCTTTTAACAAAATGTTTGCTCATTATCATTTATGTTAAAATGCAAGAACTTTCAAAAATAAAAGTTTCGAAAATTTTATGTCTTGAAGCATGGGATTGGGTCAAAACCGGAAGTGCTATTTATAAACCATACGCAAGGATAAAACATAACTTTAGCTTATGGGTAGTATCCACCACAAGTATGAGATTAAACGTAATTAGTTTAATCTCACACGTGTGGTGGATACTACCTATAAGATGAACTTATAATGTATTAAAATTGGCTATCCCTGGTACTTCGGTATAAGCATATTTTACTATATATAGAAAAGTTTAAAAACAGCAAAGTCATGATTAGTCATTTTAATTCAGAAGCATCCTAAGTGCAAATTTTAAGTTTGTCCAAATCAAATGTCCCCGGGCTTAGGGTGAGGACCACGATAGAAGATCAAATGTATAGGGAAAATCTTGCAAAGCTATAATTAGGTAAATAGATATGGAAGCATCTTGAGATAGTTAGGCTTTGTTTTGTCAAAAATTTTGGACCAACATTTTATTTAAAGTTTTCAATACTGAACTGTGTTCTATTTTTCTAAGCCCAAGTGCTTAGGCGAGTAGTGTAGCCAATGGGCCTCTTGATACAAAAAGTTATAGCCATTAGACTTAGTTTCTAATTGTCATAGACAAGGCTATAATTATAGGCAATGTCTGCTGCCTAATATATTTATGTAGATCATATTAAAATATGTTCAAATGAAAAATTTCTATATTACTTTTTTAAATGTTTGGCTGTAGAGCTGAAGATTTTTAGTTTGTCTTATAATATTGATGACTGACAAATCAATTCAAGTTTATTGCTGACTGACCCACTATTATGAAAGTACTTGAATGTATTAGTACCTTGAATGTAAAAAATCCTTCTATTCATTGCTCAGTTCAATAATAAAAATTTCAATTTTTTTTTCTGCTATGCCTGCAGATAATTAGCTGGAGTGTATTATGTTTCTTTATATCCATGACCAAGGTTAGGTTTGACAATCATGATAAAGATAGAAATATATAGCTCTCAGACTTTAGAAATTCACAGATGGTCTTTTATTTGTCTCTTCATATTTCATTTTCTAGTTTTGGATTGATTGAATCATTTCAATAAGTTCACCTGTACAGAAGTTTCAATGTAAAAGGTGAAGATAACGAACAGTGATCGATCTCATAAAATCCATAAACATTACAAATATGTAAAGAGGGCATAAAACACGGACCCCTGGAAATTTCAGAGGTTTGACCAGGTGCCTAGGAGGAGTAAGCATCCCCTGTTGACCGGTCACACTCAACGTGAGCCCTATGTATTCATCAGGATCACGGAATTTTCCGTAGTCAATTCAGTAAAAAAGCAAAGGCCTAACAATTGGTATGAAACAAGTCATCCAAATACGACCCAATGATAGGTTATATTTGCTAAAAAGGTCATTATAACGACCATAAAATTTACGAAATACCAACTTTAAATGAGGTTGTTGAAATCCCTGTAACATCAACTTATCAGTGAGTAGCATGCCTCGCTTTAAAAACTGTTCGTACTCAGAGCAAGCTCTTGAGTACCGAATAAACACCATAAGCAAGTGATAATGGAACTACAAAAATAAGGAAAGGTGACAAAGTGAGCTTTTCTGATCACCTGTCTTCTGTCTGTCAGTCCGTCTGCCCGTTGTTCATTTCTTATTTTTCACCTTTTTTCTACAAAACCCGTCTGTCAAATTCAACCAAACGTGTCGCAAACTAGTGAATTCTAACAAAACATATATATCGAAGGGAGAGGAGAATGAAATCGAAAATGATTCCCCATCATCACAACTATGATTAAAATGTACAGTTTTTAAAAGCAACATCTAGATTATTGATAGATTTTTTGATGTTGGTCATATTGTACGAATTCAATGCAGGTTTTATGTTTTAAAGTAAAATTTAACGAATCAAATGGTGCATTACAGGCTGAAGTTATATATGCAAAAATATTAGCACCAGTTTCCTTGGTAACGTTCTTAGTTTTGGTTTAAGACTTGATTGCAGAATGTATACCATTTATATATATTTTCTACCAGCAATCATTTTAATTGTCAATGTTCTGTAGTCTTGATTCAGTGTAACAAAACTGTTGAAGTTCTTAAGAGTATGACTCTCAACTCTTCGTAGATAACATTGGTTGTTACATGTATGTTCACAGAATCATTGCCATGGGTTAATCAAGTTAAAAAAATTTAATAAGATGCTAATTGCATTGTAAAATTTGCCTACTCACAATTTTACAGCATGCTTTGAAGAATCCTTAATAAAATCTTTCTCCCCAGAAAAATTGCTCTAGAGTAAGAATTCCCTCCGGAAAAATGACTCTAGAGTAGGATTTGACCACAAAAATCCCACATCAGATTCAATTTTCTGGTACAAGCATAGCAAAAATCTACGGAAAATTAACTATGCCAAAATGCGAACATTCATTTTATAAAATACTTTAATAAAAAAAAAATGAATTTATTTCATTCATGAAATATTAATTAAAGAAGTGCATTAATATTTTTTTCAAAACATGAAAACCCGTGCTAGTATATTTCTTTTTTTTTAATTTAAAAAGCTGTGAAGAAAAATGAAGACATAAAGCTGAAATGATATAAACAAAAATGTTTTTATCCGTTACCATGGTAACATTCTTAGTTTGAATTTTAAAATCTTGATTATAAATGTATATATTTATGTATATTTTGTACCAGCAATGATTTTACATGTCAATTTCCTGTAATCTTGATTCTGAGTATCAAAACAATTGAAATTCCTACAGAGAATGACTCTTAACTCTACATAGGTTACATTGGTTGCTATGTGCTCAGAATCGTTGCCATGGGAAAATCAAGTGAAAAATAAAATTTTATAAGATACTAATTGCATTGTAAAACTTGCCTAATCACAATTTTACAGCATGCTTTGAAAAATCCCTTACAACAGGTACGTGAACATGTTAAAATTATTATTCTATGATATGTTGCTAAGGGAAAATTGATGTTACCATGGAGATTACAAATGGTAAAACATTCCATAGTTTGCAGAGAGGTCTTAAAAAGTTAAATTTATTGTAAAATTTGTTTTGAGTATTCAAAGATAACAAGTTATGTGATTTATGACTTGAGCATTTTACATTTTTTTCTCTTTTTATTTATCAAAACATCCATTTTTGTTGCTAGGCAACGGATAGGAATGTTAAAAAATTATACGCTTCTGAATTCAAATTCTAAAAGACAAAATCCTCAGCTTTTATGTTATATGCACAGTATGTCTGTATGAGGTCCATCAATGGCGTAATTAGGCATTGAATAATTCCAAAATCAAGGAAAATGCTGAGTCAGCAAAAAAGGAAAAACATGCATATATTCCCACATCTATCACAGATATATCTTTAAATCTTATTTCTATATTTTTGATTGTGAAAACTGTTAAGATCATTATCTTGAGAATAACAGCAATTAAAAAGAAATTCTTTAAGTATTTACATTTAATTTGAGCCTGAAAGATAAGAGTTTTTTAGTCCATCGAAGCTGGAAATTAGCTGGTTGCTAGGGAAATTTCTCTACCCATGTTTCCATGGTAACCGTAAATCAAAACATTTTTCCTTTTGCATACATGGTTCATAGGGCAAAAGAAAACTATGTGTGGAAAATCATCAAATTCTGAGAACCCTCATATATCACCTACATGCCTATTTTGCATGATTTTTACAAAGAACTGTACTTAATTGACACAAATGAAAATTGGAGGGAACGTATACTCAATCGAGAATTCAGTTTACTTTCTGAGGATGAAATTCTTCAAAATCACATTTCATTGTTTAATACTTTTAACATTCCAGACTACCTAAGGTGAATTCGATCTACACTACCTATACTGGATTTCTAAACTTTATAAAAAATCATTGCAAACAAACATATTGCTGGGTCCAGCAATGCTCTACCAAGCCCATAATTAACTTGACTCGATCCTTACAAAAATGTAAGTGCTGCGAAAGAGAAATTTCAGGACCTACTGTGCTACAGCATATTCTAGAAGTGATGTAAATCAGATGTGGATTCTCAAATTCTCCTAAGAACTTTCAGAAAATTTTAAATCGCTTAAGGACAAATGTCCTTAAGCAATAGAGAATGGACCATTTTTTCAATGCCATTTTAATCTAGAACATATCACAAGATCGTTCTTCTTGGTAATTTTGAAATACTGTGGATACTCCTAATTCAAAATCACATTCAACTTCATCAGTATTGGCATGGATATTAAACTGCTGAGTATTTTTTAATGCTTATAGATACCACAAATCCGGTAAATAATATCGAAACTATTTGAGTTTCGTCTATTAAAATCATGGGGAGGAGACATTTAAATAGACAGTTAAACAAGCTGATGGTGGATCGATGTGTGTGTTTGCCAATTCGTACTTTTTTGCGTTATTTATCTATGAAAAAGAAATCTAAGTGAGCTATGTAGTTGTCTGTAGTCATAGTGATAAAACCTAAGAATTTTGCCCGCTGCATTTGAAAGTTGATAGAATAAAGATTAGTGTGAGTATTTTTATCCATTCTAGGCAAGAATTTTAAATTACAAAAAGATTTTTAGGTGCAAAAAGGCGAACTCTTTTACTGTACTTGCAATTAAGTACACAGTTTATTTATTTATAATTTTTTTATTAGTTTTTTGTTATCAATGTTATATGAAACCAATAGAGCTGCATATGTAAGTAACACTGAGTCAGATATTTCGTGCAGATCGTTTTCATTAAGTCTTACAATAATTAAAATAATTGATTAATTATTTCTTCCATTTTTATATTTAAGAAACCACTCGGAAACTTTTGAGCTTTCATGATTTATCATGATATCAAATACATGTATATAAGCATGTAATTTATTTTATCTATTTATAACCTCAAAAGATTGGTTTCAATGCCACCATTTTTCAATATGAATGTCGTGATTTTTTTGCATGATGACATTTAAGCGACATCGAGTTCTCCTTAATACCTTCCCGTTTTTCATAAAATCAAATACATGCAAACATATCTAAAGCATAACATATTTTGTCAATGAAATAAAACCGTTTATCACAGTGAGCACTTTTGACTGACCTTAACCTGGCAAGAATTCACTTGACTATAGTTCTGACTTGCTGGGACTTTTCAAAAAAAAAATATCATATTTTAATAACTATATTGCTCACGTTTCTTAATTTCGCACAAGTTTTCTAAATGTTTAGTGCGTCTTTTATCTTTTGCACAAGTTTGCACGTTCGGCTGACAGTAAACAAGGGTTTTGAAATGAATACCCGTCCTCGATTTACAATGGACATTCACGAATGTTGGCTTACCCCTACCACCTTGTATGGTTTGTTCTTTTTAAATACATGAATTGCAGCACTAAAATTGTTGAATCGTATGGTTTCGATATAATGGATGATGTAAGCTGAAAAATCATGCTTAATCTTTTTTTCACATTTTACCGGTGCACTTGCTCTGTTTCAAAAGTCAATAACATCAAAAGGCACGGCTTTTTCTACACGTTATACAACCATTAACAAGAGGCCCATGGGCCACATCGCTCACCTGAGCACATTGGCTAGGCAAAAGCACAAATCAGTTCAGTATTGAAAAGATTACCGGGGGGTGGGGGGATGAATTCTTAACAACCTGATGATGCTTCCATGTCAATATAATAAATGGCTTTGTAGTACATGAGAAGATTTTTTAAAAAAATTTCCCATATATTCCTTTGTAAAAATTTGATCCCCCATTGTGACTCCTCCCTATCCCAGGGGTCATCATTTGAACAAACTTGAATCTACACTGCCTGAGGATGCTTCCATATCAATATGACTAAACATAACTTTTCTGTTCTTGAGAAGAAATATTTTTTCTATATGTTCTTATGTAAAACTTTCGATCCCCCATTGGGCCCCACCCTACCCCTGGGGGTCATCATTTGAACAAAATTAAATCAAAATGACTAATCATGGTTTGCAGTTCTTCTTCAGAAGATTTTTTCCTATATATTTTTATTCAAGACTTTGATCCTCCATTGTGTCCCCACCCTTCCCACGGGGGTCATGATTTGAACAAAAAAGAATCTACACTACCTGAGGATGCTTCCAAATAAATATGATCAATCAGGGCTTTGCTGTTCCTGAGAAGAGTTTTTAAATTTTTCCTTTACATTTCTATGTAAAAATTTGATACTCCATTGTGGCCCCGCCCTACCCCGGGGGTCATGATTTGAATAAATTTGAATCTACACTACCTGAGGATGCTTCCATATAAATATGACAAATCTGGGCTTTACTGTTCCTGAGAAGAAGATTTTTCCTATATATTTTTATGTAAAACGTTGATCCTCCATAGTGGCCCCACCCTACACCCCGGGGGTCATGATTTGAACAAACTTGAATCTACACTACCTGAGGATGCTTCCGTATAAATATGACTCATCATGGCTTTGCTGTTCTTGAAAAGAAGATTTTTAGAGATTTTTCTTATATATTTCTATGTAAAACTTTGATCCTCCATTGTGGCCCCGCCCTACCCCCGGGGCCATGGTTTGAACAAACTTGAATCTACACTACCTGAGGATGCTTCCCTATAAATATGACTAATCATGGCTTTGCTGTTCTTGAGAAGAAGATTTTTAAAGAATTTTCCTATATATTTCTATGTAAAACTTTGATCCTCCATTGTGGACCCGCCCTACCCCCAGGGGTCATGGTTTGAACAAACTTGAATGTACACTACCTGAGGATACTTCCACATGAGTTTCATCTTTCCTGGCCTTGTGGTTCTTGAGAAGAAGATTTTTAAATGATGCCATTATTTTTTCACTAATTCCTAATTATCTCCCCTTGAAAGAGGGTATGGCCCTTCATTTGAACAAACTTGTATCCCCTTTACCCAAGGATACTTTGTGCCAAGTTTGGTTGAAATTGGCCCAGTGGTTCTTGAGAAGAAGTCGAAAATGTGAAAAGTTTACAGACAGACGGACGGACGGACAGACAGACGGACAGACGGACGCCGGACAAAATGTGATCAGAAAAGCTCACTTGAGCTTTCAGCTCAGGTCAGGTGCCATGGAGGTTTTTCGGAGACCGGGTCTACCGACATTTGTTGCAATTTCGATGGGCACTAATTGTGTTCCTTTATTAACTAACTTTTTTATATACATGTGAAGAAGAATTTTTAAAAACTTCTACATGAGAAGAAGAAAACACTTGCTGTGGCCTTCAACTCGATATTTAAATATATCGACGACATTTTATCAGTAAACAATAGTTACTTCCGTTCATTTGTCGATTCTATATATCCCGGTGAACTTGAAATAAAAGAAATCACAGAGTCTGCCACATTTGAATAGTGAGACCATTCTTAACATATGAACATGTATATAAAACATACCTTACTAGTTTCTGATGTTTAAAATCCCTAGAGATAATAATTCAGTGTTCGCAGAGCTTAAACGTACGATGGCCGACAGCGGCCGCCACTTTCTGATTAAGAATATTGTCATTTTGTACAGCGTTTTTGTCAATTTTCGTTGACATATTACAACTAAACTGGTAATGCTCTATGTACATGTACACTTTTTACACTGACAATTTACACCAGCGAAAAACATTAAAATTCTTTCGCGTGATATGAAATTAAGATACATAAAACAGGTGGCTTGAAAGAGATAAGGAGCATTTTAATGATTTTCACCCTCAATTAGTCTGAGATATCGTAACCCAGTTAATCCTAGATTAGACATAAATCGTCATTCTGTCACCTTGTTGTATCATTAAAAAGATATTCTTGGGATTGTAATTAAAAAGGCGAATAAAAGTAATACGTTTGTTGTAATAGATATACATGAATATAATGGATATATCTCGATCCTCAAAGTGTATGAGACAACTCGATTCTACCTATTATGTAGAGGTAGAAAAACAGGATTTAGTAGCTCTACATGTGAGCATCCAATCAAAAGGACGCTAACATAAAACATACACCAAAGAAAAGGAATATAACTTAGCGGAGGAGAGAATAAATATGATATTACGTAGAAAACACGTTAATATATTTTGTTAGACAAAATATGCAGTCAAAACGATGATACCTTCAAATACACACTTTATGGGTTTTTCCAACTTCTAAAAATAGCACCCTTTTCGAAGAACGAACGAAGTGTACCTTTCTTCAAAACTTTACATTCGCATCGCGATTTCTTGTG
The DNA here is from genome assembly GCF_033153115.1 of Saccostrea echinata. Lineage (NCBI taxonomy): Eukaryota > Metazoa > Mollusca > Bivalvia > Ostreida > Ostreidae > Saccostrea > Saccostrea echinata. The sequence continues at coordinate 684,659 of NW_026889825.1, forward strand.
ATTCTCTCAATATCAGCAAACCGTTTGAGGGGAAAAATGTACGTAATAGGTAGCATTGCGTGCATTGTAGAATCTGCAATTTATAAGTGACGTTCAATGTCCATACGTAAAATATCTGAGATGTTCAAAAATAGAATATAAATATGTTTACAACTTCAAAGAAAAAAAAATTAATATAAGATATGGGAATAAATGATTTATTCTGGGTTGGGTTAGGGTGATTTTTGTTATTTTTTTACATTAATTTATTTATTTATTTTTACATAAGTTTACTGTTTAGAAGGGGGGGGGGAGGGGTTGAATATTTTTCATTGTTATTTTTTATATACATGTGGGGAACAAATTAGTTTTTTTTTTTTTTTTTTTTACCTTTTGATAAGTGTTTCTGTCAGTATATATTTTAGTCTACATTGTATAGTAATGTTTTGATCTGTAAAAAACTTCATGCACACGGAAGCTGCAAAAATGTAGGTCATTTTGCAAATCTTTGTCTGGGTCAAGGTCACTGTGACGAGGTCAATCTTCTGAACAAATGAATCTGACTAAAGTGAAGTGTATTCAATATGACAATAACCTGTTGTTTATATATGTTCATTATCTCATTAATTATCACATATCCCATGACATTTACAAAAAATAATGGCTTAAATTTTTAAGGGTACATCGCTATTATACAGAATATAGAAAAATATTGTGGATGGAATAAATTTTTTTTGTTATATTATCACAAACACACCTTACACAAAATTGATATTGTTCTTTTATTGATCTCTCCTACCATATTTTTCTTTGACAGAATATTATAAACGGTTTTATGAAAAAAATCGCCAAAATTGTCACTCAAAGTAGACGAGTTCTCTCGATTACAAGTATTCATATATCATACCTGATGAATTTGAACTAAAAAGAATGCATATATGCAATCTGTACTGCTTAGTGTTGCAGCTGAATACATGAAACATTCAACTGTTTGCGACTAACTAGAGTAGAGGTAAAAATTACATCTGTACCTTTTGTCTATTAAAGGTGCACCAGTGGTTAGAGGGTACAGGCATGGAAATAAGTATAGAAAAATTATGTTTGGACAGAATTGCTTGAAACTTTGGGAAGTATTGCCTGAAGTGTTGTCCATTATAACTAAACTGAATTTAGTCATATTCAAAGTCATGACCATTACACCCCTAATACCTTAAGACAATTTATTTTTGCGAATTTGAGTCAAAATGATATATTTTAATTTCTTAAGTTTCTAAATTTTAAGAAATCAGAGCATTGCTAAAAATAAAATAAGGAAAACAACTTTTAAAAATGTAAATATTTTTATTTTATCATGCATATATACATATATGAGGGTTAATCAAAAAGTTCGCAAACTATTGCTATATTTACAAAACCACAACTCTGATCAGAATGAAATTTGGCACACATATAGTCATAAACATTTTCTATAAAAAGCAGATTTCATATAAAGTTTTGGTCCGTGTTTATGACATGTGAAAATGACGTCAATATGTAGGTGACTTGTGACGAATGATTGGTGACTCGGTCTTACTCGAGCAAGGAACGGCTGTAAAGTTTAACATATATCATGGAAATTCCTTTGCAGTGGCATATAATAATTTGCACAGGGTTAATAAAGACAAAGAACTTGTAAGAAGTTCAATAATTAATTGGATTGATTGGTGAAGGAAGGGAGATGGTTAAAAATGATGTTTGTTCTGGTGACCATTGAAAGTATGCTGGGAAAGAGGTGCGTCTTTACTTGAGCAATTTTTTTTTTGAAGTTACAGTTAGAAAAATAATAGCTTAACAATAAAATAATGTTAAATCCAAAAAATATCATTTACTTTCGACTTTAAACATATCAGATATAATAAAGAGAATGCGCCCATACTTGATTCACATTAAAAAACGATACATACAAGACAGAAGAGTCGGGTTGTGATGGTTATCATGCTCATTCTGGTAGAAGATATCCTTATCCACCCATCCTATTGCCGAGATGTCGAAATTTTTGACAAATGTACTATTCTTGTTATAAAAAATAATCTGCATGGTAATAAATACAGGTATAAGATTCGGAAAATTTTTTTAGCTGCAATGAACAAAACGCTACGAAGCATGTCACATGACCGCCTGCACCACGTGTTTCGCGCATGGGCAGAATGGTGGCAGATGTGCATTTAAATTCATCTAAAGTTCCCCTGTTGATATTTTTCACCAGTCTTGAAAGTTGGTCTTCATCGAGCATGATTGGTGAACTTGGGTTTTCTTTCAGATCGATGCCTGTTTTCTACAAAATATTGTGAAATTGTGAAAATATTCATTTTTTTTCTTAATACTGTAAATAATTGTCTTTGATCTTCCAAATAATCTACCAATTTTTGATATGTTTATTTCGGTTTTATGAACTTCATTTACCCTTTTGAAAATGGCAACCAGAATTTCCTTTTCGTCGTTGCCATTTTGTCTATCTTACTGAACAAATCCTAGAGATAAACAGACAAAATTGTGCATACTAAAATCAGATATTTGTGATGTTTATTCTGGCCAAATTTCCGAACCCGATATATGTTCTCTATAAATATCACTATCCAAAATAGCTGTGACAACTTTTACGGCTATTTGTGTATTTTGTCGTCAGTGACGAATACTTATGTCCAATGACTGTATCTGGTGACAGCATTGGAAAATTTATGAAACTTTACTCAATATAATTGTATTTTTACGTCGTGTTGAGATGTACATGTAACCACTGTAAAATTTGAAGAAAAAATTAGATTGACGTCTACATAACCTGAAAATTATTTTGACCAGTTTAATTTTGTATTGAAACTCAATGATATAAATATGTTGACCAAGAGTTATGTGAACAGCAAAAAAATGCAATCTTAACTTCTACTTTCTGTATTTAATATACAGTTAGTTACACAGCGGGTGTGGAAGGTCGACAGGGGATTTTCATTCCTCCGTGGCACCTGATCCCATCTCTAATATTTTTAGAGGTCCGTGTTTACTCTGCTACCAATTGGTATCGTTCCAATGGATTTTTGAGCGTGCTTGATTACTGTTCGTTATCTTCATATTGCATTAGTGGGACAAGACAGGTCAACATGGTATGTCAGCATCAATTGTTAAATAGCTGTGTCGTATTTTAGGGACCTCGCAAGCTATAAGAAGATATCTAATACGTATTGGTGAAGTGGTGTATGATCAGAGAAAAACGCATACATGTAGATTCAGTATAATGAAGAGTGGGAGATTTATAAAAGGACTCCAGCTGGAAAGATCGGATCAAGACTGGATGCATGGGCCTAATAATCGTAATTTGTGCATACTGCTTTCGACACAGAAACTTTCTCCTTCTCTTTCTAAACACAGTCAAATCTAAGACATCTTGAACATATAGATAGGCGATTTTTTTTCCTTTCTTGCTGAGCCAAAAAAACGTTTTCAATATATCACTCAGAATTTATTATTACTGCATGGTTTCTTAGGCTGTTTTTAAAAGAGGTAATTAACAATGGATAAAAAATAATGAAAAAATAACTTTGGTCCTATGACATCAAAACAGTTGTAATTTCAATGATGTAAAAAACTTCTAATAAATAGTTTTGCACAAAATCTCTTGAGGGTTTTTGTGTCTGCTTTAAATTCACTTTTAAGTGAATGTAAACGGGGGTTTGTCCGACTTTTTTTCAGGCCAAAAACTACTTAGTAACATTCACGGCGAAGTAGAAAAGATTTTTTTTTTCCTTAGACAAAGATTGTATGAATTTTTTACAAGAGTGTATTAAAATATTTATGTTATAATTAATCATGATATGTGCTGAAAGGCAGTTGATTATTTATTCTTTCATATTTTTAATAAGGTTCTTGAAATTTAAATGAAAGGCAAGATACAGGTATAAATAAAAAAGTTTTACATAAATTAAGTTTCAACAGGGACATTGCTTAAAAAATGTAACCTTCTTTACTTATTTTTCAGTGAACAGTAGAACAGTAATCACCGGCTGGCTCTTGGACATCATAATCATTATCTTCAGATGCAGAACCTATTCCTTATATCTTCTCTCTGTATTGACATTACTGTAGTCACTCTCTTCCATAGCACAATTAATGTTTCCATGGGCGTGGTCATAGTTTTCATCAATGTCAGGATTTTCTTCCTTTTCGTGCAGATGATTGTATACGTCATTATTTACCATCGAGCTTTTTATATCTTCTTGGACGTTTCTGTTCTTTTGTAATTCATCAGAATGAGCAAATAGTGGCCCATTTACAACTTTTCTCTGGAAAACGAAAATTTGAAAGAAAATACTTTTCTTTTGAAATTTATATTCACATAAAAAAGTTTATTAACTAATGTGATCCTGCAATCCTTGAAAAAAAATGAATATTATAAAAGAAGCAAAGATATTTTCTAAGACATATCAATCTGTACTTATATAAATAGAAATCGAATTTATTTACAGATTCGGGGGAAAAAATAAAACCAGGATTTTTAAAATAGATTTTATTAATGATGTAGTAGTCAAACTTTAGATAAATAGTTGTACATGCGATAAACATATATAGTACGCCGTACCAGTACAATTCTTCGTGGGATAGAAATAATTGATTTAACCACATTAATATTTTAACACATAGCACAAAGATCAAAATGATGTACATGATAGTACCTGCATCACCAAAAGCTCTCGTTTGGCTGGTTAAGAGTGAGTTGAGTAGGTAATAATACATATTTCTTACCTCATTTGCTCGATACTCGGTAGGATTGTTTTAAATTGAACATCATCTGTTTCAGTCTCATAAGTAACATTATTAAAAACTGCAGCCTTGGGACATTCCCTATAAAATGCAGATTTTGATTTGTTATTCAACATTAATGAAAACTGATTTCATAAATAAATATTTTTCAAAACACAGTATCAAAGTTATTTATAGCCACTAAATTGTATTATACTTAGTTTTAAATTTTCCATATCGAAGATGTTGATAGATGGTTACTGCTACAACAGTTAGGATAACGCCTAAGATAAGGCCTCCAAGAACAGATCCAACTGCCAGACTGATTGCATTATCTTCTAATATGAATAACGCATACAAAATGTATGTGTCCATCGTTAGTCCGTTGAAACTTTTCATAAACAAATCGTTATCGTTAAGTGTAAAAAGGTTTTATCGACGGGCAAATGTATCTGATTCTAACTACAGTTTGGTGACAACCCTCCACCCCCACCCCCCACCCCACCCCATTTAATATTCCTTTATATATATTTTGATTTTTTAGAATGTTATTTTTTTTTATATTTCTGCAAAAAAAGAAAATTAGCAAGATGACCCCCCCCCCCCCCACACACACACACAAAATAAACGCATGTAGTTCTACAGTTTTTTTTCTTCAACCCCATAGTATTGTAGATATAATACCTTTCTGGTCCTGGTTATTTGCTTGTAAATTACCACCTGAGTCCGCTGAAAGCCGTAATATGTCTTAGGATTAATACTTTGCAACATTAAATAAAAGAGAGCTCTTATGAGCATACAGAAGTAATTTGTTTCATGGAGCGCTGGTTCGACAAATTTGATATGAATACCTATAAAGTACATATTAAAACCTTTCGCATAATCGAAAAACAGTGTGTCTTAATCTACCAGCATACGCTTTCAGTATATTGTATTTTTAGCATTACCTAATATATAGGTGTGCTAATTGTCACTCTTAATTAATACAATAACAACAAGCAGACATGTAATCAATGTCTTAAAAAAATTATAAATTGATATTATAAGATAAACCTACGTAGAAAACATTCTGAATCATTCAAAGGGACATATCCACGCCTGCAGACGCATGCATTCTGACAAACAGAGCCAAATGCCACGGAACACTGCTCATCTCGCTTGCACGTTTCGTTCAATGTCAAATTTCCTGATTAACAACCTCTGTACAGTTCTGTGTTAATGAACAAAAATCTTTCGAAATATCTACTGCAAAGAAAAGGTCATCCAAAATGTTACATCCGAGAGCTGTTCGAAAATTATTGAAACGTTCTCTTTTTTCTTCATTCTTATCTACGATTTTTTGGTGAAAATTATTCTAGTTTAACTAACATGAACAATGAGTAAGAAAAGGAAATATTTCTGAAATATTTTTATTTTTTAATGGTATATTTGTATGGTAGGAGTACCCAGCGCAATCACAAAATAAATCACCGAAATTCTGTAACAATTACATACTAAGCCCTGATGAATACAAAGTAATCGGTTTTGACGTCATTTTGTGGGAATTTCAATAGACATTTGATTAGAAATACAGAAAACAAAAAAATTCATCAGGCTTTATAGAACGTTGATTATGACAATAAAATGAAAAATAAAATAAAGACGGAGAAGCTGGCATAAATTACATTTTGTGTAGAATCGAGAAAAACTCCTGTCTAATCCAGGAACTTGCTAAAACAAATATAGTGCAGCAAAAACGCATATTTCTTTTCTGCCTTATTATTTTATAAGTGAATGCAAAGGAGCTGGAAAACCATCAGTTATTATGGACGGTCTAACTCCAGCAGTGTTAAATAAGTCAGCAGGCAAATATCCGCGTCCGATTGTAAGAAAGCTCTAAACACCGAGAAAAAAAGTGCTTTTTGGACCTAGAGAAAAATGTGTCATATAAAGGTGCGCATATTGAGACTATTTCGTTCATTTTCAACATAGGGTACCTGCCTTATTTTCGCAGGAATAATGTTCAAAGATTATTCGTAAACAGAAGTCGCTGTTGTTTACTAAAATTTGGAAAATTAATGGAAATAATGAATTCTATTATTCTTGGTCTAATATATTACTACGAATATTTCAGTTTATTGCAAATTGTTTGATTGATTGTAAATAACTATTTTTCTTTTTCTACCTCTAGGGCAGGTCACTCTAGCTGCATAAAACTACCCTACAAGTAGAACTATTTAGAGTGCGGTGTTCAGAGGTTCCTTTATGGCAATTTGACATTAGGGTAGCAACAACACACAAGTTTTTAACAGGGAGTTTAGGTATGGCGATTGTGCCTGTCTGCGTTTGCATGGTTTTTAAAATGTTAACCATATTTTCAATAACCCTAACCTAATGGGCCATGTTTTTAACAACTTGAATTTGCACTTTTTGAGGACTCTTGAAAGCCTGTCTAATCAATTATTTGATTCCTTAGTACGTCTCCACTCCACCATGATTGAGGCCATGATTTGAACAAAACTTAAATTCGCACTGTCTGAAGATGTGTGTATTTTAACATAACAATCATGTATGGCCCTGTTTCTTGAGAAGGTTTTTAATGATTTTTCGTCCCAAATATTCTCATATAAAAAGAAATGACCAAAGTTTGACCACCCTACACCCGGGCCAATCTCCACTTTGTTAGTAATGCTATCATCTGTTCTATTTCTGGCTAATTGTTTCCCAACCCAATTTTGACTTTTCTTATTACTCTGTGCAAAGCATGAAATATGACAATGAAAAGTCACTTTCAGAATAGTTGAAATAGCCTCTTTAATGCGCCGAAATCTATCCATGCTCTCATCACCACCATAAAACATTTTTTAACACCAAAATGTCAAAATATTCTACCAAAAGTCCATGAAAACGACATCAAGCTGGGTTTAACGAGGTTCAGAATTTACCGTAATTCTGAGCTTTACTTAGCCAAACCTTACCCGTGTGCAATGCGTAAAAATGGATTTAAGGACAGACGATACGTTCCTATATAATATATAATTTTTTCCAAGATTTTGTCATTGAAGAATTGCTACATTAACATGTTTACTCAAAAATAAAATTGAGATACCTTACCAGGCATCTGTGCAAGATACCAGTTTTTTTTTTTTACTTAATCCTTTTTGGAAAAAGAAATAATCTACCAATATCAAATTTATTACATGGGTAATGTTTGGATTTTTTAAAGACGTTTAGAAACTGTTTTAGAAATCAGAAGGTAATTAGGAATTTGAATATTTTTCTTACATTACGAAGACATACAAAACAGATATTTGAGGAACGTATCGTCTGACCTTAAACAGGTATTGATCGGAGGTTAAATCCAAGATGCGCAACCGGCCATTACATTTCATCTTTGGCTCTTAACGCTTTAACTTTCTTGACAACACCGTCGATAAATTTTCGTATACTTATATACTTTACTTTTATGAATATGTTTTTGCTTAATAAATTGTGCAAACTTACAATTTTCTGAATTTGTTTTGCAAATAATTTCCAAAGTTCTCTTTTCTTTATATGAATATCTGCGTTTCCTTCTGATTTTCTTTAAATCCGCGATCAAGCCATCGATACCCAAAGCTATAAATGCCAATTGATATTCAGGTTCATAACCCCATTATTTTTCTTTTAAGTTGTTGATTTTTACTCCACATTTTGTAGGACAGGAACTCGTGTCTTAAAAAATAGGAAATAGCATTAAAAATTATTATAATCGTAAATTAATACATATACTATAAAGGAATGACAGATGTAGAAAGATATTTCAACAAGAGGCCCAAGGGCCTTAACGGTCACCTGAGTATGATACAATAATTGAAAGGATGCATAGAGTATAATATGAACTGAAAGGTGAAGCTTTGTTGCCCAAAAGAAAAAAAAATAGGGTGATCATGATCAACAAAATAATTGGTCTTAATATTCATTAACAGTTCATGAATTAGGTTCTAATCCGTTCCCCATTTATCACTATCGCCATACGGTATATTAACAAATTATCAATGCTTCTGTACTACTTTAATCCCTTGTTGAAATCTCTTACATTGGGCTCTCTTGGTCTTTGATGAACATTTAATAAGACAAGTTATTTTTGTCTCATTTTTATTTATCTACTACTTACAAGTCTATCTGATCATTAAAACAATGAAAGTACTTTTTGTATTATACAATAAAAGTTTTTGCATAATTCTCTTATTCTATTTACCTTTCAAGTACATTATTTACAGTGATAAATTATCAAAAGTAAATGGCAAAGGGGAATAACTCCTCTCAGTAGAATACAAACTAATAGAGCCCTGGCCAGGACCAGAACACTTGACCAAATGGTCCAGATGTTCAAAAATCTGGTAAAAATTCCCTTCCTTATAAAAATTTTTACTCTATTTACCTCAGATATGCCCAGGTGCGGAGAAGATTTTTAAAGAAATAATGCATTTTTACTACAGATTCACTATATTATCAATAGAGCCCCCCCACCCCCCCACCCCCTAAAAAAAAAACACCAGAACTTCTGACCCTGGGACCATAAGTTTGCTCATCATAACTAATCACTTTGTTTATCTGCTTAACACTAAGGAGCAAACAGGATTATTTAATAGAATTAATGCATTTTCACTATATTATCAAGAGCCCCACCCTCACACCAGCACATTTGACCCAGGGGTCATAAAATTCACTACTCTGAAAGAAGCACTCTTGCTCATCATAACTATACACTTAGCTTCTTTGCTTTTTAAACCAGAAGCAGAAAAGAATTATTTCAAAGAAATTTTGCTTTTTCACTTTATAATCAATAGAAGCCCCCCCCCCCCCCCCCACCAGAACCCTTAAACCTGGGGTCATAAAATTCACAATTTTGGAAGAGGCATCCTTGCGTATCATAACAATGTACTTCGTCTGTTTAAACGATACCCAGGGGCAGAGAAGATTTTCAAAGAAATAATTCACCTTGACTATAGGATCTATATAGCCCCGCCCTAACACCAGAACTCCTGTCCCCGGAGCCATGAATTTCACTTTTTTGGAAGAGACATCCTTGCTTATCATAACAATGTACTTAGTTTGTTTAAATAATACCCAAGTGCAGAGAAAAAGATTTTTAAAGAATTAAAACATTTTCACTTTATAATCAATAGAGCCCCGCCCTAACACCAGAACCCCTGATCCAGGGGCCACGAATTTCACAATTTTGAAAGAGGCATCCTTGATTATCATAACTATGTATTTAATGTGTTTCAATAATACCCAGGAGTAGAGAAGAAGATTTTCAAAGAAATAAATTTAATGCATTTTCACTATATAATCAATAGAGCCTCGCCCTAACACCAGAACCCCTGACCCAGGGGCCATGAAATTCACAATTTTGGAAGAGGCACTCTTGCTCATCATAACTATGTACTTAGTTAGTTTATCTAATACCCAGGAGCAGAGGAGAAGATTTTCAATGAATTAATGCATTTTCACAATATAATCAATAGAGCCCCGCCCTAACACCAGAATCCCAGACCCTGGGGCCATGAATTTCACAATTTTGGAAGAGGCACTCTTACCCATCATAACTATATACTTAATTAGTTTATTTAATACCCAGGAGCAGAGAAGAAGATTTTCAAAGAATTAATGCATTTTCACTATATAATCAATAGAGCCCCGCCCTAACACCAGAATCCCAGACCCTGGGGCCATGAATTTCACAATTTTGGAAGAGGCACTCTTACTCATCATAACTATATACTTAGTTAGTTTATTTAATACCCAGGAGCAGAGAAGAAGATTTTCAAAGAAATAATGCACTTTCACTATATGATCTATATAGCCCCGCCCTAGCACCAGAACCCCTGAGCCTGGGGCCATGAATTTCACAATTTTGGTAGAGGACTCAATACTCATTACAATGATGCCAACAGTTTGACTGCTTGATGTCCAGGAGTAAAGAAGAAGATTTTTAAAGATTGCATTAATTTTGGTGGTTTTAGCCCCACCCCTCCGGCCCCAGGGGGGCAGGGACCATGAAATTCACAATTTTTGTTCCCCTTCACTCATAGATGCTATATGCCAAATTTGGTTGAAATTGGTTGAGCGGTTTCAGAGAAGAAGCTAAAAATGTTCAAATGTTAACGCACATCGCACGACGCACGCCGACGGACAAAAACGGATAGCAATAGGTCACCTGAGTGACTCAGGTGACCTAAAAATGTAATTAACCTTGAAAGATCAAATAATTGGTTGAGTAGTTTATATAGTATATTGTCGTCCCGTGTTATTTTTGCCAATTTAAACTTCCAAGCAATTTTGATTTAATAGAGGGCGAAAGGAGCGAAAATTTCTATGTACGCAATATTCATTAATATTTTTAAATAAATTTACATCAATGAAAAAAGAAACTTGTAACAATTCGTTTACAGTTTCATGTAAACAATTAATGCACGCGTATCTCAAAAAGAATGCTTAATATGACACAGATATGAACTTCAGCTATTCACTAACAGGTACAATAAAATATATTTATTTTAAATATCCCTCTAAATTAACATTCCAGACGAGTGTGAGTGATTCCTTCAGTGATTTGTTTTTATATACTAGTATCTGAAAGGCGTAATACATATTTTAATTATTTTCCCCATTATCACACATATTGACAGCTTCCCTAAATTCTACTGAAAAGACGAAAAGAATAATTTGACGAATGCATACCCCGGTATTTCTACCAAAAAAATCTCGCTCATTGAAATTAAGATTCCACATCTAATTCTAAAAACAAAAAATCATGCTTAAAGATTTAGTTCAATTTTAAATCATGCATTATTTGCTTAAATCGGACAAAAGAACTGTAGTGAAAATGAATAGAAGATTTCAACTTTTAACTTGACAGTTCTATGAGAGCAAAGTAAGAAAGGGACCTATTCATTTTATACTCTCCCCCCCCCCCCCATCCAAACAAAAAATTGTTTCATTTTCCCTCACATTGACCTTAGGGCATAGTTGTAAACCACCTCACAAACTCCTTTTATTGTAAGTATCAAGCAGACATAATGATTGACTGATAAAGAAATCTACTTAATAATTTTATCAAAGTATTTGAGATAAATTGAAAGTACATATCATTACGTTTTTCCTCTTGAGTATTAAGGATAGATTTTTTTTTATGCTGTCCATGAACATGCAATTTTCAATGTCATACTAAATACAATACTTTCTGAATGTTTAAATGATCGTATGATAAAGGACAAAATAGCGAAAATTTATTATGTGAAATATGAAAAGAAGTATTTACATATTAATATTTACATTTGCAAATGTTTTCCCTGATATAACACTATTTGAACAAGGCGTTTTACACCTGTGTAAAACACGTTTGTCATGCGACCATAAATTGCTTACTTAGTCATAAACGAGATACGTAATTTCACAGTGACGTCATTTATAAGTGATCGACGTGTTCAACACATTCAAATTATACCGTTGAGTTGTGAAAAAAATAAATCATTTATGGGTTTAAAACTTTAGTACCTTACTATTTGTAATAAATCAGTCACAAATGTAAATATAGGCAATAAGGTATCATTTTAAAAGTTTTATAGGGATGTAAATAAGGGTTGGCATGTAATCAAATCTACCATAAAGCCTATCGGGATTTATGGGATTTGATCACATGACCAACCCGTATTTACATCCCGATAAAACTTTTAAAATGATACCTTATTTCTTCAATATTATTTTATTCATTTATTGTAGCAAAGAATCAATTTTGTTTGAAACAAGAATGCAAATGCAATCGCCCACCTGCTACAAGCCAATGTTTAGCTTCTGTCAATGTAAAGCTGCATCCTTTATCTCCCATTGCAAAAGCAAAAGACTTTTCAAGGCACACTTCACTTAAAAGTAAGTAATACTTCATAACTATTTTACATTTTATAAAACTGATTTATACGTCAGCTGAAATTGTGATTTTTTGTTATTAAAAACAAACGAACATAAAAACTGTACTTTATTAATTCAAAATTGAATTTCATTAACAATTTCATAAAACTTAAAAATGACTAATCTCGGGATCTTCTTGTTTCTAAATATACCAAAAATGAGGATAGATCCAAAATGAATGTGTTATAATAATGCTACACGATAGCTGTAATGAATGACAGAATGAATTCGATTCATAGCAAGATAAAAATACTTACATGAACAAGTAGTACATTATCAGAATAATTCATTGATTTAATGCAAGTGATAGTAAGTAAAAGTCTTTTTGAGAAAGAGTGCACAAAATGTTCTGTCTTTTCCATATGCTAGTAACTTCTATATACTGGTGAATAACCTTCCAAAACAAGGCCTTCTTCTCAGGTTTACTTCTTATTTAACTAAGTTCACTTTATTTTACTAGTTTACTATATATGAAAACTATTTTAATTCATATTCTAACATTTTTCTTTCTTCTTGAGTCGGTAGAGGGCAAGAAAACATTTTTTTTAAAGATGGACTAAGGTTATTTTATGATTACACTTATATCTTATTTATACTGATATTACCTTAATGTTTCTGCTTTTTGTGTACACACCTGCTTATGTTATATACTGAACAACCAGAATTCAAAATTAAGGGCGTAAACAACCCTGAAATTTAATGCATGTTCTTAAAAACATTATTTTACAATGTAATGTTTAATGGTACAAGTATATAGGTTAGTAATTACGTCAGCCTGTGCCTGTGACCCCTCCCCACCCCAAAACCCTGATGTTTAAAACTCTGATTAGATATATAAAGATATTTTTAAAATAAACAGGGTCTGTATATCAAATATTGCAGGTCATTTCTAGTAACACACATTCAATATATGATAATTGCAAAGAAAAATATGGAGATAACAAACAACATTCAAGTTCAAAAGTCCATTTAAACAATACAAATCAGGAGTAGAGTAAACACGGACCTCTAAAACATCAGAGGTGGGTGCCATGGAGGAGTGAGCATCCCCTGCCGACCGGTCACACCCGCTGTGTGCTCCTTGTTATGATCGGGAAATAACGGAAAAAATCTATAGACAAATTCAGTGTTGGCCTAACAATTAGTATGAAAAACGTCAGTAGCATTTGACTTATGATAGATTGTATTTGCTGACAAGGTCATTGATCCACCATAGTACTTACAAAATGATGATATTAAACGAGACTCTTGATATTCTTGTTTCATCAACTTGTTTGTCAATAACTTACCTCATTTCAGAAATTGTTCATACGTAGAGCATGCTCTTGCGTATCGAATCAACTGAGAGATATAAACCCTGCATGCAGGTGATAGTGGTATATTGCTGCAGTCATCAGGTTTATCATAAAGCTTGGTTGTTAGATTACCATTAACGTCTTCTTCTAGTAAAATATCCAAATATGAAACAGATGTGTCAGACTCTGTGATGTCTTTATTTCAAGCTCACTGGGATATATCTCAAACAACCTCGTAAGTTATTTAATTAAAAAATACCACACAAGAGATTTTATGTTGAACATGCTTCAATATGATCGAATAGTTTAACACATGGCTCTTACACAGAACCCTTCCGATTCAAAATCTAGATTCAATCTACTTAACCCACTAGTCAGCAAGAGTACATGTAGGAGTACTTTTTTCACTGTGTATATTTCATGGCCTGGGTTAGTTAATCTAGAAACACTGTAAATTAAAGGTGATGGTTAAAAACTTTAAAATGTCTGATGTCTGATGTAGTAATAGAAACTAATGGGACTTCCTCAAGTATAAATGTTTTCTTTATTAGCTAGTGAAAATCAAGATTAAATTCAGTGAAAATTTAGCGCACATACTAAGCTATAGTGATCCCTCCTCTACCCATTACTGCAATTTTGTTAAAATTAGAGTCTATTCCAAAAACATTATCCAGAGGGAGAGATAAAAATATTTACTTACATTCTTTTATATGCTTCCACTTCATCATTTTTGCACAGAACAAAATAACTTTCTGTTTTAAAATTCCTTATGAATCAAACATTGAGTAGATTAAGTTTAATATGACGTCCTTGCTGCTGACATAGCGTTTCAAATCCTTTAACAGCTGTTAAATGGTAATTCGTGGAACATAGTTATAATGCTGAATTTGCTTTGAATATCTTTATTTCTTGTCAAAATTCAAAATATTTTTTAATCGCAATTGTCTGAATACAGTATATACTATGTTTATAATGCATTTGCCGCAATCGATATTCATAATATTATTTTTAACATAATCAGTGAATGATATATATTCTTGGACATTCTGAACCTGTACGGATGGAGCAAACAGAAACAAAATTTAGGACGTTCTCAACGCGTTTTTTCTTGTGTTTTTCTTGTGCTGTTTTTCATGTGCATCTTAGACCCCAGATCGACCTGTAGTGATCTTTCTTCTACCCATCTGGCAATTTTGTTAAAATTGGAGTTTAGTGTAAAATATTTATCTAACAGCAGAAATAAATATATTTACTTACATTCTATCACATACTTCCATTTTGTCATTTTCGCAGGGAACAAATAACTTCCTGGTTTAAAATTCCTTATAAATGTGGATTAAGATAAGTGTGCCACTTTATTTATAATGTCCTTGTCCTTTCATTACGTTTTAAATGCGTTTAACAACTGTTAAATGGTGACTCGTGGAAGGTTCCGTATTATTACTGAATTCGCTCCAAATACACGTGTTTATATTGTTTATTGTCTGAAAGTGACGTCTACGGATGATTATGTTTTTGTGTGACTCAGATCAAGTATTTAATGAAAAAGAATTTAACAGTGATGGTTACCTATTGAACACAAAGGAACAAATTAAAAAATATTCAATTTTTTTTTTATAAATTAACTTTCAAGAGAACACTATGTTTTACAATTTTACTTATGAATAAACATACTTTATCTTGTTTTTGACATTTTAAAAGCCCAGGCTATAAAAAGAAATTGGAGTGTGTTGAACTGAAATGTTAAAGGGGCTTGAACACAGATTTTAAGTTAAGAACCCTCTCACTGCACAGTAAAGAGTTCTGATTCTATGGTAGTTTTGCATTTAGAGTGATCTGCCCTTAGATCTATATTCCAATAAATTGAAATTTACAGTACTTTACTCAATTTGTAACCCATTCATAACATTTTAAATAGCCAAAATAAATAATTTGAACACCTCATCTGCATGCTTTTCCCCACTTAGGTAAACAACAGTGATTTCTGCATGTTCATCAAAACTTTAATTGTTGACTTCGAACATTTTTCCTGGGGGTAAATGCCAGGCACTCTATGTTGAAAATGATATAAATAAGCTCAATATTCACACCTTTATACAATATAATTTTCTCAATGTCCAAAAAACATTTTCGTTTAGTGTAGAGAGGATCCTTAATAGTTTCTAGAATTTTCATTATAATATCATGACACATACCGGTATGCTGCTAGAGCACTTCACACCAAAATTTTATAAAAGCGTGTTTAGAAACTACTTTTATCTTGAAATTATAAACTTAAAGTAAAAAAAACGAAATGTATCATTAAAATTATCAAGCACGTCGTCTGCAATTTGCCAAAAAAAGATCTTGCAAACACCCTAATGCTATTTACGTCCTGTCTTTCCGTCCGTCTGTCCTCCGTCGTCCGCCGTGTGTCGTCTGTAAACTTTTCATATTTTCAACTTCTTCTCAAGAACCTCTGGGCCACTGGGCCAATTTCAACCAAACTTGCCACAAAGTCTTCTTGGGTAAAGGAGATTTAAGTTTCACAGAAAGTATCATGCGCTCTCTCAACTGGAGAATTAAGAATTCGTGAATCTTTTTTTTTCTCAAGAACCACTGGGTAAGAAAAGAAGAAATTTGTGTGAAAGCTTCATTACATAATCTTGATTCAAGTTTGTTCATTCATAAACCCCCAGGGGTAGGGCGGGGCCACAAGAGGGGCTCGAAGTTTTAAATAGGAATATCTAGGAAATGTCTTTAAACATCTTCTTCTCGAAAACAGCAAAGCCATGTTTAGTAAAATTTATTTTAGAAGAATCCTCAGGTAGTGTAGATTCAAGTTTGTTCCAATCATGACCCCCTGGTGTAGGGCAGGGCAACAAGAGGGGGTCAAATTTACCATAGGAATTTATAGGAAATATCTTTTTAAAAAACTTCTTCTCAAGAACAGCTAAGCAATTATTAGTCATATTAATATAGAAGTATCCTCAGATAGTGTAGATTCAAGTTTGATCAAATCAGGACCCCTGGGTTTTGGGCGCAGACACAACAGGGGGCCAAAGTTTTAAATAGGAATATTATACATTTATTGCATGATCGTGACGTGAGTGAAATATGAAGATTTATTCTACAAAGAAAAATCATATTCCCTGAAGGTTTCGCCCAAGAGAATATGAAATTTATTGGCTGAATAAATCTTCGTGTTTCCCGAAAATTCATGCAATAAATTGTTTATTTTGCCGAAAAAAAGCAAAAACTTTAAAAATAAACATAAACTTTCAAATTCGGCATCGCTCTAAAATTCACTTTCAATTTTAACGTAAAGTTACTGAAACCCTTGGACATATTACACTCTGATAAAACAATCACGATTTTGTGACGTGAACCAGACTATTGTTACGTACTACTCTCGGGAGTTTTGGTTAAACGAACAATAACTATTGCGGGAAAATGCACTAGGTCTCTGAAGAGGTTGAATATGATCACAAGCATGACAACGACAGGGAAATATGAAGTTTTATGGCCCTGTCACGTGATAATCTAGAACCAATCAGATAACACATTGTAAAGAACAATAATAATGAGGTATAATAAATAGGAAATGTCTCTAAAGATTTTCTTCTCAAGAACAGCTAAGCCATTATTAGTCATATTAATGCAGAAGTATCCTCAGGTAGTGAGCGAAATTTAACTAGAATTAAAATAAGAAATAAAAAATAAAGAATTTATTTAATTTTGGAAAAGAAGTTAGAGTAAAAAAAGATGATAAGAACATTGAAAAAGAATTGTGGCACTGATGCCCCTCCGTAGTTTCTCATATCAAAATTCGACAAACGTGCAAACTTTACATTTGTAGACTTGTGAATTGTCTTTGTGTTTCACTCAGGGCGCAAAAATACAGATTCCGGAAAACAAAGTTTACAACATCAAAAATACACACATTAATAGTATAAACTCAAAGTCAACACAGTTGTATTTTAAAAACTACATGTTTTGATGTCGGAATATTACCTTATTACATATGTAATGCACGGATCTAGAGGGGGGTCGTGTACACCCCCCCCCCCCTGAATTTGTAAAGGTATAAAAAGTGTATATTGAAGCAAATAAAAAATGACTATGGACCCCACCATCACCAACACGAAATAGGGGTTTTCTAGGTTTTGGAACTGGACCCCCCCTTTTTTATTTTTACTTGTCAAGTAATTTTCTGGATAGGGAAGGGAATTAGGTTTTGTTTTTTTTTTTTTTTTTTTTTTTTTTTTTTTTTTTTTTTTTTTTTTTTTTTTTTTTTTTTTTGGCTTGTCAAGTAATTTTTGTGTTGGAATTTTTTGTTGACTGGGGTGGAACCCCCCCCCCCTCCCCGGAAAAAAATTCCTGGATCCGCGCCTGTATGTAACCTATGAAACTGATACTATTGCAAGTTGGGATTTACAAACTTACAAGTTTGGATTTTTTAACACGATTACCCTCCATATATTTCTGAAAATACGTTTCAGCGCTTGCAGTACTTTGATTTACAAACCGAAAATATTCACTGTTCCTACAGGTAAAAGTTTTTGTATAATTATACATGTATTTCTTTATGATACCAAGCATGGCAACGACAAGTACATCCCAGCAATTCACAGAATGTGAAAAATGCTCAGGAAATTACGAGTTCCACTGTAATACCTGTCACCTTTCAATGTGCCAGAAATGTGGAGACTCGAGAGATGCACGAAACCCATGACGTTGAAATGGTGTTGAACCAGCAACACCGGTCGAAGTGTAAGGAGGGAAAATGCAACATTCACAAAACAAAACCGTCGAATATTTGTTGTGTTGCATGCAATATTCAGTTGTTTTCACAATGCACAACTCTCCAACAGAAAGGACATACTTTCGTTGATATAGACACGCCCTTTTTGAAATATCCCAAAGATGACACTCTTCATGGGAAAGTACAGGTACCTATTTCAAGAGGAGAAAAAAGAATTGCTGGTGAAATGGATGTTGGACAGAAAACAAGAGATCCTTCAAAACGAACACGTCAACATGGTCAAAGAAAGAAAAATATTTCCATCTCTGTCAATAGAAGCAAAGGATGAAAGAATGCCCAAGTGCCTCGCAAGCTCTCCCACGAAAGTAAGAGAATTCAAGGTACCGGAGGGTATTAAACATATCTCACGTGAAAAGTCAGGGAAATTTTGGATAAGTAATTTTCTGGGTGATATAGTACAGACTGAAGACCAAGGAACACAGGTTATTATGGAAAGCCATAGGGGACCCCCATGTCATGTTCCATATATTTCATTGTAAATCAATCCTGGCCGGTCAGGATATTAATCATGACCATGTCAAGATTTCAAACATGACCAAGCCATGATTTTCATCATCTTAACCAAGTCAGGATTGATAACATGACCAACCTATCTTGGCCAAGTCAAGATTTATAACATGGCCATGCTATCTTGGCCGTGGTCATCATATAACATGGCCATCCTATCTGGGCCAAGTCAAGATTTATAACATGGCCATGCTATCTTGGCCAAGTCAGGATTGATAACATGGCCATCCTATCTTGGCCGGTCATCATATATCATGGCCATCCTATCTTGGCCAAGTCAAGATTTATATAACATGGCCATGCTATCTTAGCCAACTCAGGTTTGATAACATGGCCATCCTATCTTGGCCGGTCATCTTGACCAAGTCAGGATTGATAACATGACCATCCTATCCTGGCCAAGTCAAGATAACATGACCATCCTATCTTGGCCAGGTCATGATTTAATCTTGACCAAGTCAGGATTGATAAAATGGTCATCCTGTCTTGGTCGGGTCATGATTCAATGTTGACCAAGTCAGGATTGACAACATATGACCATCCTATCTTGGTCGGCCAGGATTGCATTGCGCCAGGATATATTACTTCCAAACGCAGCCAAGATTTCTTCAAGCGTCAATCCTGGCCAAGTCAGGATGTATTTCTTCAAACGCAGCCAAGATTTCTTCAAGCGTCAATCCTGGCCTAGTCAGAATAACATTGCGCCAGGATGTATGACTTCCAAACGCAGTCATGATTTATTCAAGCGTCAATCCTGGCAAAGTCAGGATGTATTTTCTCAAACGCAGTCAAGATTTAAGGTTATGATTGCATTGCGCCAGGATGTATGACTTCCAAACACAGTCAAGATTCGCTTTAGTAGGATAATATGTAAGCGCTTCCCTAACGCCGAAAAACCGTGTATTGGGTTTCCAACCTCCCCGTTCGTCTCAGCTGACAAGTAAGGTAAGTTCAGGTGAATTTTCACTTGTAAATCTTTATGAATAGCTTAGTTTGCTGTTTTAAATAAGTATTTTATGCAATGGTTTTTTGGAATAAATCGTATGAACAACATTCCAACAATCAAAGACATTCAGCAGTTTTCATCGAGGAAATTCGAATTTGTCTATCGACACATTTGTTACACAATTAAAAAATAAATGGCTCTTTAATTTTCTATGCAGTTACGACCATGAAGAAATATGGTATTTTAGTTGCATTTAGAATCAAGTTGTTTTACAATGCATTCAAAAGAAATTTGTTTAATACTCTCATTCAAATGTAGAACTTTGGGGCTAAATTGGAAGGGGGGCTTCATCCTGCTATATACAGATAAATTACAACACCTACTGTATTATATTTTTGCAATTTAAATTTAAACATATCATTTATATACATTTTTTTTTCTTTTTAGTACCAAGTAACAGTGATTTGTGTGTACTGAACTATCAACATATTAACTGATTAAACTGCAGACCCATACCAAGACTGGTGATAGATATGTAGGTAGGTGTTCTTTTACTTCTTGTAATTTGGGGCAAATACATCAAATTTGAATTTTAATCATGTCTTTTTATGAAAAGATGCTTTTTAAACATGTATTCATATCAATTAAGAAAAATAATTAGCAAACAATGTTTGTGCGACTTCTTGTATTGGAAAAAAATATCGTTTCTTGAAAATTTAAATATACATGTACATGTATCCTTTTATATTATTTGCAGATACACATATATATGACTAATGCATGTATATTAAATATGTATTAACTATTAATAGTATTTTAGATTGACGCATGCTGACTGGGGACTATGGGTATGGAAAACCATTTTGCAGTAATTAGGAATGTGCAGCTGAAGATGGTACACTTCATTTACAAGCATTTCAAATTTATAATTGTCTATATATACTTTCTATTTGTTTTGACAAAAAGGAAACCAGCAATCATACATAATGGAATTATATTATGTTTTCCAATGTCAAGGTCAAAGATCAAAGGCCAAGACTGATGTCAGCTTGAAAGAAACCACTCTGTGTATTGGATTTGCAAGATAAAAGATGATGAATTAATTAATGCACCAGTTTCAAGTCCAAAGGTCAGTACAGTAAAACACCGTTAATGTGAACATGCTTACAATGAATTGATGCTTATAGCGAATTGATTTTTATTGTCCTTGGCTTTAAATCACATTGTGAACTTAGCAGATATGATAAATAATGTTTGTAATGAAGTTAACAACTTGCATTGATTTTCATAATTTTTTAATTTACATATAAAGTTACAAGATGATAATCATACATGTTTGTATTTGTATTGCTAATCATGTATTGTTTCTTCTTATTCGAAGATTGAAAAGCACCATTTAGATCAAGATCAACTCCAAATATTGCTTAAAACCTAATTTGTACCAACAACTGAATCCAGAAGAGGGCAGCCTTGATAGGACACCCATAAAAAGAGCTAAACAGGTATAGTTTACCAATTTCAAGTTCAGAGATTTGTACATTTTGTTCAAATTGGAGTTTAAAATCAAATGGGGCCCACAATATTTTAAGAGAAAACGTTTTTTAAAAAATATTTTTAGTCAATTTTTGCTCTAACTTTGAAATATGCACTGAAATGGATTAAATTTTTTTTCAGAGCTTGGCAATAAATGACACCTCTACCAGTTTCAGAATCACCGCTCATCTGTTGAGAGTATTTTTTCTTTGACCTACACAGATGTTGATGTGTAAAGAAAGAGATCTTCACTGAATTATTTTTACATAGAATTTAATCTTCTCAGATTAAGCTGTAAGCTGAATAGAGATTTTCTGATCATCCATTGTGCAGCATCGTTTGTCTATAAACTGTAATCATTTCAGACTTCTTGAGAACCACTGGTTCCCCCTTTGAAGAGGAGATAATCAAGAAGGGCAAAATGGGGTGGGGAGAGGGATTATTTAGAAATCTTTTCAAGAACCTCTTGGCCAAAAAGTTGAAAGGTTTATGACAAAGGATAGTGTGAATTCTGAATTTTTCAAATTGTGGCGATCATGAGTAGTTTACAATTGATCATTGATTAATGAAGTTTAGAGAGTCTAACATGGGTTTGTGCTTTCAATCACATTTCGCTTTTGCACAGCTTCCTCTAAGGTTAGATTTTCAAATGTGGAGAACCCTGGGTAGCATAGGTCCAGATGGGGATCTAACTTTAACATGGAAATATACAGGAATTTAAAGTTTTTTTTTGGATATAGCATAGATTTTAACTTGATCATTAAATCAGAGCACAAGGGGGTATGTTGAGGCTAAAATAAGAGGTCAGTTTTACATAGGAATTGATTAGTCCAGCATCCTCAGGGTAGTGCAAAATTAACTTTGTTTGAATCATGGCCCTTAGGGTGGAATCATCCAAGTTTTGCTGGGGAATAAAGAAAAAAGTCTTTAACAATCTTCTTTTGAAGAACAGTAGGGCCAAGACATGATGCATTTGGCCAAGTGTAAAAACTGTACAGGGGCAAATTGCTTTCATAAGAATGTAGAAATAATTTTTTTTTGATTTGAAATATTCTAAAGAAAACAGGACCAAAGTAACTCAGGTGAGCTAAGTGGCTCATGTTTCTTTGTTTATTGTATATGTGTATAGAGTATTGTTTTGTTTCTCAGGCAAACATTATGTATGAAAAAAACTTTTATTCTTGCATTATAGTATTGATTTTTAAAATATCTTTGAAGGTCCTTGATACAAGAAAGCAATAAATTAGAGTACTATTTGTCTGTGTTAAAGATAATATGCATTTTACATCTTGTTATACAACATTTACTTTTTTTTGGGGGGGGGGGGGGGAATTTGCCGTCAATTACCTTTGCATATGTTATTAACAAGAGGCCCACAGGCCTTGAATCGCTCTTCTTGTAAACTGTACAACCTATCACTTCTATTTGAAGCCTCTAAGTATCCTGTACATGTGTATTTAGATAAAGCCTTGAAATTCCAAACTTAGGTCATCATGACCTACATTTTAGATGAAACACTCTGAGAACCCAAGATGATTCTAAGCCAACAAGCAAATTCAGAGAATTGTGGTCCCCCGCTTTCGGTGTCTTAGTGGATGGGATGCCATTATTTATGGCTTATTGTAACTGTCTTGTTTGTGTGTCCTGTCTTGTCTGTGCATTATACAAAAAAGATATAAATTATTGAATTAATAACAGATATGGCAAAGATTATAACCTCTCAAAACTACATCAAACTTCAAGATCAAGGTCATGAGGTCAAATATCATATTAAAATCCAAAAGGTTTTGTCACAAGTAATGCACATGTAAAAAAAAAATATCAAAAACCAGATTATACAATCAGAGAGGTTTTGAAACAGGTAATGCACATGTCACATGTAAATACCATATCCTCTCTCAATTAAAAGTTATTAGCAATGCTAAACTTTTTAAAAATTAGGTCAAACGTCAAGGTCATGGGATTGATGTCGAATATGAATGCCCTATCTTTGCTCCTTCAAAAGTTAGCACCACTGATGAAATGTTTGAAAATTAGGTCAAACATGAAGGTCAAGGTCACGGGGTCAAATATTATAGCATATTTAGAAACATTTTGACACAGGTAATGCACTTTTCAAATATGAACGCCCTATCATATGTCATTCAAAAGTAATCAACAAAGTTAAAATTTTTGAAATTTAGGTCAAACATAAAGGTCAAGGTTAAGGGGTCAAAAATCATAGCATACTCGAAAACACCTTGTCACTTATAATGTACATGTCAAATATAAAAGCCCTATCTATTCTCAATCAAAAGTTATAAGCAAAGATAAAAATTTTGAAAAGTAGGTCAAATGTCAAGGTCATGGGGTCAAAACCCATAATATATTTGGAAAGGTCTTATTACAGGTAATGTACATATTTAATATGATAGTTGTTTCTTTTCTCATTCAAATTTTATGACCAATTTAAAGTAATATTAATTTCTTGAAAAGTAGGTCAAACTTCAAGTTCAAGGTCACGGGGTCAAAAGTCATAGTATATTTTCGAGAGGTCTTGTCACAGGTAATGCACATTAAATATAATACCCTATCTCTTCTCAATCAAAAGTTATAAGCAAGGATAAAATTTTGGAAAAGTAGGTCAAACTTCCAACGTCATGGGGTCAAAATTCGTAGTATATTTAGAAAAGTCTTGCCACAGGTAATATACAGGTAGAATATGAAAGCCCTATCTTTTTTCATTCAAAAGTTATGACCAATTTAAAGTAATGTTAATTTTTTTGAAAAGTTGGTCAAACTTCAAGGTCAAGGTCACGGGGTCAAACATTACAGTATAGTTGGAAAGGTCTTGTCACAGGTTATGTACATGTGAAATACGAAAGCCCAATCTCTCTCACTCAAAAGTTGTGGCCAAGGTTAAAGTTTTTGTGACAGACAGACGAATAAGATTTAATGTCCCCTCGCCTTTGCGAAAGCAGGGGACAAATAGTACCTGAGAGTAGGTCATTCTCTGAGGACTCAAGATGCATCAACTAAGTCTGATGATTCTAAGCCAGCTAATACCTAAAATATTTAATTATAACCATAAAATTTCAAAAGTAGGTCACAGTGACCTACTTTTCAGATGACATACTTTCAAGATCCAAGATCCATCAACTGACAAAGTTTGATGATCATAGGCCCTAAAGTGTCCAAAATATGCCTCTGAAACTATTTGAAAACAAATGCCTGCAAAACTCAAAAAGTAGGTCATTGTGACCTACATTTTGATAAATGTGTTTTTAAAGGTTCCAAGATGCATCAACTTACAAGGTTTAACAATTCTATTCCTCACAGTATCTGAAAAATGACCTTAAATGTTTTGGAAAATACAAAAAAGTAGGCCAAGGTGACCTACTTTTCAGTTGACGTTCCACTTGACCCCAAGATGTGTCAGCTGACAAAGTTTGATGATCAATTTGAAAACGAAGGCCTGCAAAATTCAAAAAGTAGGTCACAGTGACCTACTTTTGAGTCAACATGAAACGAGGTCCTAAGGTGCATCAACTGACAAGATTTGATTATCCTAGTCCTTATAGTAAGCAAAATATCAAAGTTTTAATGAAATATAATTTTTGGTCAACTTTGATGTGACCTCGAGACCGCGCCCTTTGCCCCAGGGTTATGCCTTGCACAATTTTTAATCTACAACATATCCTCATCCTTGTATGTAAATTTGGAGATAATCTGCCCAATGGTTCTTGAGAAGATTTTTTAGCAACCAGTGCTTTTGGTTTTATTTTCCTACTTATCTCCCCTTGTTTAGGGGTCACATATTTTGTTTTAGTATAAATGAGAGCCCTTGGGCCAAGGATACTCTGCGACAAATTCAACAAAAATCGGCCAAGGGGTTCTAGAGATATAGCCCATATTCTAAAAAGTTTACACACACCGCACAAATGGCCATAGCATTAGCTCTTTGAGCCTTTGTGCTCAACTCTTAGAAGCAGCTCAGGGATTATTTAATAGAATTAATGCATTTTCAATATATCATAGAACCCCACCCTTACACCAGAACATCTATCCCAGGGGTCATGAAACTCACAATTCTGGAGGAAGCACTCTTGCTCATCATAACTATACACTTGGTTTCTTTGCTTTAAAACCAGGAGCAGAATAAAACATTTTCAAAGAAATTATGCTCTTTCACTATATAATCAATAGAGCCCCCACCCCTTTCACCAGAACCCCCGACCCTGGGGCCATGAATTTCAAAATTTTGGAAGAGGCATCTTTGCTTATAACCATGCACTTAGTGTGTTTAAATAACACCCAGGAGCAGAGAAGAAGATTTTCAGAATTTATGCATTTTTACTAAATAATCAATAGAACCCCACCCTGACACTAGAACCCCTGAGCCAGGGGCAATGAAATTCACAATTTTGGAAGAGCCAAAGGTAAAGGGATCATGGTATATTATAATCATGACAATAGTTTGAATGCTTCGTGTTTAGGAGTAGAGAAGATTTTTGAACATTCCATTAATTTTAATGGTCTGGCCCCCTCAGGTCCAACAGGGACAGGGATCATGAAATTCACAATTTTTGTCCCCCTTTGTTTAAAGATGTTCTATAGAAAAATTTGATGAAATCAGTTCAGTGGTTCCAGAGAAGAAGAAAATGTTCAAAAGTTTACGACCCATGAACAACAACAGACGAAAACAGATTTCAATAGCTCACCTGAGTGACTCAGGTGACCTAACAAAATTCTGCATGGAAAAAGAATAGAGTGAAAACATAAATTTATTTGGAGTGTTCATATAAATTTTGTGAAAAGATAGATGAAACACATATCATACTGAGCATGTACAAGTATAATCAATATTAAAATTAAAATATGTGAAAAATTGTTAGTATTTTAGTAAAATGTTTATGCTCATTCTTTCCCCCAATAAATTTTCAAATACTGACCAAATATGAATCATATATATTAGATGGCCTTAAACATGTATAATTAAAAACAATGGACACTCATACACGGCCCCACATTATTTTCATTTTTATAATCTACACCCTTTGAGCAAGTGACATTTAAAAAAGATACATACCACAATCAAAGTTTCTTATCTTCCACACAGAAGAGTTCACTGGAATTTTTTCAATATTTCTTTCAATGGAAATGTAATTAATAAATTTTAATTGTATATAATGTAAAAATAGACTCTTGAAAATGTCCCCAGAAACTTTGAAGCAAGAAAACTGAATACATTTTATCAACTTTAAAAACATATTGAACTGTAATGTTGCATATTTGCACTTTTTGCCAAATAGTGTGCCTTGGTCAAATATTAAGTTGTTTAACTATACAAATATCAATTCCAAAGTGAGAAAGGCACCTAATTAAGCAAAGATATCTGAATTTTGGAGAAAAAAAAGTTTGTTTGCGTTATTTATCCTTAATAATCTATAACTGTTTCTCTGAGTGTGTCTTCAGAATAAAGTCTGCATGTTGAATTTTTTGTCCAAAACGAAAGAGTTTATTGTTTGGATGTAAAACATAAAGATCAATCTTGACTGAGAATAAAATTTACAACCTATAGATCAACCTATTATACAAAGTGAAAAAAATTCAATTATAACTTAACAATACCAAAGTAAGTGTGCTTCACTAAAACCCATATCAAGTGTCTTGATCCTTTGATCATTTAAGTAAATACATGTTAACAAGATTTTATGCATAAAAATATGTTATTGCATCAGAATGTCATCCAAACAAACTTATCTCTGACAAAGTTATTCTAAAATATATAAAATGAGTTTTGCCAAAGCAATCTCTTTTCATATTATTCATGTGAATTCTATGGATTATATGTCCTTATCGCATTGCACCAAGCATACAATATCCACAGGAAATGAAATCAGTGGCACAGCTAAGCATCTGGGCTTCCACATCAATCCTGAAAAAAAAAATTCATCTATCATCTTTATTCTAACCAGCATTTTGATTTCAAATGAAGGATTTATATATTTGTATCAGCTTGTATGTCACCTTCCTATATACATGTAGTAACTATTGATATCCTTTCATACAATATGTACAAGTATTTAATGAAAAATACAAGTCATAAATCATGCATGGATCCAGGGGGAGTCTAGAACACCCCCCTCCTCCCCTGGAGTGTTCAAAATTTTCAACTTTGTATAGTTAGGTAGTCAAATATTTTTTTTTTTTTTTTGAGAGGCTTTTTTCGTAGGTGTGCCTCCCCTGGAAAAAATTTCTGGCTCCATGCATAATGCATGTAAAAGAACAATTAAATTATCCATAGAAATAAATGCCATTGTTATCTCCAGTTTGGTGCTTTACAGCTGGTTTTATTTTATACTCTTGAAGCCTTCACATTCTCTAACCAAATATCCTGTCTTTTTTTCCTAAAAATATTGCTTTCAGATGTAAAAGTTTGATTGCAGTTAAATACAAATACTTATTATATAACAAAGGTCAAAGTAAAAAAAAAGAGGCCCATAGGCCACAACACCCACCTGCATATTTGTGGCCCTTCATGTTCATCAGCAGATTCTTTTTTTAGATATAATCCCATGTAAAATCTAAATTGATCATTAACTGCAGTTCAAGCCTATTTCCAGAAGTTATGATTTGAATAAACTTGAATCTACACTATCAGAGAATGCTTCCAAATAAACATATCTGATCATGGCTTTACAGTTCTTGAGAAGATTTTCAAAGATTATATATATATATATATATATATATATATATATATATATATATATATATATATATATATATATATATATATATATATATATACCCATTTAAAACTTTGATTGGCCATAGTGGTCACACCCTAACCTAGGAGTCATGATCTGAACAAATTTGCATGTACATTATGTTTGGAAGCATTCATGTAATTTTCCTTTTTTCTGGTCCAGTGGTTCTTGGGAAGATTTTTAAATGAACTCAACCAATTTTCACTTTTTCTTAATTATCTCCCCTTGGAAGAATTTGTGAAACCCTTTATTTGAACAAACTTTAATTTACCTCACCCAGTCACATTCTATACCAAATTTAATTTAAATTGGTCCAGTGGTTGTTGGGAAGGGGGTAAATTTGTAAAAGTTGATGATGACAATGACAGACCATGGATAATTTTGATCAGAAAAGTTCACTTGAGCCTTTGGCTCAGGTGAGTTAATAATGGCTAAGTTGTGAATCCCAGTGTTTTGCCTGTATGTCTCTGGTCTTAGTCTTTAGTTGTTTTGTAAAACAGGCCCCTTACACCTAAATCTAAACAAGAGATGTTTGTGAAACACTTACCCCCCCCCCTCCCCAGGACATACATTATACTACAGGGTTCACAAGCATGGGCAGTATACATTATGGGCAGTGTACATGGAAGTGAAATTGACCTTTTGAACTGAAAATTAATAGGGGTCATCTACCGGTAATATTTGAGATGCATCAACCAGAAATAGTCTTCTACATCACATCTTTGGCAAAAACATGTTTCTCATGATATGTCAGTAATTAATTTATTCAACCTTTGCAGAGATAATGAACAGAGAGCAAATAGTTGGAGTTTTCCTAAGTCCAAGGGGCATAACTCTGCCAAAAATTGCTCGATTGTACCCAAAACAGAGCTTGACCTAGATATTCTTCTGATAAATCTATATACCAAATTTCATTTCAACATGTCCAACCTCTGCAAAGAAAATGAATGGAAACTGCAAATAATTGGAACTTTTCTAAGTTCAAGGGGCATAATCTGTCAACATTGCTCAATCGTACCTAACACAGAACCTGACCTAGATATTCATATCATAAATCTGTATACTAAATTTCATTTCAGTGTGTGCAACCTCTGCAAAGAAAATGAATGGAAACTGTTGGTGGACCGACAGACAGACAGACTGACTGACCGACCAACAGACAGCAGCAAAGCAATATGCCCTCCCTTCTTCAAACGGGGGCATAATAAATGTACAAATCTCTGAACTTGAAATTGGTAAACTATACCTGTTTAGCTCTTTTTATGGGTGCCCTATCAAGGCTGCCCTCTTCTGGATTCTGTTGTTGGTTCAAATTAGGTTTTAAGCAATATTTGGAGTTGACCTTGACCTAAATGGTGCTTTTCAATCTTCGAATAAGAAGAAACAATACATGATTAGCAAAACAAATACAAACTTGTATGATTATCATCTTGTAACTTTATATGTAAATTAAAAAATTATGAAAATCAATGCAAGTTGTTAACTTCATTACAAACATTATTTATCATATCTGCTAAGTTCACAATGTGATTTAAAGCCAAGGACAATAAAAATCAATTCGCTATAAGCATCAATTCATTGTAAGCATGTTCACATTAACGGTGTTTTACTGTACTGACCTTTGGACTTGAAACTGGTGCATTAATTAATTCATCATCTTTTATCTTGCAAATCCAATACACAGAGTGGTTTCTTTCAAGCTGACATCAGTCTTGGCCTTTGATCTTTGACCTTGACATTGGAAAACATAATATAATTCCATTATGTATGATTGCTGGTTTCCTTTTTGTCAAAACAAATAGAAAGTATATATAGACAATTATAAATTTGAAATGCTTGTAAATGAAGTGTACCATCTTCAGCTGCACATTCCTAATTACTGCAAAATGGTTTTCCCTACCCATAGTCCCCAGTCAGCATGCGTCAATCTAAAATACTATTAATAGTTAATACATATTTAATATACATGCATTAGTCATATATATGTGTATCCGCAAATAATATAAAAGGATACATGTACATGTATATTTAAATTTTCAAGAAACAATATTTTTTTCCAATACAAGAAGTCGCACAAACATTGTTTGCTAATTATTTTTCTTAATTAATATGAATACATGTATAAAAAGCATTTTTTCATAAAAAGACATGATTAAAATTCAAATTTGATGTATTTGCCCCAAATTACAAGAAGTAAAAGAACACCTACCTACATATCTATCACCAGTCTTGGTATGGGTCTGCAGTTTAATATGTTGATGGTTCAGTACACACAAATCACTGTTACTTGGTACTAGAAAGAAAAAAAATGTATATAAATGATACGTTTAAATTTAAATTGAAAATATATAATGCAGTAGGTGTTGTAATTTATCTGTATATAGCAGGATGAAGCCCCCCTTCCAATTTAGCCCCAAAGTTCTACATTTGAATGAGAGTATAAACAAATTTCTTTTGAATGCATTGTAAAACAACTTGATTCTAAATGCAACTAAAATACCATATTTCTTCATGGTCGTAACTGCATAGAAAATTAAAGAGCCGTTTATTTTTTAATTGTGTAACAAATGTGTCGATAGACAAATTCGAATTTCCTCGATGAAAACTGCTGAATGTCTTGATTGTTGGAATGTTGTTCATACGATTTATTCCAAAAAACCATTGCATAAAATACTTATTTAAAACAGCAAACTAAGCTATTCATAAAGATTTACAAGTGAAAATTCACCTGAACTTACCTTACTTGTCAGCTGAGACGAACGGGGAGGTTGGAAACCCAATACACGGTTTTTCGGCGTTAGGGAAGCGCTTACATATTATCCTACTAAAGCGAATCTTGACTGTGTTTGGAAGTCATACATCCTGGCGCAATGCAATCATAACCTTAAATCTTGACTGCGTTTGAGAAAATACATCCTGACTTTGCCAGGATTGACGCTTGAATAAATCATGACTGCGTTTGGAAATCATACATCCTGGCGCAATGTTATTCTGACTAGGCCAGGATTGACGCTTGAAGAAATCTTGGCTGCGTTTGAAGAAATACATCCTGACTTGGCCAGGATTGACGCTTGAAGAAATCTTGGCTGCGTTTGGAAGTAATATATCCTGGCGCAATGCAATCCTGGCCGACCAAGATAGGATGGTCATATGTTGTCAATCCTGACTTGGTCAACATTGAATCATGACCCGACCAAGACAGGATGACCATGTTATCAATCCTGACTTGGTCAAGATTAAATCATGACCTGGCCAAGATAGGATGGTCATGTTATCTTGACTTGGCCAGGATAGGATGGTCATGTTATCAATCCTGACTTGGTCAAGATGACCGGCCAAGATAGGATGGCCATGTTATCAAACCTGAGTTGGCTAAGATAGCATGGCCATGTTATATAAATCTTGACTTGGCCAAGATAGGATGGCCATGATATATGATGACCGGCCAAGATAGGATGGCCATGTTATCAATCCTGACTTGGCCAAGATAGCATGGCCATGTTATAAATCTTGACTTGGCCCAGATAGGATGGCCATGTTATATGATGACCACGGCCAAGATAGGATGGCCATGTTATAAATCTTGACTTGGCCAAGATAGGTTGGTCATGTTATCAATCCTGACTTGGTTAAGATGATGAAAATCATGGCTTGGTCATGTTTGAAATCTTGACATGGTCATGATTACCATCCTGACCGGCCAGGATTGATTTACAATGAAATATATAGAACATGACATGGGGGTCCCCTATGGCTTTCCATATTATGGCTTTTAGAATACAAAGAGATACGGGAGAAAATTATGGCTTCCATACATTTACGGTTGATGGAGATTTGTTATATATAGACAACAATGGAAAAACCATTCAAAGAATGACCCCTGATAAAAAGTTTAGGAGATTCATTACTATTAATATAGGAGATTGGAGAGCACAAAGTGTCTACTCCTCTCCCGCTAGCGGAGATGTTCTGGTGGGACTAAGTGACGGCAAAGAAGCAAAGTTGACAAGGTACAGCAATACAAGAAAGAAGATCTTAGACATACAGAAAGACGACAAAGGAAGGAAACTGTACAAGACGCCACGTTATACTACAGAGAACATAAATGGGGATATATGTATATCAGATTTCTACAATCACGCCGTGGTTGAGAATAAATCGGGAGGACATCGGTTCTCTTACACACGTCTGGAGCCCCCAGGCGGCTTGCTGCCTACTGGAATTGCTACTGACAGCCTTGGTCATATCCTAGTTTGCAATGCCAGACTACAGTGTAACGATGTCCATCGCCTTGATATTGACGGTAATTTCCTATTCCTGTTGATCACACCACAATATGGAGTATCCGCTCCCCGTGGTCTGTGTGTGGACTGTAATGACAATCTTTATGTAGGGGACATGGACAACCAATTAGTAAATGTTTATATATACCTTCGATCAGTGAACGACTGAAATTAAAATTTGTTGTAGAAATTTGTAAAACAGTGTGTACATGATATATACAGTAATGCTATTTAAAACAAAATCATATTAATAACGAACTGACAAAAAAAGGGAGAAGGAACATCGATGAAAGAAAAGCGAGCACTCGGAGACCTAATTGTCTTGAATTAATTAATTATCTTACCTCGATAAACTCCCATTTTGCGCACATGCATTTTTCTTATATCTAATTTTCAAATTTGTGCAAAACGGGAACAAACCGTATAAATTTAGAGAAGCAAGCCAACTTATAACAATTTGTCCATGTAGATAACATGATCTTTTTCTTGCCAGGATCACATCAAAAAGTACGTGATCAAATTAAAATAACTAATGAAAAGGTCCAAAACGAACTCGGTCCAAGTGTAAGTTGACATTCATCTAGCTTTTATAAATATCTGAGGGATGACACGATGATTTTTATATCAAAAGAAATACACAAAGAATCAAATGTAAGTTGTATGTTTGGCAAAAAAAGCTTAATTAGATATATGCTTCAGTTAAAATTCATATGAGTCCCTGCTTCATTCTAAAGTGTTGTTATTTCATATGAAAAGAAATTCAACGAGGGAAGGAAGTTAGAGATACCAACGAAGACGACACTAATAACAGTTTTGTTCCACGGAAGCTCTTTTTCTTTAAAGTGGATTCATTTTTAAAGACAGTAGTCGTATTTTAACTTAACCTCAGAGAGAATTATATCTGTAACGCACTATAATATCTCTATAATTCTCTCTCTTACAGAGTAGGAGTGCTTCGTCAGAAGAACGGGTGATTGTTCTACACGCATCCTCAAGTGCTTTAGAGGAAAACTATGAGTCTGTAACAAAAAGGGTTTTATATTGTTGATATACTTGGTGTAAGCGTCTTAAGATGATACGAATTTTCCAGTCGGCGAGCAGAGTAATAATTATGTTGACATCAGTGCACACCAAGCTTTTTAGAGAATCTAAATTTAAGGACATACGCAACGTAGTTTGAACTTTATTGTGTTTTTCTCTGGAGTTGAAGAGTTCCAATTTTTAAAGGAACTGTGTGATACATTTTAATGTCTAAATATGCTGTTGTACACTTCTTCTAAAACAAGTTTGGATTAACAAATCATCTAGAATATATGTTTAGTAATTTTTGTATATTTTTCTTTGAATT
This sequence comes from Saccostrea echinata, assembly GCF_033153115.1. Lineage (NCBI taxonomy): Eukaryota > Metazoa > Mollusca > Bivalvia > Ostreida > Ostreidae > Saccostrea > Saccostrea echinata. The sequence continues at coordinate 718,808 of NW_026889825.1, forward strand.
ATACAAGAATTTTCATCAATGAACATCTTTTCAAAACCCCTGGTAATGCATGCTAATTTTTTGTGTACGAACATCTGAAGGCACTATAATCTTAAATTAAGAATATCTTGAAAAATTATCAGTAGGTAAGGTACGTTGCGTATGTCCTTTACTTACTTACACCACCATACGACATTATACATGTACAAGCAAGATCCAACATAATTATGTTGACATGCGACTTATTTATGTGAACATGCATGATAATTATGTTAACATGCAAGATATGTATGTCAATATGAGAGTTGTTTTTGTTGACATGCAACAGAATTATGTAGACATGCAACTTATTTATGTCAACATGCGACTTATTTATGTCAACATGCAACTTAATTATTATGTCAACATGAGACTTAAAATTATTCATGTCAACATGCGAGTTATATATTTTAACATGCATGATATTTATATCAACATGCAAGATAATAAGTTGCATGTCGACAGTTGAAATAATGCCTGAAGATACACATAGAAATAGTTATATGGTAGAAGAATTGCATATGTTTTAATTATCAACGCTAACACTCGTGTTACTCAGGTTTCTTTTTAAAAAAAACACTGCATTGTTATAGGTCACTATAGTGTGCTTTATTCAGAATATGTTTTGTCTAATAATTGTTAGAATGCCAAATATTAGACTGAAAAACTTCCTTGACAACGTAAACGGCCGTATACCTGAGTTATTAACTAACCAATGAAAGAAAAAGGGAGTTGTTGATTTAGAGTACACGTCCTGGTCGAGCTCTATTTTCATTGAAAAGTTTTATCAAACATACTTATTATAAATCTCATTTCGACCCTTTCATTTGCTGAAAATACTTGTCTAGCTGTATTTCAGAATATTGAACATACAGAAATATAATTATGTCATCATTTTGGAATTGTTACGTCACAAAACTATTATGATCAGTCGGTCACAATACACGTACTGTATATATTTCATGTTTGTTTACAATTATAGCAAAAACATCAACTTCCCTTATATGCTTGGCGTTTTATAAAACAATATTCAGAGCTTTTTAAATGCCCATTAGTATTCAATGAATTTGCATTGGCCCCGTAAAATGTCAAGAATACTTGAATTCATTACTCATTACCCTGAAGATTTCACTTAAATTTATTTTTAAATCTAAGACTAAGGGCAGATCAATGTAACTACATAAAAATATCACGGAATTAAGAAAAACTGTTTCCTCGTTTGTTATAAATTGCGATCGTTTAATCTAGAATTAATAGTTGTTTTTTTTTTTTTCTACTTTATATACTTTTTTCTACTATAATATAAATACTTTTTCTACTATTTTCTACCATACTAACTGAGAAATTGATTTGAATTTCATTTTCGTGTACTCACAGAGAAAATCGCGTCAAAGTGAAGTCACAAATCACAATGAGGCTACAGAGACGTCAATAATAGTATAACGATATAGGACAGCGAGAAATTCAAACATTAAGTGTATTTTTTCTGCTTTTAAACATGTAAAATGTAAATATATTAAGGAATGGTTTTTTTTCGGTTGCGTATGAATTATTGGTGTGTAAATCACACAGACTTGCACATAAGCATATTTTTACTAATATTCCTACTAATTAAATATCTTAAGTGTGTAGTGCATAGAAAGACCTTAATTTTTTTTTAAAGTCTCAAAAGTTACAAAGGCTTTTGTGGAAATCAACGCTCGGAAACCGAAATCGAGTTATTTCAAGGACAAGTTGACTAGTATCCCTCCAGTTCCGGGAGAAAATCGAAATAGTGAAAGTAAACAACAACTGAGCTCTGGAAGGTGTATCATTTTGAAGTGTGAAAGACAATAATGTTGTCTTAATAAGCAGCATAGACATAAAACGAAGTAGTAAGTAATAATTATACTAGCTATTTCGTCATTCGGTATTTAATAGATATAAAGTTCTATCGTTAAAATGATATTGTCCTACGGACCCGGTGAGGGCTTGTCCCGAGACACAGTTAGATTATTCTAACTAGGTATTTACCTGAGCTGAGCGGCTCATAACCATGTCAACTAAAAACCTAAACGACTCGTAATCAAATCCTTTACCTGTTTTGACAAGTCGAGGTTGTATCAAACATTTAAGAGTTCAGTTATCAGTTAAAGCTTTGAATATGGTTAAGAGTTGACTTTTAGATCTTGCATCAAGTGCACGAAAATTATCCATACCATGAGTAAGTCTGATTCAGACTCTGAAATACAACAGAAATCTTTGAGAACACCATTCCATCGCTTTGCCAATTTTAATCTTGAAAAAAATGGTCATAAAATATTAATTACAATGAGTTAGTCCCAACTGACAAAGAATTTGTGTTTCCTTTCATTTATTTTTTTTCCTTGGAAGGGGAAAAGGGGGGGGGGGTTGATAAATACAAAGTAACATTAATTATTTTATTTATTTACTTTTAATGACCAGGATGGGCCATGGTGAACAAAAAGAAATACAGCTTAAAGCCTTTATATTCATCAAGTTCCCTGTTTTGATGGAGAAAGAGATGTCCAATGCACATACATAGATATAAAACTTCAGGTGAGAATTGCAAAATGTTTAGACTATAGTGGTGTTAAATGGATTAGGGAAAGCACTCATATTCCTTCGATTACCCAAGTTTTACTTTCAGTTGTGGAAATGTTGAAGAAATTGACAAGGGACTAATATGAACCATTAAAATTTCCACTCACCATATTTCAAAAATACCTGATTGGTATAGCTTCAACTCTTTAACTGTTTAGTATAATCAGGTTTGCAGTATATCTCCATGTTTGTCAAGGGATACAATTTTATTTTTAACCTCTCTAAAATTTATTTTCTAAAATATTGTACAGTCAAACCTCATTATCTCGCACTCGATGGGACTGAGAAAAAACTTTGAGATATCAAAGGTAAAATACTTAAAGAATAAGTGGTTGGGACTTCCAAATCACTTCGACATTTCAGGAGATATCAGTGTTCAAGATATCAAAGTTCAACTGTATATAAAGAAATGCATGATAAAAAGACTCAGTAATTAATGTTATGGACACAAGGGGAGTGAAGGTGGAATTTCCTTTATACACCTTCAAGACAAAGTGTTTTATGAATTGTTTATTTTTCTCTTTTCAGAATGATGATAAGGTGCAAAAACCCTCTCCATGGCTTACCACAGTCAAAAATAGGAGGGATGTTAGCCACATTCATTTTCATCTTCCTTTTCTACAAAAGTATGTGTAACTTAAATGCTGAAAGTCAACAAAAATTTGATTTGTCAACAAAATAAGATTTTAAGTGTTATTTTAAGTAATACATCAATTGATTTGCAGTATGGAGCTGCATATTTCAGTTTTGATGTATATCAAGTGCACACTACTGTACTAGCTTTAATTGAATAGGTTGCTTGGGCAGTACTGGAATTGCTTATCAGGGATTAAGAGATTTAATGGTTTTGAGTCCTAGTGCTTCATTAAAACAAATTGAAGAGTGATTGGTTAGACGAGAGAAAAATGATTGTGTCTGAAGAAGTTTTACAGTCTTTAAGTGTGGTTAATTCTTATAATGTCAGCATGGTTGATAAATGTTAATTAATATAAACAAGTATGCAAGTAAAGAAGGATTTATTTCTTTTATATATATATATATATATATATATATATATATATATATATATATATATATATATATAGACTCAACCACCTGAGTCTTAAAAACTTCTATGGTCATATATTTCACACTTGAATATTTAAGATAGACCACTCCTAAGTTTTAATTTAGGCATCACAGTTGGATTAACCTATAAAAAAAAAAGTTCTTGGATCCCTCTCCTACTACAGAGTTAAACATTGTATTTTACTGTTTATACAAATTATTTGTGATGTAATCTGTTTATTTTGAATATTTTACAGGTTTTCTAGTTGAGGATAACACGGAAACTTTAAGTAAGTAGTTATTTCTGTTAGACTGTCCATTGAACATGTATATTATTGATTTTATTAGTGGTCCGTGGTATTTTTCTCCATGGATACTGTGATGATGTATCATGTGTATGTTTCAAAAGTTTTGGAGGGGGGGTTTCTTCATTTGACCATTTGTTGAAAGATACAGTCAAACCTTGATATCTTGAACTCAATGGGATTGAGATTTTTTTTTAGATATCTGAGGCCTCAATATATTGAGGTTACAACACATAAAGAAAAATGGTTTGAACCTGGTGTTCAAGATCGGTGTTCAAGATACCAAAGTTCAACTGCATGTATCTCAATTAAATTACCCATACACATTGTCATGAAATGATCTGATAACCTATTATTTTATTGGTATATGTTAATTATTTATAAAATATTGGTAACATAAATAGTCATGCATGCATTCTTCAGTAAAGCTCCTTCAAGTTCATGCAAGTTTAGCATGTTTAGGCTCTAAAATTCTTATGATGTACTATGTATAATGTAAACATACTTATTTTAGCATTAGTCATGTTTAGCCTCTTTTGCATTGCCTCTTTTCTGCTAATTTATACACATGCTAATGTATGATTAAAACTTATACTTATCATAGTTAAAACTCTAGTGCCCTAATTGAAGATAGCCCTAGTCAGATTAAGAGGACAATTGTGCTAAATTTTGGGTGTGATGATTTTTGTATGTTTACAGAATGTGCTCCAACATAACCTCCTTAAGACATTTACCAGTAATATTTGATTTGATTTCATCAACAGGGACTTAAGTTGAAAATCTAATCAATGATTATAGGTGGCTTATTTACTATTATGTCCAGTGTTAATCATATTGTCAAAAAAATGGAAAAAATGTACCTTTGTAACCTTCCTCATAACATTACCAAATCAGTGTTCAATTCCTTACAGTCATTTTTTTCTATTCAACAGGTTTAAAATGAAAAATGAATTTTAAAAAGAAAAATAGTTTTTTAGCTGCAGAACTGTAGCATTATGATTTTATATATTAGTCTTTGACCATAACGCTACAGATTCCATATTGCAAATATGGTGCAATTTACGGCGCAAGATTTTCTGCACATGGTTGGGGAGAATTCTCCATTTTCCAGCATTGGTCAATCAACTACCTTTCACTCCCTAAATTCTAGAAATTTTTTAAACAACCTGAATATTTTATCTACCTTCTAACCATATATATTCTTCTCTACAGACCAATTAACTCGCTTGTTTTGAATTTTTGTCGGGTGGCAGAAAATTCAAAACAAGCAAGTTTTTTGGTCTGTAGAGACGATTGTAAAGGGTTAGGAGATGGATAAAATATACAGTTTGGTTAAAAAATATGTCTAGAATTTAGGGAGTTGATTGACCAATTCTGGAAAGTGGAGAAATTCTCCCCAGTGGTGGGCAGAAAATCTTGCGCCGTAAATTGCACCATATTTGCATTACAGGATCTGTAGTGTTATGGTCAACACTAATATATAAAATCATAATGCTACAGTTCTAAACAATAAAGTAGGAGTGAAACGGTTCACCGCAGTATCGATGCACCGCGGTATTTTTTCTCGGTTTGATACACAGTGCAAAATCTCTAATTTTCGGTTCGGTTCATTTTTCGGTCGGGATCGTTATTCAGTCGGGTTTGGCATAAGGTATAACACGTTACTCAGAATAAATAAGTATAGAAAACGTAAATTTTTGATGACTGATAGCTTGTAAAATAATTTTTGACAGTCAAATAATTTTAATCAATTCCTTCTAGTCAATTTGCAAATAAAATTCGTAAAATATGTGACTAGATTTAGAAAAAGAAAGCATAAAACAACGTAGAATTTGTTTCCTTCTATCAAAATGTATCGTATCGAAAATAACCGAACCGAGACAAAATTATATAATACGTATCGAACCGTGAAGGAGGTGTATCGTTTCACCCCTACAATAAAGAACTGCCGGGGGGGGGGGGGGGGCTCTATTGATAATATAGTGAATCTGTAGTAAAAATGCATTATTTCTTTAAAAATCTTCTCCACACCTGGCCATATCTGAGGCAAACAGAGTAAAAGTTTTTATAAGGAAGGGAATTTTTACCAGATTTTTGAACATCTGGACACATTTGGTCAAGTGTTCTGGTCCTGGCCAGGGCTCTATTAGTTTGTATTCTACTGAGAGGAGTTATTCCCCTTTGCCATTTACTTTTGATAATTTATCACTGTAAATAATGTACTTGAAAGTTAAATAGAATAAGAGAATTATGCAAAAACTTTTATTGTATAATACAAAAAGTACTTTCATTGTTTTAATGATCAGATAGACTTGTAAGAGATAATAGATAAATAAAGATGAGACAAAAATAACTTGTCTTATTAAATGTTCATCAAAGACCAAGAGAGGCCAATGTAAGAGATTTCAACAAGGGATTAAAATAGTACAGAAGCATTGATAATTTGTCAATATACTGTATGGTGATAGTGATAAATGGGGATCAGATTTATAGAACATAATTTATAAACTGTTAATGAATATTAAGACCAATTATTTTGTTGATCATGATCACCATATTTTTCTTGCTTTTGGGCAACAAAGCTTCACCTTTCAGTTCATTTTATACTCTATGCATCCTTTAAATTGTTGTATCATACTCGGGTGACTGTTAAAGCCCTTGGGCCTCTTGTTATTATAATATTTTATTTGGCTAAAAATAAAGATGTTTAAAGCAAAGCAAGATATAGTGAATCCATGCTTTAACAAGTAACATTTTATTTACCTAGTAAACCATATCTTTAAGTGCAGTATTGAAATGTTTATATGTTTAATATTTACATTTGCAAATGTTTTCTTTTATATAACACTATTAAAAGCAACGCGTAACTATATCCGTATAAACACGGGTTCCTCGCATCATAAACGTTCGATGTAATTTCTCAATGATGTCATAAAGAATCGACGCGCAATCGATGGATCAAATACGTGCCGTTGAGTTTGAAAAATATAACATTTCATGTGTTAAAGATTGTAATCAGGAATTTATAAAATATGAATAAGTCATAAATGTAAATATAAGTAATATTGTATCATTTTTAAACATCTGTCAGGATATAAATACGGGTTTGTATGAGATCAAATTTACCATAAAGCCCTTTGGGCTTTATGGAATTTGATCTCGTGACCAACCCGTATTTATATCCCGATAGATGTTTAAAAATGATACATTATTTCTTAATTAATTGCATTTTGTTTTTTTTTTCTTTAAGTGCAGTTTATTATTTTTTCAGATGTTTCAGCCTTTAATGTATCTCATTCGCTTGGTAATACTTATATCCCTAACAAAAAACTATGCATTTATGTTGTATTTAACCTTCCAATAATTTAACCGATAACAACCTCTGTATGGAGTATTTCAGACTCTCAGTTGTAACTTCACTATGAAATCTAACACATGTACATTGTATCTTTATAAATGTTATTTCTGTTGATGATTACAGCAGTAAACTCCTACACTGCTGTATCCTGTTCAGTATACCTGAGTTTGACTGTTATAACAGTATTATTATAGGACTCGATCACTTTACAATGTAGCTCCAAGATGAGTGGTCCTCTTGTTTGTATGACGTAATTTACTCTTCACAGTAGAATTTTTTCTCTTTATGTGTGATTTATCTTTCATGGTTTTTGTGTTCATCTTTCCACATATACACCTGGAAGCACTGAAAAACAGTAAAAATTATAATACAAGAAATGTGAAGATCTCAGAAGTCTTTTAGAAATTAATGACTTTTAGTTCACTTCAGCTAAATTAAAGGCTCAAGTGAACTTTTCTGATCAAAAAGTGTCCAGTGGCTAAAATTGGTAAAGGTGACATCACACCCAATAAACTGTAAATTAAAGCTATTGAATCTTAGAGTTTAATTTTGACATACATGTAACCCAGACTTGCCACTCCTTACAATTTTGGCATAATTAAGGCTTACTGTTTTAGCATCTTAATTACACCTTGCAATTTATATTCATTTCTCTCCATCCAAAAATTGAAATACCAGTATTTTTATATCTGTCCACCTTTAGTTTTCACTATTAAAGTAAAAAAAAAAGTTGCAGTCCTTAAAGCACTTGATTGTATTGACATTGTCCATTTCTATGCTAACTTGCAATCTAACTCATTTTAATGTGAACAAAATTGTAAAATACCCAGCGGTTTGGGGTCTGCCCCCTGGACCTATTCTAACGAATTTTCATTTTATGATGTTGGAAGCTCTGCACCCCAATGAGCATGATATAAGGTTTCATTAATTTGCATCATGTACATGATCAGGAAGAAAATGGTGACTCAGGTGAGCACTTTGGCCCATGGGTCTCTTCTGTAAAAAAATAATTTACCTCTTTAGATATATCTAAAATTTCCTTCATGATAGCGCAACCAGTTACATAAATGATTGTTAATTTGCACATAGTTAACAAAGGTCATTAAAACTTTGAATTTCACTGTAATCTGGATACAAGTTTTGGAATATCAGTACACGGTTGAACACTATAATTTCAAAATTACAATTCCAATTTTGAAGTATATATTAAGGTAATGGAAGCTGAAATTATTGATTTGCTGCAGCATTTAACTTTAGATGTGTAGTTATAATTGAAATACATAGATGCAGCTTGTTAAGTCTTTGAATTTTAAAAAGTTTTATGAACCTTAAATTGATAATCTTTCATTTTGTGAGGATTTTATGTGTATTTTTCTAATGATTTATGTTCTCGTAATTTTCAGAATACTTGGAAACTGTGAAGAGATTTTTTCTGAATGTAAAGCAGAGAGATAAAATTTGTAAGTATAGCAAATATATGTATATGTGTTCATGAACACCCTGTGTGATCAACTTTTGGTTCAGGTTTTAAATGAAAGTACACTAGTCTAGAAATTTCAAGTAGGCCTAATTATAATGTCAATTAATTGTGAAAGGTATTTCCAGTTAAATATCCCCATCATTAGCAGCCAGCCCTTGTAAATGTGTACCTAAATGAAATGTAGGCATTGCAAATATAATTGTCATGCATAAAATCCATCCTCCAGATTCAGCCAGTTAAGCATGTGCAGAAATGTCTATGCAGTAAAATATTTGAAGTTGACACCCAGAGAAATCACTACATGCTATGAATTGGGATTAAAGTGTGATGGATAACTCAGAAATTTAAAGCCATTATGAAAATAAATTACTTAACTTTCTGACACTTTAATGAAAGCACTAAAATGTACTCAAACTTTATTAGACCATATGTTATGTTTTATAAAACTGATTTTTCAATTAAATGCTTTGAAGTTTTCTTTGTGGACACACTTGGTATACATGAAATTGTTTGAATATTTTGTGTAAGTGCTTTAGACTTTTCATTAGTATTTGCTTAATAAATGTTATATACTCTGTTATAATTCCAGATCTTGACAGAGAAAAATCCTATCTCAATGAGAAAGCCCAGAAGTTAAGAATTCTCTGCTACACCATGACGGTGCCAGCTAACATGCAGACAAAGGCTATAGCCGTGAACAACACATGGGGAGCTCGATGTACGAAACTAATTTTTGTGACTCCAGAGCCTAGCTCTACCTTATATACCATGCAGGTGGATGTTAAGGAGGGAAGGAGCTACCTCACTGACAAAACTGTAAAGACACTTACAGCACTTTACAGAACTTATAAAAATGACTATGATTGGTTTTTCAAATGTGACGATGATGTATTTATCATCATGGAAAATTTACGCCTTCTTCTGGCAAAGCATGAATCTCACGTACCAGTTTATCTGGGGCACCAGTTTAGACTGTTGACAAAACAGGGATATTTGTCAGGAGGTGCCGGATATGCTATTAATAGAAAGGCCCTGGAGATAATCAATGAGGAAGGTTTTCAGGTGTCGGGGAAATGTGAGGTATCCGGAAAGGACGAGGACTTGGATATTGGGAGGTGTTTTGGGAACCTTGGTGTAAAAATTTATTCCACAATTGATACTCAAGGACGACAAGCATTCCACCCATTTGGCTTTCAGAGGGCTTTCTATGGACACAAAGGAGGAGAGATTTACTATGTCTCAAGGCCGTATAACACAGTAAATACAAGACTTAATCTTTTTCCAGTTTTAATATGTGATATATATAGGATCTCCCATGGTTTGTGGTTGGAAATGATTTTTATCCAGTGAGTTGTGTTTTCTATCCTCAAGCCTTGGTGATGGAATAGAAAACACACAAGCTGAATAAAAATCATATCCTACCACAAACCAATGGAAGATTCTTTTATCACATGTTTTATACATAGCTTATACATAGCTAAAATGTTTTACACTGTTTTTATATGTGAATCCACTTCACTTCTTATGTATAAATTTTCCTACCAAATTAAGAGGAGTCTACGTTTCCTAGGAGGGTCCAATGTCACTTTTAGTTGCTTTACTATATACATTTAAAAACGTGCGAATTCCAGGGGATCCGGGACCCCCCACCCACCCACCCATCCCCCTCCCCGACTCCCCTTCCGTGCATGATGTTGATCCAGCTTAGGCCTTGATCAGTAATAGATTAACATCATAAATTTATGTACTGCAAAGATATGACTCAAATACCTTTTTTTTTCTTTTTTTCCAGGGCCCTGATTGCTGCAGTGAGTTCACAGTGTCTTTCCACTATGTCACTCCAGAGGAAATGTACCTAATGGAATATTTGTTGTATCACACAAGAATCTATGGCCGGCATTCAGTCGCGAAAGACAAGGAAATCTTCACAAACAAAGAGGCCATTATCCCTGACAAGGCTCCTAATGAAGTGCTCCTCACTCCAAAATTTATATGGCATCATCTTTATAGATATTCAAGATTTGAGTAGATTTTTTTTCTACATTTTTAACCTTTAAGGACAGATGATACAAACAATAATTTGGATGCACGGTTCAGTATATATTTTTGGACTTATTCTGGTGGTAAATAATGCATGTATGAAATATCTAATATTAAGAAATTGTAAACTTTCTATGACACTCAAATGTCTTCTCTTTTTTTTTAATCATCACTCTATAACAATTTTTCATCTCTTTAAAGGATAATTCCTTTTAAAGGATATTATTGAGAAACTTTGAATGAAAAATGAAATTTTTTCAGCTAAACTTATTCATTTTACTGATTTGTTATTTTCATCATGAGTTATGATAAAACTTTGTATCATCTGGCCTAAAGTTGATATTTTTATATAAAAGTTGATCAATTTCCTTTCAGCAGTTTAGGCACTTTATCCTAGGAGCGATCACAATTAAGTTCACTAGTAATGCCAGAAATAAAATATTTATTATTTAGGAAAAAACAAGGAAGTTATGGGGTATATTTACAGTAAACTAAAAATATTTTGAGATATAATATTTATGAGTGTGTTTTTTTTTTTTTTTTGTTTTTTTTTTTGTAAAGAAAAAAATTTCAAGGAAATTTTTAGTTTATATTTCAATTAAAAGTATTTTTTGGAATTTAATATTGAAGAGATGTAAGTACAAATGCCTTTTTATTTTATTTTATACATATACAAGGTTTACCAAGTGTTTGTCATGTTAAAACTGAGATATCATTGTTTTACAGTGTATATAGATTTGAACTCTACCTGTCTATTTATAAATGTGTCTGTTTTGTAGATTATATTGTTTTTATACTTATATTTGTATGAGTGTTTATATACTTTAGAAGTATTTTTAAGTACATGCATATTTGCCTGAGTAAGTGCCCAGGGCCTTTAGATAAATGTGAAGACTTTTAAGTGGCTTTTAAGGAAGCTCTAAACACTAATGAAATGTGTTTTCAAATTTGAGAAAATTGCATTATATATAAGTGTATGTATTGAATTTATCCTAGTTCATTTTCAACATGGGTACCTGCCATATTTCTCAAAAAAAAAAAAATCTTGAAAGACCATAAAGTATCAGTGAACAGAAATCACTGTTGTTCACTTACATTGGGAATGTACATGTAGTATATGTAAATAATGTTTAAACTGCCTTATCTTAGTCTAGTATAATGTTTAGAATAATTTAATCTATTTCAAATTGTGTCATTTTACTGTACATCTCCATTTATTATTCATTTTTCATCAAAGGGCAGATATTCACTCTGTTAACTTCATAAGACAGTATAGAATTTAAACTCTTCAATGAGCAGTGTTTAGAGCATCCTTAATATTGAGATATGATAATTTTTACAAACTTCAAGGAAGATTATAATTGACTGATTAAAAGCTACAGGGAAGGGACACTTGGAGCACCCTTACTAAGATTAATATAGTCACGTGTTTGTATCAGTTCCCTACAGGTGAAACTGGAGGGGACCCATAGAATTCCTTTCTCTCTGTCCCTCTATCTTTCAGCCAGTCTGTCCATACTGATTTTATGGACTTTTTTCTAGAGGCTTGCGTAAATTGAGCTCATTTTTTGTTTGTGAGTCTATCTTGTTGTCTGATCAGTTACAGATAAATTTACTTTGCAATCCATTCTATTTCTATGATTTTTCAGTTTTGATTCAGTATTGCTTATGAAACACTCTCAGAATTCTTGTTAAATAGTCAAATTAGTATGCAAGCATTTCTAATAGTACGTAGACTAAATTCAAATCTAGTCAGTTGTAACAGTTTGTTGAGAACTCAAGCAGAGGTTAATATTTTGCATATACAGGTAAATATATGATTATTGTAGACTTTCTCAAGATCAAGGTTATTACTAGTTATAATTTAACTTGCAAGCATCATAATATATGTGTAATCAACTGAATATTGTCAAAAACCATAACTTTTGTCACTTTGTAGGCCTTAATAAGGGCTTATTTTTCTACTAGATATATATTAAATATTTATTTCGTTTATCTTGTAAACATGACTGGTGAGCATTGTGGCCCATAGATTGTTCATTTTGTATTTTCATATACGTGTACACACATACCGGGTACCTGATTCATGTCTTCTTTTGATATTGTATACATCTGATCTCTTATTTACTGAAGTTCTCTTTCATTTAAAAAAATAAAATTAATAATCTATTAAGCAGAATAAATTAAAATTAATAATCTAAGCAGAAATGCTAATCGTTATGTTAACTACAACGTAGGTGACCGAAAACCTGAGTGACTGAGAACTTCTTAAACATTAAAGTATTGATCTATATGATTATGACTATGTATATCATTAAGTAGAAAGAACTGATTTTTTAATTTGTTGTTTAGTATTGTTGCTATGAAATCCTTTGAAACATTTAAATTGAGTGGATCTCATTTAATTGTTAATTGTTTTTCTTCTCTCATGTATATCAAACCATGCAACAAAATGTATAAGATTGTAAATACAGGACTATTAAAGTTTATAGGTGCATTTGGTATATGACTTAGTCTTGTACTTTTTATAGCACATGATAAAAAATTAAAGTACCCTATTTTATTTGGCATTTAAACTGAATAAGTAGTGTTGTATGTTTTGTTGCGTGAATGAAATATCAGGAAATAAATGGACAGCACATACATTCAAATGCTATAATTTAAAGATGAAATTTGATGTTTTCAACTTCATACCTGATATACAATTTATATTTATCTGATTGATTGATTAATTGATCTAAGTGTTAATTAATTGTGATTGGCTATGTCAGTTTTATCCATTGTATAATGTTTTGTCTTCATTTTCTTTTTGCCAACACTGTGATGATTGAAACTAAAGTTTCAGGACCGATTTGGTGTGATCTTGTTGTTGTGATTTTGATACAGTAGGTATTACTTTATGATATTACAATTATTAGGAATAATCTACATTGCTATAATGCTATAATTGTAATAATCAATAAAATAAGAGAAAAATATCTTGCATTTTTTATATTTAAAAAATACATGTATATATCTTTGAGTAGGCAAGGAAAGTTAACACTTGGGACTAAGAGAATTAAACACCTTTTAATATATTTAAGGAATAACTGTCTAATTTTTTGGTTTCATGATGTGATTAATCGATTGGCGTGTGTGATAATTTGCATAAACGCCAAAGGCGTTTATGCATAAAATTATCACGCAAGCCAATTGATTGATCATCGTCATGAAACCAAAAAATCTGACAGTTATTCCTTATATTTACATGCTTTTGATTCTGCAAATTTACATGCTACAAGCCCCGCTTCTGTCTCTATTTGTCCCATGTACCTCGCACGTGATTATTTTTTCACCACACCGATCGATGAACCAGTAGATTTATGTAGAAATAAAGTATTCTTACTATTTGAAATTTTATCTCGGACAAAGACATTGGAAATTAATGTAAATATTTGGGAATATTTGACTTTGTTATTATAGTTATTGATCTAATTTTTCAAATATCATTAGGGATTTTCTTTGCCATAAACTATGCTGACCAAGGGTGTGTCTTGACCATGCACTAAGGTCATTTGTCACAGGCTATGGAATTGTAAAATCCTTGTCATAGCTATAGATCATGAAAGGCAAAGAGTGCAGATGCTTTTACATGACACGGAGGAGTTTGAGTAATTAAGGTAAAAGTTGCATAAAATGGGATTTAAATTTGTAAAGTTTTTATCTTCTTGTGAGTGTACGCTATGGGGTAAGTAGTCCTGTTAAGATAGTTCTAGTTTCATCAGTTGGTATAATTCTGTTGTGTGAATATGCATGAGGAAGGGGTTTAGGAGACTTTGTGTATGTGTGTGTGTGGCACACGCCCTGTTGTTTTACAACTTGTAATTAAATGTATTAAAGTGTACATTGACAAGTGAAATGCACTAATCTGAGCAAACATGGACAGTTGGCCTATTATATTTACTTTAGCAGACTTTCCATATTAATCATAATGTCAATATAAAGCAAAAATGATTAAAGCATTCTTCCTTGAAGGTCCATATTGAATTATAAGATCCTAGTCCAAACTAAAAGTTCAAAATAAAATAAAGTATTTAAAGTGGGGGCAAGTTGATGTAAATTTTCTTCTTGATATTACATGACGTACCATAAAAATTTTTAAAAAAAACTTCATAAAATTATGTACATGCAAGTCCAACGATTATCAATATCTTGACCTGAAAGGTTAAGAATTGAGGCACAGTCAAAGTTCCAGTTTTGGCGCCAGGCTCTGGGGCCATAAAACTTTTGATCTCCGAGTCTCACTTTTACCAAAAGAATTCACAGTGGAAAAGTGAGACTGAGATTAAATGTGTGCTTGCCAAGTTTTATGGCCCTGGGGCCAGGGCCATAAAACTTAGATGAGCTCACTTTTGACCTCAGTCTCACTTCTCCATTATACATCCTTGTGTGAAAGTGAGACCAAGATAAAAAATTATCTCGTTTTAGTTTTATGGCCCTTGAGACAGAGGGGAACATATTGTGACTTTTTGTAAGAAGTCTCCTTTAACCTCTAGAAATCTCCAAACAGGAAGTCTGGAATTGGACATTTCTTGGAAAGGAGTGCCTAATGCAGTGTAGATTCAATTTTGATCAAATACATGTAAATTATAAGGCAGGCCCAATGAAGGAATAAAATTCTTTGACCAACACAAGGATAAAATATTCCTTAAAGTACTTCCAACAGACAACAGTCATGGGTGATGTCATATTTTGATGATGCAGCTAAATGCATCTTCAAGTAGATGTAGTTTTGTGTTCAATTTTGTTAAAGAAATTATTGCTGCTTGCTTAAAGTGCAGGTCACTGAAGCTCACCAGTTGCAAAGAAATTTGTCAAAGAAGATACCCTTTATGAAAAATATTCAATATTCTGTTCATTTTGGTAATGAACAAAATTATTAACAATAGTTAATGGTCACAAGAGAGGATCTCATTATGTTAAATAGATGATCACAATCATGTTTGTCATCTGTTAAAATACTATAGTTCTACAATCCATTTCTGCACTGAGGACATAGTTTACTATGTATAAGAGTTTCAACATTCCGTTTTTCTACCCTAGAATATCTGCTTATTTTGTATACACATGGTTTTAGGCTTGCAATATGGCCTGCCACTTGTCTTTCTCTCTCTCTCTGGACTTACACTCTCAGTAGGGTCCCTATGAACTGCATTATATGCAAGAAAAAGCCATGAATTTGACCAACAGTAGGTTTTTTTCCCCATAAGAAATATAAAGAGACTGCAACCTCAAAATTTAAAATCAATTTTTAGTTTAATCATTACAAAAGTTGCCAACAATTTAATAAGCATAACAGTACATCTGTACAATGTATATTACAAGTCAACAGTGTTATAAGTCATTAACAAGAACACAAAAATGGCCATTAAACAGATGAAAATCATAGGAAACCTTGCGTAAGCAGGAAATATATACTGGAGCAGAGCATAAGATATTGCTTATCTTCTTTATAACATATACAAAATACTTTTTTTTAAAACTTACAAAAATTATAAAAAAAAAAAAAAAAAAAAAAACTACAGGAAATTAATTCTTTATTTTATTGCAAATACAGAATCAATAAAATTATTTAAAAAAGGATTTAAGTCAAACTTCGTTATCTCGAACCCGATGGGACCTAGAAAATACTTTGAGGTATCCAAGGGTTCGAGATATCCAGGGTAAAAAACTTAAGGGAAAAGCGATTGGGACTTCCAAATCACTTTGACATATATCCATGATATTCGAGATATCAGTGTTCGAGATACCGAAGTTCAACTGTATTTTTAAACATAAAACTACAACATTTTCAGCGAGATTTCTAAGGTACATCAAATGGCAGGGGCTTTATGGAACTGTGAATTCCAAGTCAGATTTCAATTTTCAACTTTAAATCAATAATAAATATAAAAATTAAATAAAGCAAGACTAAAGACATGGGACCCATTTTACAAAAGAACAAATGACTTAAGACAAAATACATGTAACTTTCTTTTTATTAGTTTTTTATTAATTTGAAAATGGTTAAAATCTTTTTTTTTTTAATTTACATATCATTATGAAAGCAATTTTTAACAGAATCATTCACTTTGCAAGATTTAACATTCAACTAATTTTTAAGTTTTTGTCTTAGTCGTAAGTTCCTTTGTAAAACAGGAAATTTTTTTGATTGAATATGGACTTCAAAAATCTAAATGCTAATATTTTGTCAAAATAATTTAAATCATGTAATAAAAATACTTGTTCTACATGAATTTACTATTTGTCAAGTACACAGATTCTGCTACCTGCTATACAGGATCACATACATACATTAATTTTTTTCTGTATTATATTTCATATTTTAATTAAAACATCACATATTTACAAAAAATAAGAAATATATTACTAGTTATATTGCATAAAATATTTGAAGCATCATATAGACATGACATGATTTATGGAGATTTTCCTTAAGCATAAACCTTAGCTTTTACATGTACACATTATCTATCATGCACTAATTACTATTTTCTCTGGCTTAATGCCTTCACTTTTCTTTAAACCAATTTTGTATTTGGAATCTTATTTATTGGAAAAATACAGTGTTAGAAATTACTTGGTTTTGGTTATCAAATTGATAACCCAAGAAGCATTTCTGATAACGAATTCCAGAAACTTGTCACAAATACTAGATTTACATATTTACTTTCAGTTTATGTTCTCCCATTAACATGGGGTAGAAAAAAATCAAATAATGTAGAATAAATAAACTTGACTGCCTTTTCGTGACACAAGGTGTGTTTTATTGTTAATAGGGACAAAAAGCATAAAGGCAAAGAGAAGCAAGAAAACTATGAAGACTGAACAGAGTTAAAACAACCCATTAATCACTGGTTATTAATCAATAATTCATTTAAAACCGAAGAAAAAACATTGATTTACTTGTATTTTTAATGTTCTCAAATATGCTTATGTTTTAGAATGAGCCTTTCAAAATTTGCAGTAAAACTAAACATTAAATGAATGGAAAATTCATTTATAGTGTGTATCATTTAGACCAATTGTTTGCCTTGAAAAAAAAAAAAATGAAAAACAAAAAATGCCACTTTCTTTAACCTGATAAGGCCATCATATCCAACATACTAGAATAAAATGACACTGTGTGATTGCACAGTTTCTAAAGATTCAAGGGGAAATAATCAGGTGGAGAGTTTTGGTTTCCGCCTGAAATTGTATTCTTCTGAAGTTCCCTTCAGCTTGAAAAATCGAAAACCACTTTTCACCTCCATTTCATACTGCTTAGCAAGTTCTTCTGCTAATTTTCTGTCCATCATTTCCTGCGTTTCTCTGTCCAATTTCTCCCCATCGCTTACTCTAAAATCGGCTTCTTCATCTACTAACTGGTTATTTTTAATGGCATCCTTAACCCGTTTTAAATTTGACTGCGAGCAGAAGTTAAGGATAGGATTTTTTGCCTGCGAATGTTGGATTGACTTGAGTTTAGCTTTGGATGATGTCTGTTTTAGTTTGGATCTGACTGTTGTCTTTTCTGTGACCTTCCTTCTTTTCTTGGGTTTTTCATCATTCACAGATGTAGCTGTCCTTTTCTTTGAATGCAGATTAGAGACTTCCTTTGGCTCAACATTCTGTTCATCCAACACCCCATTAAAAACACTGCTGTCCTTTGAACTTTCATCCATGTCCACATGTTGGCTCTTGTGCACTGCACTCACAAACGTCCACATGGGGTCTGGGTTGTACGGTTTTCTTTCACGTTTCGGATATGACTTAACCTTTTTGTGTCGTTTCTCCTTTCTTCGCAGGCCGTCACCTAATGGGGTCACACTGACCGATTGTCCTTTCTTAACTTTACGGACTGGTTCCCCGTCCACATCATCCCTACCACTGGGCTCCATATGAAAATTGTTCTGTCCACTACACTCTGCTGACTGTTTGATCCAATCAGTAATCGTCCGCTGAGGGCTACTTAATGCCAGTCTTGCTTTCCCAGATAATTTCTGCACTTTTTTCCGCACACTAGTATCCTGCTCACTTTTACTCTTTGTTAGAATCGGTGATTGTTTTCCCACAACTGTGATTGTATCACTATTTATTCTCTGCGGATTGTTTTCCTTCATAGGTGGAATGTCAAAGTCATTATCATTAAATGTAGGTTCCAATGGAATGACAAGCTTTTTCAGTTTGTATTTGTTTGTATCGGATTTCTCTTCCGTATTTCCAGAATCTTCCTTGCTTTCATTAAGAGACGAGTCCTCAGGATTGTCTGCCTCAAGGTCAATCACCACGGCTGAGTAATCATGATCACTGTTACCTTTATTAGTCCCACTGTAATCGTGATCACGAGTCAAAGTCACCACCTTGGATTTTTTGGTGTCTTTTTTAGTCTCTGTACTTGTAGACTTTGACAACTTATTAACATTTGTCTTTCTCTCCTCCTCCAATTCGGATAACCTTCTCTGCATGATTGGACTGGAAGCATCCAGATCAGAGAGAGTCCGGACTGGAGATCCAAATTCCGTTTTACTCAAGTTTCTTGGTGTGGTACGGATTAGTGGCGCCTCGACAACCTTTCCGCTGGGAAGTTTACGTGGTGGAGTGAGAGGGCAGACTCTGATTGGTCGAAAGTGACTGATCTCCTGACTAATGCTGTCCATACTCTCAGAACTCCGACATCTCTCTATCACCTCAACAGAGTCTTTGTCAAATATTTCACCATCAGAACGGTCACTTATATTACCTATGGCAGTCTCCAGTGATGGAAGACCAAGAGAGACATATTTTGATGGAAGATCCTCATCGTCATCATCATCATCTTCAGCATTTCCCATTTCACTCACACTGGTGCAGCTTCTGGAGGAAAGTCCAGCAGACGACAAGTTCCTAGAAACTATGTCTCTCCCCTGGCTCAACTTTTCTGCAGAATCATTACATTTATAAAGAAATGGGGAGGCAGCACCATTTTCCTTCCCTTTCTTCTGCTTAGATGCCTTCTCTGTTGGACTGTAGCATTTGTAAGGATATGGTGAAGATGCCTGTCTGCTGGCCACATCTACTGCTTTCAATTTTTCTGCTTCTCTCATTTTTCGGAGCAGTGAATCAATGGTTGATGGAGGTCTGCTACTAGAAGCGCTACAGGAGGAGGTACTGGAGGTGCTGCGAGTCTGGCGCTGTACTGCATCGTCTCCAACAAAGGCAACAGAATCATCACCATTAATACTCTGCAAATAAAATATTCACAATTAAAACTTGAACTTCATGGAAATATTTCATTAATTTATATGTAGTTTAGCTCACCTTTATTCTGACAAATTTAAAAGCAACAAGAAATGTTTTAGAAGCATATATGCCCCCACAAAATGGCAGTATGAAATCAAAGGCCTGAAGGGCCTGAGAGTCGACTCGCTCGAGTTTATTGAGCTTTTTCATACAACATGTCACCATGCCTTATATTCAGTTTTTATTGCATCTTAAGAAATTGAATATCAGGTCTCCATGATTGGTTAAAAAATTAAGGGCCTCTATCCCATCTCACATGAGATTTTTAATATTTATTTAAAGTTTGGGTTTGTAAATACACAAATAAGATTACATAATGTAACAGAAATAACAACATTTTGAATAGGAATCCAAAATACAACTGTTTAAATTTGAACGGGTCTCAATTTACACCCCCCCCCCCCCCCCCCCAAGTAAATAAAGGTTAAGGGTTTTAATATCTCCCACCTTTTTAAGTCAAAGGAGTTCTTTAAAAAACTTCTCTTCAGTATTTTTTAATTATAATTATCATAAATCTTACTAGATCTCAGTGTTCTATTAAGAAAAAAATACAATGTGAAATAAAAACAAGGGGAAAAGGGAAAGTCATGTTAAAAAGGGAGAAAAAGTATCATGGAAAAAAATTAACATTTAAACCTAAGATAAATAACTTAAAAACAACCTCAAGTAATGGAAAACAAACATTAGATATCTATGGGAAAATTTTTCAAGATCCGCCTAACTATATACATGTATTCACACAATTTTACTTTAATTTAAGCATTATGATTATGTTTATGTTAAGTAACATATAATAATTTAATATAGCATTGTGGAAAGCAGCACTGCAAACCTGGATTCTAAAAATAAATTAAGCCACACTATAGATTTTTCAGGCACACTAGCTGCAGTGAATGAGAACAGCAGATGTGTGTGTTAGGGAGTATTCTAGGTCAATGATAAATAAACTTCAGAGGGGAAGATAAGATCCGCCTTACATGCTTGCACATACTAGTATATTCATACGCAGTATTTGTACATGCATTGTACAGATATTTAATCGAATTTTTCTTTAAAAAAACTGAAGACATAAATAATGTTCCAATATGAAATCTTATACTGTTTATACATCCTAAGTTTAAGCAATCACTCAAACAAAAGCATTTTTTGCTAGAACTATCTTATTTGGTGTATGAATCACCTAGATGAATGAGTGATAATTTTTACACTTACAGCTGTGATACCTATGAGTCGCTCTGCGAGCCGACTCAAAAATGATCAACTTTGAATTTAGAATTTGTAATGAAACATAAAACATAAGTTATCTACTAATTATGGGCCTACCACCTAACCCTATAAAACTTTACTATAACAGAATTAATACTGAAATAAGGAAATAAGAAAGGAAAACTAAAAAAAAAAAATATGCTTTGAGTATATTGTAAACTTTACTTTTCTTTCAATCGACATTGCCTATTTACTAACCCCATTGGCAAGTGCTATACATTATAAGTGCTATGCATTATTTGAACCATGCCCTACGGGTGAGTATGCGACCTAGATGAAAATCAAAAAATCTGTTACATTAAAATATTTACTTTTTATATCCACATGACTGTCAACAGATATCATTTCATTTTCTACATGGGAACTTTTTCAAAATTTTGAAGATTTACTAACTTTTTTGTTTCTCCAGATTTTTTAATTTATCGTGACTTCACATAAAATCAGGGGTGTGCAATTAGTATCGCCCAACACCCGGGGCTACCATTTTTGGGGGTCAGGCTAGTGGTTTTCTGCATGCAGGTAGCCCCTTGGGCTAGTAGAAATTAAAACTACACATGTAATACATGAAAAGCACAACCGGTATTTTCACTCATTTTTTTTGCTATTAAGTTTTCCAACCAGTGAAAATTTTCCAGGCAGCATGCTGCTATTGTCCATAAATCTCCATAATCTTATCCATTTGCAGTACGGCTTGACTTATTTACTTCAAAAACGATCGTTTTTTCCTAATCCGAATTTCCTCCATTCCTTTGTTTTTGGTAAAACAGATATCTCATTAAATTATTTAAGATCACTCAATCAACTGAAAGATAAGTGTTATGTGATTAACATAAAATACGTTTCCATGTATTTAATGATTTAAGATGAAAACAAAATGATTCTTATTTTATTTTAGATGAGCTAGTGCAATGATCAGAAAAAGGGAAGATTTAATTTTTTTTATTTTCTATCATAATCATTAATTTATATATGATTAAATTTTACTAGCAAAATTAAACTTTAATTTTAAAAAGAATGACCTTAGTACCCTGACTTTTACAACAATTAACTTTTTTTTTCAATATTAGTTTTTAATTTTTGCCTCTGTATTTGGGCTAGTAACTTTTTAATTGGGGCTAGTAACTTATTGCTGCCACTAGCCCATGGGCTAGTACTTGAATTTTTTAATTGCACACCCCTGAAAATGACTTAACACACAATTTTTTTTTAATAATTTGTTTCTTTCAAAGGTACCCTACTTAATTTTTTAATTTTTTTATTGGGGGGGGGGGGGTCATTATTTTACATGGGTTGCAACTGAACAAAGGATTTCTTGTTAAGTAAAATTGTCGAAGGTCCAAGGACAGAGTATGCTGGCTACAATATCTGAAACCACACTAAACATGTGGTTTAAGATTTGGAAATTTTATCATTTTCTTTTGGAGATCCTAACCTGGTTGACCTCTTGACTAATCTCCTTAGCTAGTTCCCTGTCCCTATTTTCTAGTTCCCTTCTCCTCGCTTCTTCCTCCTCTAGCTGCCTAATCAGGGCCTCACTTGCCTCTTGTTCTTTTTTCCTCTCTTCCTCTCTCTGTGCCTCAAGCTGAAAAATAAAATTAAGATGAATATAAAGTGCACTGCCACAGCACAATATGCCCATCAAATACTGTTCATCACAAATAGATGAGTGTGCATGGAAGAAAATATGTCAACCTTGTACATAGATTTAAATGATTTTTCTATTTCTAAAGTTTGATGTGCATCTCCTATGCTGTAGTTACTAATCAGAACAAATAGAACATTGTATGTTTCACAGCTGATTATCATGTGATTATGCTGGATTATGCTGGAGTTGCCTGTGTTCATTGTATTTTTTATGAATGATGAACAATGCCACAACCTAATAAAACATCAATTTGAAAATACTAATCATTATGTTTTTTTATTAGACAGTAAAACTTAATTGCAATTATCTGCCATCTTATTGAGACATGACACTCTGCAATTTGATTGTTGAAAAAAAAATATTACACTAAAAAAATATTTACATCAAATTTTAAACCAAAACAACTTTGAAAAAAAAATGCTGGCCATCAAGAACTATTCTAATTTGACAGATGCTATAATTTGCAATCAACAGGCCATATTTTTAATTCCTGTGCCCAATTTCTGAGAGATATGGATAACACTTGCTTGATAAGATATGCTTAAATTGAAATGATTTAGACAGCCTTCCTCTATTGTACTCATTAATCTTGAACATGTCAGATGCAATTTACTCTTATCAAAATGCCCAAATGCAGGTTGAAACACTATTACTTAATTTACTTTAGATCATTCTTCCCATGAGACAAGTGGAATTTATCTGTTGTGTTTATACTTGTCAAGTCTTTGAATTTTTGTGGGTAAGTTACAATTGGAAATTTAAGTCATTATTGTTACAAACAAAAGAAATATATAAATTGTTATATAAACGTTTATTATGAAAAAAAAAATGTATATTTTCTTGATTTTGAATGAGGTGACTGCAATACTCTTACATTTGTAATGATTATCTCCCTTAAAATATACCAATATTGATGATTCTATATTTTCCACTAATAAGCCTGAAAGGGTTTTGCCACATTCGGCCATATCACCTTAATTAGAGGTCACAGTAATACGCCCACTAAGATACATTAAAGCAATATGAGCTGCAACTTCCATGTCGGAAATTTTTGTTTCAATATTGTAATTAACTATTTCAATGACAGAAAAAAAGAACGTTTATAAACTTCTATTGTGTATATTTGCAATGGAAGTACTAAATTTAAGCTTTGATTGAAGCAAAATCACATTATTGTCGTCCTGTACAATACTGATTTCCTATATAATACTATACATTACACTGTACAGATATCTTTCTTCAGACACATTCAATACATTATTTCAGTCTAATTTATCATAAAGGGTTCATTTACATGTATACAGATTTATTATGTTTATCGTAACAGCACTTTTTAACAGCAAAATATAATTCTCAAAAATGCAGCTCATATTGCTTTAAATGACCAGGTTTGATGAATCTTACGAGCTGGACAGGGTTTTTCTACATCATCTTGATTAAGGGTCAAAGTGACCTAATTTAATCATGTGACTCACTTTCTACCCAAGATGTATCTGCTGACAAAGTTTGATTATTCTAGGTCATATGCATAGTGTTTAAATTAAGAGCCGCACAGAAAAAGCTTACAAACGATGGACAGACAGATGAACATGATCGACATAACATAAAACGTCCCGACTGAGGAATGGCCTATAAAAATCATGACACTTAATTAAAAGTATTCTCATTTACATGTACGTGTATCAGTTCTCACATAGCAAATATCAGGGTTTATTTATGATCAGTACCCATATCTGGCTTAAATATAAGGTACACTTAAGCAAACAGATATGATGTTTACAGATACATATTAAAAAGAAAAAATCTAAACAATTTTTATTTAGGTTCTCTCTTGAATGAATATAAATATAAGCAAACCCTTTTCATCTGTTCTTCGTACTCTTTACGTATTTCCCCTGGCTCAGCAATATTTATCAGAGGCTGGAACACTGGAAAAAATATATAAACATTTAAACACATGATTCTGGAAAAAAATGCTTCTAAATATTTTTTTTTAAAACAAAAAGGGTCAATTTACACCTTTAATCAAACCAAGTTCTTTATTTATTTTTTTTTTGGAAAATGATGATAATTCTGCTAACACTCTCACCAGGCTCATCAATACTGTCATCTAACCCTTTTTGTCGTTTTTCAACTTTGTCAGGGAACAGCTGCTGAATTTGACTCCAGAGCTTTTTGTTCACCAAGGTGCCATTCTTAGCTCCCCTTCTTGCCCACACGGAGATTCGAACGCGACACATAGGACATGCCAAACTAGCTTCCTCAACATTCTGCTTGAAGCATGGGTAACACAGGGTGTGTTTGCATGGCATAGTGACGGGTTCCACTAATATACACATGCATATTGGGCACATACAATCTTCTGCTGCCAGAGTCATTGTGAGATCTGACCTAAAAAATATTACAATTAAATGAATTTAATCAGGATGCTATATACATCAGCTGAAAAAACTTGTAC
This sequence comes from Saccostrea echinata, assembly GCF_033153115.1. NCBI lineage: Eukaryota > Metazoa > Mollusca > Bivalvia > Ostreida > Ostreidae > Saccostrea > Saccostrea echinata. Next base: position 744,329 of record NW_026889825.1, read on the forward strand.
AATCATTGTATAAGGTTATATTTACCATATGAGAAAGAGTATACATATGTACTGTAGTCCCAAAATTCAAATTGTGCTCGACCAACACTGATAACTACTAGGGGTATTATATTAATATGCAATATTGCCAATATAATCGGTATGTTGCATTATTAAATCCTACAATAGTATATTTCAGTATTTTGATACGGGTATAGATGCTAACCACATGTATTACATAAATGCTAAATATAGCGTATCTCTATTCAAAACTCATTTAAATTAATGTTTTTGTTTAAAATATTGTAACAATGTTTTTAAAAATTAAGAATTAGCATATAAAGGATAGACAAATTACCAGGGTTACACTGTATATTTAATTCACCAAAAAATTGGTCACAAATTATCAACTACAGGGCTCAACAATAATGTTTGTCCGATTGTCCATGTCTAGTTCATTTTACTTACCTGCAAATGCAATTGTCCGATCAGACAATTTACTTATTGTATTACCATGGAATAATGTAAATATGAATGAAAAAAATCTCCACAGAATTCATTTCTCACAACATTAACTAAAATATGCTACAATCTGGGGAGCTCTGTTAATTGTCGATGGATATTGTTAACAAATGAGTGCTATCAAGATAAAGTTACATACATGTACTTACTGTATTTTTAATCAAAAATAACTTTTTATACCGGTACGTCAAATTAACAATAATACAGTCAAACCTCGTTATCTCGAACTTCATGGGACCAAGAAAAAACTTCAAAATATCGAGAGTAAAATACTTAAGAAATACGTGGTAAGGACTTCCCAATCACTTCGACATATCCATTGTTTTCAAGTTATCCCTGTTCAAGATATCGAAGTTCAACTGTACTTCATTCTTGAAAATAGTTTTACCTTTTTTTTCTCTTCAGAGTGGAACAAGTAACATTGAATTTGGAGAAGTAACATTTGTTCTTAACTTAGTAAACATTAAATTTAGACAAGTAACATTTGTTCTCAACTTGTCAAGTGCATAAAGGTAGATAGGCTAGAGGAATTCTCTACTCTAGTGTACCTTAAATTTTCACACACGTAAGGGTAACTTCCCATCGACTGTCTTCATGAAGGTTAAACATATAAACATGATTCCAATGCAAATAACAATCCTATGACCTATGCTGAAGACTACAAATTCAGCGAGGATTTTTGTAGTGTGTTACATGTACCAGTGGAAATCATACCACAATATTAATTGAGGGTAATTTTGTAGGGATGGGCATAACCAAAAATTCTGCATTGCAGTATATCACATTTTTCCCAAAAATATCTAGATAACATCATGATATTTTTACATGCAATTTTAGTATGATTTTTAATGAGGCCAAATAAAAAAATATGTGTGGTTACGGTTACCCGACCGTCCCTATTTTATACCCCCGACCCTAAATTTTTTTTTGGCGATTTTATTTTTTCCGGAATTTTCCCCAATTTCCATCAATGGCTCCGGTTTAAGTTTTAGTTTCAGCAATGACGGCCCCCTTGCACAACATAGTGCAAGTGTTTATTAGTGTTAAATCCAAAGCAAGCTAGCATGTAGGTGTCCCCTACCAAGATTGACTAGTATTTTATCACACCACATCTAAATGTCATTTGCAAAGTAGTGGTAAGTATTATTTAGAAAAATTAAGAAAATCATTTTGTTAAAAAAAACAAAAAAAAAAACCCTACCTACCTACCCTAATTTTTATGGAGGTGTAACTGGAACCACACATATTTTTTTGTTTGGCCTGAATTTCCATAACTTTTTGTAAGAAATATGCTGTGAAAAATTCAAAACATATCTTCACCTTTTTCATTTTTTTAATTATTGATAAAGCATGTTTGGATACTAGGATATCATTGCTTTACTGTTTTACAAATTATTTTACAATTTTGATAATTGTAATTCAATTTTTATTTTGATGTCACAACGTTAATTGCTGTGCAAGTGCAACATCATCAGTGAAAATCAAAACTCATGCTCACATTGAAAAGTTTAATGGTAGTAGCTGTTGCATTTTACCGTGTATACTTGCCTATAAGTCAGTCCGCCTATAAGTCGGTTGTGATTCTTGAGGTTATTTTGGTGGGATTTGCAATTGACCCGCCTATAAGTCGGTGCAACTTTTTGCCAGAATCGGTGGACAATTTCAATCAATGCTCTAATGTTTTAACATTTTTCAAATAATATTTTGAAGAAGTTACACCGATATTTTACCTCTCTTTTTTTTTTCTTCTCTTATAAATTTCATATCAATACTCAAATGTATTTACCTGTGTTCAAATAATATGTTAGGATATGACATTAGTAAATGCTTGTACTTTATTTATAATCTATTTATACTTTATTTATAATTTATAATCTTAGAATACATAAATAATATAATACATCCAGACATTTCTCAACGATAATCGTTGAAGTTATGTAAAAAATACTACATTTTGTGGACCAGAAAAATACCAAGCTTTTGATGACTCGCCTATAAGTCGGACATAGAGTTTTAGACCAAAAGTTAACTCCCAAAAAACTGACTTATTGGCAAGTATGTACGGTAATCATTGTAAATAACTGTAACTTACCCGAAGAATAATACATGGATTTTGAAATATAAAAATCACATTTGCTGACAAGGCAGGGAGTTAAAAAATGTAAATATAAGCAATGAATTATTATTTTTTGAAAGATGTAGTCTGATATTCACAACATTGTGTGCAACCAAATTTTCATTACGAGTTACCAGTCTGGTCAAACCTTCAAACATGGGTATACCCTCAAATTAGGGTTTTCTGTCCCGTCATGCAATGCGCAAGAACAGTAACTCTTACCGTATCCAATATAAACAAACATGCCTATATCATCTATCTTAGGAAAAAAAGATTGATAATATTGTTATTTCTGCTATGAACTTGGTAAAATGTCAACAGAAAAAAATCAACTGGTAAAGTTTTCCATATTTTGAATTTATACTGTAGGAATAATGAAATATTTCCCGTCATTTCATGAAATAATTTATTATATTGTGTGACCTCTCAATAAGGATTTTTTTTTTAATTATGGAATTTTAAACACAAGGAAAAATATTCTAAGAATGAGGAAAACATGAATTTTGAATCTAGATTTAAATAAAGTTAAATATAATCGTGTTTTTTCCCTCAAACAATCATATGAAATTCATTAAAAAAGAAAACAAATTGCCAAACATTTTATTTAATTAATAAAATCTTATAAGAATTAAATAAAAGATATAAAAGACAATAAATAGGATAAATTGCATTTGCATTTTATTTTTAACTGTATTTTTGTTACACTTCCTGGGCATGATTATGGAGAAGAAAGACCGCCGATTGCTAGTCAGAGGAAATGCAGACTGAAACCCACAATCATAAGTAAATCGATATTAACACCACATTTTGGTGCATTTTATTAGGAAAATAAAAGATTTAAGGCAGAATAATATATTTCTTTTATAAATTCAATTTAAGAGGCAGTCCACCGAAAAACCAGGCAGTATTGTATTAATAAGCGGCACATCGAATGTGAGGAATATTTGATATTTTATTAAAAACAATATCATTGTAGCCCAAAAGGAATAATGTAATTGAAGATTTGTTTGATAATTGCTTATTTAGTAAAATATCCTTTTGTTTTGTGTTTTTGAATGCCCCTATATAAACCATTGAATGTAGGTCAGAAACAAAGAACCGTAATTTCTAATACATTTTTAACAGGACTATAATTCACACTTAACTAAATCTAGAAATATTTCAACTTTTTGTTTAAAAAATAAACTCGGTGGGAAAAACACTTTTGATAGTAGTTTTCTGGCAAAATATAAGGACGTTTTAATGAAATTTTGCGATGCAAGAGTTATCTCCCGTGGCATCGATAAATCTGCTCAACACCTTTTTATCGGAATCCTAGTGAAATATTTAAAATCGATACACTAAAGAAAATAATTAAACAAAAAACTAAATAATTTATTTTCAAAATATAATTCATTTTCGCCTCCAGACGTTATATTTAGATTAAAATTGGTTCTATTATTCAGGTTGAATCCACGTTTCCATTGATGTATCAGTGACGTCATATACCGGACTAATATTGCGTCACAATGAAATAGTTACAAGTTTCCAGAGAAGTTTGTAAATTCTTTGCGTAAAAGTGTAAAGAAAAAGATTTAAAAAAAAAAAATGATTTTTCTTTTTCTGTTTAATTACTCTTCAGAGTGCATTATTCTAAATGTTAAATAATATTTTAATATCAAAATGTATTTTATACACCGGCGTCGTCTCAGCTAGATGACGTTTTGATAAGTAATTTTATACATGTCTGGGAACTAATTTTTTTAAACTGATTTACTAGGATATGCGTAAAAATAATTAATGAAGTGTTTATCATGAACATTTCTTATAAAATTGGGAATCAATGATGAATGTTTTAGATTTACGCAACACTTAATTCAACGAAGTTGAGATGTTTACTTCATGATATTTGTAAAAACTTAAATATATTTATCTATGCAGTCAAATCAAAATAAACAATCCGAAGTACGATTAAAAATGAAAAAAAAAACCTGAAAAATAAGTTATAAAAATATATTTATTGAGTTAAAGTACTGCTGAACTTCCCACTATAATTTGGCACTAAAACGGAAGATGGTTTAGTGAAACATTTCGTTTTTTTTTTTTATTTTACTTATTTTTTTTTTTTTAATTTGGCGATTGAAACAATCACACACTCATATTTAATATGGAGTTTAAACATGTGACTATGTTGGCCAATTCTAAAATGTTTTCACGTTCATGAAACCAATTTTTAAAAATAATGATGTCATGACCCCCCCCCCTCCCCCTGCTTTTTGCTTGCGATTTATCGGCTCTTGAATAATGATACTATATATGAAAGAACTTATTTTCTTATTTATATAAAAGAGGAAAAGGCTTTACAGATGACAGATAAAAAAAAAATTGGCTTAAGTCGAGACTGTACACATAAAAATATTTCCTGTATTTAGGCAAGTTTAATTTCGCCACTGATAGAATTTACTCTTTAATTCCTGAGGAAATAAAAAATTTTACTTGGAAATAAGATAAATAATAAAACTAGAAAGCTGTCTGCTCTCATTTGTTGCATAATGCATGTACAAATACTTTTTTTAAATACCGAGTATCTATTAAGAATTCAATCAGAAGTTTTACATCTAATCTTCATGTACGTAAAAGACATTTGTAATTTGAATAATACAAATTTGAATCTATGGTTACACTCATTTAAAAACAGTTAACTGACTGAAAAGAAATAAAAGACAAGCATATTTTTCTGATGAATTAAAATGAAGAGCCAAATTTTGGAAATGTTTCTAAATGTACAGTAAAACCGATCCCGATCCGATCGAAAATAATGCAAAATTAACAAATTTATCAAACTAAAGGCACCTGCCACCTATATAACATGTTTAAAAAATAAATCAAGTAAGTTTTTACTCATATTACAACAAAAGAGCCAGATTTAACATTACAATTATAGTATTTTTTTCTTTATATAATTCCGGTCGGGATCGGTTTCATTTGGGAAAATTATAAAAAAAAAAAAAAAAAGGTAAATTTGACTCCTTTTATTTCTTTCAATATACCTGTTCCCACTGATTTTATTGAGTGATTCAAAAGTTTGTACTTTGTATTCATAATAACATAAGAAAAAAAATCTGTCCTTGTAATGTATTGGGTTTTATAACGTAATGAAAACTGGATACTGAATTCAAAAAGTTACTTGCTTAACTCAAATTTGGACCATATAATTTTTTCTAAAGAAGTATAAATTGGAGTCTTATTCATTAATAAAATAAAAGATAAGAGTCTATGCTATAAATAATATTCATCGACACATCCAGCTTTTGAGTATCTGTTACATATAAAACAAAATAAAAACGTTGTAATTTTTTTTACCCTTATGTTGACCTTTTTGCACTTAAAATTAAGCATTTACCAAAAATAGGACTAGAGGAGCACTAAAAATTTTTTTAATGTTGTCATGTGTAAAAACTTGCTTTAATAAGTCTACATGCAAAAAATAATTAAAATCCATGACATGCGATGTGCCCAGTGTTCGAAATTCAAAATTATTTCCTATGGGACCAAAGGACCCACTGCAAAGGGGTCTACATGAGTCCTTCCAACGCAATGTAGGCCCAAAAGTTACCCATCACATTTTATTAAAATAAAGACTTGAAAATTGATTTCAGACATTTATTCAAATATTTCAGTAAATAAATGATTTATTTTATTAAGGTATTCTGGTCATAATAGTAGTCACTGTCTGTTATTCACTGAGATCATCAGCTGCAGCAAGAATATCTACAGAATTATCAGACTCAGAACCTGAAACAAAATTGTCACTAAAATCACTGTCATAATCATCCTCTAAGTCTTTCATTTCTTCCTCTGCTTCTTCTTCTGCTTCTCTACTCTCAATCTCTGGTGTCTGCATGTCTGGGCAGTCTGGTACCGTGTCTGAATGTGCTTGTTTTAGTCTGTCAAGGGGCCGACATGTTTTAAACATAGGTCTTCTTCTGATGCCTGTTTGTATAAAAAGTCATGTGAAATACTTTTCATTTTTAAAAATTACATCATGTACTTAAACTTTTCTCTTAACAGTCAATACTTGTATACCTGTGTTCCAAGCATGAATGGCTGGCCCTGGGTCAAAACTTTCTATTTCTGGAGAGTGAAGTTTGATCACCATTAGCTGGGAAAGAGTGTGACTTGACAATCGATTTCTATAGTCAGTTTTAGTCATTTTCATGACAGAAAACCCTCTCTCACACTCAGAGGAACTGGCAGGTAATGACAGCACAAGATCAAAAAGATCTAAAATGTTTGGGATCTTTTCTCTGTACTTCACATTAATCAGCTGCCAATTAATCTCAAAAATCTTCTCACTGTAATCACAATTATATGACATTTATTTTTAAGCCTTAAAAGTTAAATCTAAAAACCATAAAATTTTATTTTTACTGCAGATCACTGAGAGGTTAGAATAATTAAGAACACATACTTGGTGTATAGAAGTTGTTTTAAAAGCTCCCACTCTGCAGCTACGGCCCCAGTGTCAACACACTGCTTCTGAAGAATATCTTTGAATTTGCTAATTAGGATTCTCACACTCTGATCACCAAAGTCTGAAAATATTTTTTACCATTGTCATTTGTCAAGATAAAAAGTATGATATAAAAATAATAAAATTACATATCTAAAATCTGCAATTAATTAACATCTTGTAACAGAATCCATTTTGATACAACTACAAAAATGTTGTATTTTCTATTAAAACTTAAAAGAATGCTATTAATCAACAGAAATAACAAGAACTACAACACAAAACTATCAAAACACAAACAATACATATCCAATATCCAAACCAAACAGAATGGGAGAAATTATTTAATTAGGTTAACATGGAGAACATAAATGTTAGTTGTAACTGGTAAAAAGGTATTAACTTAGAACACCTTTTAATTGTAAAATGACCAACCCTCATTCCGTTCTACAGGCCAAGATGATAGGTCAACAATTTTTGTACTGGACATTAAATCATCAGTCAAATCCCCAAATCTGACTTCCAGACATGTCTGCAGTTTCTTAACTATGTCAGATGGGTATGCAAAATGACCTACTAACTTCTCTCCTTGGAATGTATCTCCCTGATTTTCACTTGATAATTCTTGCAGCATCTGACCTTGTCTACACAGGCATTTTTTAAATTAATGTATGTAAGGGTAAATTCATCAAGCCTAAAACAAAATTCAGAAATGAGATTTTTTGATTACCTTTGTTGGAGCTTTCTTAACGAAGTCATGGTTGCTTGCATCTGTTCATGACAAAGGTAAATAGAGGAGTCCACTTTCTGTAGCTCCAATGAAAGTCTTGATAAGACATTCAGGATATCATGAAGAAAATGAGCAAAGTGGATGATAGACTTCGAGTGCATCAACTTCAAAAGGGCTTTGGCTTTTGGCTTGTTTTTCAGATCCAACAAACAAACCTAAATAAAATCATTTGTAAATATTACTTAATTGTGCAGTTTTGTAACTTTGTCCATCAAATCTTTTTATTTAGGTATTTACGTACCTGATTTAGGTGTGCAGAAATGGCTTTATAGCCCCTCCAGAACTTCAGTAGTGCTGAGAGAGTGTGTGACAACCACCGAGTTCCCCCAGTACGGCTTGGCATGATGGGGGAAATGTTTAATGTAGCAAATGAATCTTTTAATCCATTTCTCTGCAATGGACTTCTGTGATAAAATGCATAGAGTCCTGTTAACAGATTAACAAGTCCATCATATGCTTTGCACTTCAAGGCTTCTTTATATCCTAACTCAATTCTGTGAACTAGGCATTTTACCATAACTATAGATGGTGATAATTGTTCTCTGAGTTTTGCTATTACACCATTTTTCTCACCAGTATTTACCGAAGCACCATCAGCAACAAAAGCAACAACTTTATCTAGACTATTGGCTCCGATGTTTGATTTAAAACTGTTAGTTATTGCTTTATAAATTCCATCCGAGTTAGCTTTCCCAACTGCTTCCATTGAGATAAAGAATGTTTTTGCCAATCCACAGAAAGCTGATCTGCAGTACACTATTTCGTTCTCCACAACCGATACGTCTGTTGATCCATCACTAATAATTGTAAGAAACTTATGATGGTCAAGTTCTTTTCTGATTCTATCTTGTTCTACACTACTAATGGCTGAAATGAACGACTTACATGACTTATCATTCCTGTACGTTTCTCCAACTTGAATGCCTTTTTTTTCATCTAATGCAGCCATCCAGTTAAAATCCCTCAAGGGACGACTGTTCTTTGCAAGTGCATGTGCATTTCGGAAAAGTATATTAAGTTTTTTGAAAACTGCTGAATTTAGTTGCTGAATAGATTTTTCTGCTGGTGTTGTACCTGGGGGGGCTTTCATAGATTCGGAATGCTGTACAGCAAGCATATGTCCTTCTGATTTTTCGTGAGCAATCAAAGTTGAGTGTTTATAATTTTCACAGCCAACCACGAATGGCCCTTTGGAATAATTTTTAAAACCACCCTTGTCTGCTAGACGTTTAACAGCCAACTGGCCATATGATGACCGACACATTTTACAAAACATTTTTTTTCCATCATACAGAAGCCATTCCTTATACTCTTGTATCCATTTGACTTGAAAAGACCTTGGCTTTCTTTTCTTTTCATATTCTTTCTGTGTTAATCGTTTTTCCTCTGCAGTTTTTGCTTTTTTTGCTGGCGGTGTAGCTGAACTAGTATTTAAAAAGCGCCACATTGTTTTCCCTACCAAACTGGGTAAAATAAGTTCATTTCACGAAGTGTGTCTCTCACAAATTACAAACATCTACAGTATGAAACAGTTAAACATTTTTAAGTGAAATAACACAGTTTGAATGGTTTAAAATTGATTTCGGTTTTAATTCTATACCGTTTAAATACGTAGGAAAAGCACGACTGATTCTATCACCATACAATTAACTAGTTTTACCAATCTCATACGTAATTTCTTATAAAAACGCTCATTGGTTCATTTCTTTCAACAAATCCAATCAAAATGCGGGATAGATAAAAACATGATAATCTAAATACATAAACCAACACACGTTGTAAAGTTTTATTCCCGGCAACAGCGTCGGCCCAAATTAAACAGAAGGACCCGTTTGGTCGCACTGTTCACGAGTCCTTCGATGTTTACGTCGGCGCAGGGCCGACGGACCGACGCTAATTTCGAACACTGGATGTGCCACCCATTGCCTGGTTTTTCGGTGGACTGCCTCTTAATATTTGGTGCTTATGTCTGTTTATCACATATTTTATCTTATTATAAATACCTGTATGTTAAGAATCAAAAGGTCACCAACTTTGCCAGTGAATAAATACCCAATTTGTATATTAAATTAAGTTGTATTTTTGTAAAAACACCTTTAAACTATCATTTCCAAGTGGTTTTAAACTTGCAAAATGATCCATTACTTTGCACCAGCATTTTTTGTAAACCCCTACTTTTTGCGTGAAATATGCACATTTTTAAGCATCTGCACATGCTCAGACCTCCGTTAGGAGGTATGGTTTTCCTATTTCCGTTTACCCCCCTTTGGGGGTTCGACCAGACTGGTTACTCAATTCGTTTGCACACACTGCAATTATGAAACTAAAATAATAATTCAATGCTTTAAATATCACAATATGCCACCCAATACCCCTAGTTTCTGCTTTTGGAAATAACTGTTTAGAAATTTAGTTCGACTTTACTGTTTAAGGTTTCAAGAAACCTGTCTCTTGATCTACTTGGCAAATGAAAGATAATGTAAATAATACCACTTTAAATTTAATTAATTAAAACTTGGCAATTCTTGCTTAATTAGAATAGTTTTATGGAATATATCTGTTCAAAAAAGCTTTAACTTGATATGTCCTGAGCACAATCATAATGTCAGATACTGATGCAATATGTGGAAATTTGATATTTCAAATTATTTAGGCCAAATCTTTCTCAATTTCCAATTTGTATATAGCATAATTCCACGAAAAGGATTTAGTCCAAAAGACCAAAACTATCTTAATTTCTAAAATATATGTGGCACATTTCCATGAAACTAAAAAAGTCTTTACTTACACGTACCTTACAAAAACTTGCTTATGCATGGACAAAGTTTTCCATTCAAAGCGATCCTTCATATGAGTTTAAAAAGGAGGTGCACTGCTTAGAACAAGTAAAAATAAAACAATAACCCCCCCCCCCTTGCATATAGAATAATTCTAGCAATTATATTTTTTTCTTCAGTTTGTTTACCACTGTTTACATCAGGCGGCAGCCGATACCTTTGTATGTCTGTCCCATAAAAGAAAAATGCCACAATGCATTGCAATTTGTGTACAATTGAAACAATCATATAGAAAAAAGAAAATTTATATACATTTCTTACTGTTATGGGGAATAAAACAAGTTTTCCATTTTTCATATTTTGATGGCGCGATACCAAACCAATATATTTTTTTTAACCGGAAGTTGAGTCTGTAGTAGTAGGTCATCCCAAAAAATTTCGTATTGCATGACCTCAGTTCATTTGAAATCGAAGACAGCTGGTCCTATACTATAGTTACATCCCGGGGGGTCAAAGTAAAACAATATCACATATAAATTGTTGTTCTTGCGAAAGTTTATATTTCTTTGTAATCTTGTCAACAGTTGGGGCCTAACTCTATTCCGGAGACCATGAATTGATAAAATTACAAAATGAATCTCTAATGCAAGCGTATCAATATAACTTTTTGTATATTGTTAAGTCTTTTGTTTTTAGCGGGTAAATTTCCACCATATTTTTGAAATCCTCCAAAGTCATAATTTTTCATCTTGTCTTTGTTCATTTCTCATTTCCTGATATATATTTGGTGCAGTTGCCAATTAAAGATTTAGGAGGGGCGTGGTAAGTTATAATTGACTATAGGAATGAACCTTAGATATCAACCTGGATGGCTATGCAGTGGTAGCTATAGCACTTGGTTCGTAAGAACCGTGCCCCTCCAAACAATTATGCCAATTTAACAAATACTTATACAATAGAAAAGAAAACTAATTTACGATTGTGCCCCTCATTATCACTAATAACGTCGTCTGACTTTTTTTTTTTTTTTTTTGCTTGTGAAGGAATCTTTTAAACTGCTACACTGTAGCTGCCCCCACCCCACCCCCACCCTACGACCTCCGAAACTGAAGTATAGTTTCCTATGGGCCTGTTCATGCAGAGGGATCGCGGGGTTCAGCATAATTTTTCATCGTGCATTTGTTCGTTCCTCTTTTTCCTATCTGTCACAGAAGCCCTTCTTTTTCTGTATATTCATACTTTGATATCCACTAATGTAACCCTACTCTAGATTCTAGAGTCATATGATGTAAAACAAACAAACAAAACAAAAAATATGAATCTTCAATATATAAGAAAGCCTTCACATTAGATTTGTGTGTTGTTGTTTTTTTCTGGCCTAGCTAGTATAGTTCTTGAAAAGAAGAAAATTAAATTATCCCAAGTGTTCTGTTTTGCTATTTATTGAATCTTTGTACACAACAATCCTTTATACCAAGTTTGATTAAAATTAAATACCAGAAGTTTTTGAGAAGAAACCAGAAAAGTGTGGAAAAACAAAACAAAAGAGAGAGACGATAGACTGACGGACGAAAGACAAACTTGCAATTGGATCCGACTGTAACAAACCCAGCCCGATCTATTCAATATGTCTAGGGTCAAAATCCTCGTCAGATTCTGAGAAGATTCGTGGTGAGCTTAGCTATAATGAAGTCACTCTTCCCTTTGATACATTTTTTTTTATTATTCGATAATTTGTTTCTCATTCTTGGTGATGTCGGGGGGGGGGGGGGTCGGGCTTATGCAAATAGTGTGACCTGCATGTGAAATTTAAGTTCCTCGAACCTTATATCCGCTCTACACAAGTAAAAATACACGTGTATTTTTATACGTGTAGTAGAGAACAGAGCGGATAAGATGCACCTGTGCCCGAACATCCACATTAATTATTGACATCAGACTAGTTTTTTTGATAATAATAATTTTAAAAGGGGGGCAATATTCAATCTAATTTCTTTTTAATGTTTCGACTGAAGAAAAAGAGGTCGATTTTGGTATTGATTTCTGCATTTCTTGAGAATTTCGGAATTAACTTTGGTAGTCATATAGACTGTTTATATGTTGATTTGATTTACCACATTTCATCGGCGAAACTGGGTACTCTATACGAGAAGTTCCACACCACACCTATTTTTTTTTTTACCCCAGTTTGTCAGTCTGATTAAAACGATCTAGAGGTATATGGTTTAAAAGAGAGTCTAGGAGTTAAGAGTCAAATATACTTTATAACGGACTCAAAATATTGTATTATCCTATAGGGAATTCTGTTTAAATATTAGTTGCTAAAACGAAATAAAATAGATATACATGTAGGGATATAAGGGTTAAGTTTGTTTTTCGAAGCGAAAATTTCCCTGACACCTATGCGCGTAGGTGACGTTAAACATAGAATATTTACATCTACTAAATATTATCTCCTTTATTTCTTATCAAAACCATGGTTGTTAGTCAGTAAACACCGCTAAGCAAATCCATAGTCCATAGGTCATAAATGCTCAGCCCGGGATTCATTAGTAATGCAACATGAAATGAAATGTACCTTGCTTCTTTGTTTAAGATTGGGGTAAATGAGTAATGTCAAGGTCATAGGAAGGTTAATCTCTCACTAATTTGTATTAGTATATGAAGTTTGATGAAAAAAGTCTTTAAATGTTTCTTTGAAACTGAGTTTTTAACACAACAAATGGAAAAATCTAATAAGGTCATAGGGAAGATCAAGGTAAAAAAAAAATGGACACAGTTGATAAGTTCTCACCAGTATATACATGTATGTTTCGATGTAATATCTTGAATAATTTCTTTTAATCTGGGTCAAACAAGAATTTAAGAAAAGTGTCAAAATCACAGGAAAGTCAAAAAATGTTATGCAGTTGAAAAGCTCTCATCATTATGTATCATCATAAAAGTTTGATAAAAATATTTTGAATAGTTTCTTTGAAAGTGAGATAAACACAAATTAAAGAAAAGTGATGTCAAGGTCACGGGAAAGGCCAAAATGTGTTGGTGTAGTGTAATAGCTCTCATCAATATGTATCAGCATTTGAAGTTTGATAAAAATATCTTGAATAGTTTTTTGTTTTTTTTTTAAACTGAGCCTCATGGCTGAGCATAAAAATTATTTGAGAATCAGATCATAGATTCTAATTCAAAACATGTGTCTTTGAATTCATCATATATAGAATATGTAAGAAATTTTAAATCCTTTTTAAACATGTAACTCATTTGTTCAACAAACATTGTAACCATTACGATATGTAAATTTAGAGCACTGGTAGACTCTATGCTCTATACTACGATATGTCTTTAATTAAATAATTAAAATAACAGATATTATTTATGTATATAATTTTATCCAACCTGTAATTTATTTCGATTTATTTGTTTGATAATCATTATGTTTATTGTGCATGTATAATAAGGAAAAGATCTATTAGGTTGAAAGAACTAACGTCTTGTATCCTGTCCTTTTGTATAAATTATTCAATAAAATATGTTCATAATATGTTCAAATAGCGTAAAATTCCTATTTTATAATGCTAAATTTAAGCGGTCGATTTGATGCTTTGCTTCAATCTAAATTTGTGTATTTTATCAGATGGTGTTAAGTATCAATGAAACATCGTAAAATTCTAAACAATCGACCGCCTCAAGGTCGAGCTTAATTGTTTAGTAAACACGACGCTGTGTTCTTGATTATTACTTATCATTGACAATTAATGATATTTTTTTATTGAATATGAACACTATGGCATATAGTCACCCAATCTTGAAGCTAGGTCTTGATGTATACCAACTTGAATTATTTTGGTATCAGGAAAAACCCTCCGTTCGATGTGTGAAACTTTTTGATAAGAGGAGGCTGGAATGTTTAAACAGTGATAAGGAATGCTTTCAAGTGTATGAAAGGTATAATTAAGATGTATAGAACCATGTCGTCTTTAAACTTGCCTCATTCAGTGGACAACTGTCTAGGTGTGATCTTGTGGACACGTATCTCTCTCTCTCTCTCTGACGCGAGTCCCCATTGTTGATGTTTGGTTTCGCTTTATTTATATCAGGATTTTAATGAAGGTTACCTGGTGAAATCACAAGTGTTTATGAGTAAGTTTTTCTTCTAAAGTTTCTGTTAAATCTGGTTTTATGAATTCTTTAAAAATAATTTTACTGAAAATCAAATGTTTGTTTGTCATCTGTACAGTTGACAGAAAATCAAAGGGTTACAGTTTTAATAATTTGTTGACACGGGGGAAGTAAGTTGGAGAATATTTCCCAATTCATCAATTTGAAAAAGGTAAAGTAGGTAAATATCATCAGCGATGACGTTCATTAATTATACGCTTAAAAAAAACTGTGAATTTATAATTATTCATACAGTATAGCTTGTAACAAACCAACCACTATGTGAGCTTCTCTCTCTCTCTCTCTCCTCATACGTTCCCATTCACTTACGAAAGTTAAAAAATGTACTTTCGTTAACATTAATACATGTATTTGTTCACACTGAGTATGTTAAATCTGTGTCTACAATAAATTTATCAGATTGTTACCAAGGGTTTTCTAAGAATATAGAATATAAATAGATTTTTTTCTTTAACTATGCGGCATATGGAATTCGATGTCAATTGAGATTTATTTCGTCGGCGTGCGAGATTACATAACTAGATTAGCGTACTAAAATCGAGGAAGTATAGAACACCGAAAAAAAAACACACACACACACAAAGAAAAATAAAATTCGTTGTCAAAAGGGGTCAAAGTACGACGGTAGTACTGCAGTTTCTCCTGTATTGTATCCTGTTTGACAGTCTACAAAATTTTCCATTCATCTCTTTATTTAAATTTACACGCAC
Source organism: Saccostrea echinata (assembly GCF_033153115.1). Lineage (NCBI taxonomy): Eukaryota > Metazoa > Mollusca > Bivalvia > Ostreida > Ostreidae > Saccostrea > Saccostrea echinata. The sequence continues at coordinate 759,894 of NW_026889825.1, forward strand.
TTCATCTTAGTATAGTTATGCAACATGACACCAGGTTTCTAGGCCGTCATTAATTTTTTTTTTTCTTTGATGTACTCCGACTCACATTTTTAAAGATGGGTATGTTAATTTGTTGGTAGGTAGGTTTTTTTGTGTTTTTTTTTCTGAATTATCTAACACATTGATAGATATGTCATAAAAAACTACAGACTTAACTTTACTGATGTTTTCAGTATACGTCTGACAACTAGTATTATTTCATATTGATTCCTACTTTCAATCTTATGAACCCCCCCAAGGAAATGATAAACCTTAACTTTAAAATTGATATCTGTATTTTCCAATAAACCAAAAAAGAAAACGAATTCAAAGTATTGAAAAAAAAATGATTGGGTAGGGGCAATTTTGATGTTGGAGTAGATCAAACAAATAATTTTTAGCTCACCTGATCTGAAAGCTCAAGTGTGCTTTTCTGACCACATTTTGCCTGTAGTCTATGTGTCCGTCCGTCCTTCTGTTTTCAAATTTTCAACTTCTTCTCCAGAACCACTGGGCCATTTTCAACAAAACTTGCCACAAAACATCCTTAGGTAAAGGGGATTCAAGTTTGTTCAAATGAAGGGCCACGCCCTCATTCAAGGGGAGATAATTCAGAAATAGTGAAAATTTGGTGGCATCTTTTAAGAATCAAGAACCACTGGCCCAAAAAAGTTGAAACTTATAGGAAACCTTGATTACATAGTGTAGATTCAAGTTTGTTCAATTCAAGACCCCTGGGGGTAGGGTGGGGCCACAGTGGGGGATCAAATTTTTACATAGGAATATATTGGAAAAATCTTTAAAAATCTTCTTCTCAAGAACAGCAAAGCCTTGTTTAGTCAATGATATGTAAGCATCCTCAGGTAATGTAGACTCAAGTTGTTCAAATCATGACCCCTGGGTTTAGGATGGGACAACAATGGGGGATCAAAATTTTACTTAGGAATACATAGAAAAAAAATCTTTTTTCAGAAGTACAGCAAAGCCATGTTTAGTCATATTGATATGGATGCATCCTCAGGTAGTGTAGATTCAAGTTTGTTCCCATAATGATCCTCTGGGGTAGGGAGGGGCCACAATGGGTATCAATTTTTTTACAAAGGAATATATAGGAAAAAATCTTTAAAATTTTGCTCAAGAACAGCAAAGCATTTGTTATTTTGATATGGAAGCATCCTCATACTGAACTGATTTGTGCTTTTTCCTAGCCAATGTGCTCAGGTGAGCGATGTGGCCCATGGGCCTTTTGTTTATTGCTGGCCCCAGTATTGAGTAATGCAACCTAACATCAATGAAGATTAGAACCTCGACGTATTTTTTATACACTTCCTTTTTTTTAAAATCAGGTACTCATTATTTTATCATAAGACACAACCATTCGTCGACATGTCATCGCCCACACTTGAACATCCACACAGATACCATGCCTTCATCTCCTACTGTCCCGACACAGATACAAACAACGCAAAGAAAATACTAGAAGTTATAGAAAACGAGGGCTTTCAGTGCTGCTTCCCTGAAAGAGATTTCTTACCAGGAGGAGCTCTAATCGATCTGGTCGTTGACGCCATACATAGGTAATTGTTCCCCGCTTTCGCGAAAGCGAAAGGACATTAAATCTCATTATCTGTCAGTCTGTCAAAAAACTTTTGAATGAAAGTAGATAGAACTTTCATATTTCACATGTCTATTACCTGTAACAAGACCTTTCCGAACATATCATGACTTTTGATCCCTTGACCTTGACGTTTGGCCTACTCTTATAAAATTTTAACATTACATTTACCATGATCATTACTATTGAATGAGAAGAGATGTGGCTTTCATCTTTCATATGTACATTACCTTTGATAAGATTTTCTAAATATACTATGATTTTTTGCATCGTGACCTTGACCTTGAGGTTTGACCTACTTTTCAAACATTTAACATTGAATATAATATTTAATTGAGAGAAGATAGGGCATTCATATTTGACATTTGTATTACCTGTGACAAGATATTTCCGAACGTGCTATGATTTTTGACCCTGTGACCTTGACCTTAAAGTTTGACAATTTTTTTTTAAAAATTAACATTCTTAAAAACTTTTGAATGAGAGAAGTTAGGACTTTCATATTTGACAAGAGCATTAAATTTGACAAGAAGTTTCCGATTGTGCTATAATATTTGACCCAGTGACTTTGACCTTTAAGTTTGACCTAATTTTCCAAAATTTTAGCATTGCTGATAATTTATGAAGGATAGAAGATAGGGCATTTATATTTCACATCTGCATTACCTGTGACAATACGTTTCTAAATGTACTATGATTTTAAACTCCTGACATTGACCTTGAAGTTTGACCTACATGTAATTTTCAAACTTTTAACATTGCTGATAATTTTTGAATGAGAGAAGATAGGGCATTTATATTTCACCTTGAAGTTTAACCTAATTTTCAAACCTTTAACATTGCTGATCATTTTTGAATGAGAGAAGATAAGGCATTTATATTTGACATGTGCATCACCTGTTTCAAGACTTTTTCTGAATATATTATAGTTTTTGACGCCGTGAGCTTGACCTTAAAGTTTAATCTACACTATTTATTTATTATTTTTTTTTTACATTAGTTATGACTTTTGAAGAGAAGATGGAGCTTTCATATTTTATATGTAAATTACATATGACAACACCTTTCAGAAAGTTACATCATTTTTGACTCATGACCTTGACCTAGAAGTTTGACTTTCTTATAAAAAAAAATTTAACTTTGGCCGAAAACAGTTACAATATGCTACAAAATGCAAAATTCTTTCCTGAGAATTCAAGGCACAACCTAAAAATGCATGTAAAAAGCACATTGCTTACCAAAAGAAGGCAGTGAAGATTATAATTATGTAGATCAACATTCAAGTTGATAATTGGAGAAAAAAATGGTATCAATAGAAAAAAAAACTGTATTCTAGAACGCAGAACATTTTTTTTTCTTCTTTGGTTTAAGGTTAAAATTACATATAGTTTTCTCAATTAAAGTAAATTGAAATCCTACTTGTTTTGTTCATTGCCAAAGAGATAGCCCCTTTTATTGAATGAGTAAAAATAGATAAATTGTTAATGTTATTTGCAAAAGATATTTTCAAGTAAGAAGAGGTAGCAAATACCTGTTTGGTGTATATTGCAACACTTTTTGCTGAAGGCGCATAAGAGCTTTTCTGATAACGTTTTGTCGGTCTGTCTGTCTGTCCGTCCGTCCGTCTGTAAACTTTTAACGTTTTCAACTTCTCAAGAACCACTGGGCCAATTTCACCCAAACTTGCCACAAAACATTCTTGGGTGTAGGGGATTCATTCATGATCAAGGGTAGATAATTAAGAACTGGAGAAAATAATGTATCAAATTTAAAATATTCTTCTCAAGAACCACTGAACCAGAAAAGATATTCAAATCCAGGCCCCTTGGGTATGGTGGAGCCACAGTAAGGGATCATAGGTTTGAATAGGAATTTAAAATAATTCTTTTGAAGTTTAAAATCATTCTTCTGAATAACAGCTGGGTCATGATTTGTCATATTTATATGGAAGCATTTTCAGGTAGTGTAGATTCAGATTTGTTCAAATCATGGCCCTCAGGAGTAGGTAGGGGCCACAATGGGAGAACAACGAATAACATGGTAATACATGTGTATTTGAAACTCTTTTTTCTGAAGAACAACAATGGGCAAGATTATTCATATGGAAGCATTCTCAGGTATTGTAGATTTAACTTTGATCAAATCATACCCACCTGGGTTTGGGTAGAGCCACAAATAGGAGATCAAAGTTTTACACGGTATTATTGTCATCTCCCTCGGGAGATGACACATTAAGTTTGAATCACCGGAAGTAAAGTCCTAGTGTAAGCTGCCATTGATAAACTGGTGGTCTGGCAAAGGAACTGACGATGACACGATTTCTAAATATAGAGATGTAAACAAAATTGACCAAAGTCTGTCTTATTATTATCAAACAAAATGGTCCATCTTAAAGTTAAAGTAAAACTACACCAGGGTTCATTAAGAGTAATAGAGGTAGGATCACTTGGGTGGTGGTGGGTCTTCATTAACGGCTTATATATATATACATAAACATTGTATCTAGGCTTTTGCGTAAAACGATGGTCAGCGCGCGGGGATCAATATACACAAAACATGGCATATTGAATGTATAAGCCAAGGCGTGGATCCAAGATTTACTGACGAAAGAAAACAGTGAAAACATTTAAATAAAAACTCATATTAAATGTATATATACAATGGCAAAAACTTTACTTTTATGTGCACTTTAGTCAATCGATAATTAATGCCGTATATATGAAAAATAAAACAGAACTTATTCAAAAAATAAATAAATAAATAAATAAATAAATTTCGAAGAAAAGAAATTTTACCTAAAAGCACAAATTAGGCAGAAACATAAATGTCTCTGATTTAAGTAACTCGGTGCTGCAGGCATTGGAATAAAGATCATAAAGAATCATTATGAGTATTTTCTCGGATGTGTGCGCTATATTCTTTTTTATTTAAATTTACCCCTGTAGAAAAGTTTTAGGAAAAGATACAGTTTTCTTTTCCTGGCTCAGATTTTAAGAATTAATAAACAAAGCAACTGTTATCATTTTTCTTTACGCAATTCTAAAGGTAAAAAAAAATCACTCCTCGTATTCTTGAAATAAAGCTAAAATTATAAAATGTGTGTCTCATGGAACAGCCTATAAAATCGATGTTGGTAGATTGGGGTTCTTTTCAGTGTGTAAATACTTAATTTTAAATGGTAACGTTTCAATTTTATTACCTTTCTATGCATGATTTTTTTTTTCCCAGGAGCGTATACATGTACATGTACTTATATTATACATAATATAGCGTTAGAACATGAATCTGCATGGGCAGCAGAAGGGCATGAAGCAGGAGTTTTTCCCTTGATATTCCCAGTGGCTCGATGGCCAACTCACTGCAGAGGATACGAATAAGGAAAATAAGGAAAGTCTTGGGAATTAATTCAGGTTCAGATTAATTTAAGTTGGCGCTTTAAAACTTCTTTGCTGCCGTAGTAGGCGGCTAAGAACTAAAGTCAAAAGGAACGCTAATTTTTTAACCATCTTCTTTCGGAATAATTGTTAAAGCTATATATGGCGTATCTGAGCTAAAAAATAAAAATACGAGATTGGGTGTAGCTAAACATGATATATGTTATTTACGTTGAAATTAAATTTTTCACCGATTTTGAACTTGAATAACCTCATGTTTCCATAGTTCGACTGATTAAAAAAAAATTTAAAACTGTGTCTGTTAATTAAAATCTGAATCGGTAAATAAATCGGTTATTGTTTTAAATTTCTAATATCCTTGAAACGTGATTGATTTAAATTGTGAAATTTACAGGAAAGTCCTATTTTTATATAAAGTAATAAAACAAATAGAAAGATCTTTTTAATTTAGGTAGTCTGAACTTATTAAAAAAAACGCAATATTTGACTTTAAATAATTCTTACGAATATTTCTCAGTGGTTAGAATTTTTTTACAGACATTATACAAAATATATTTAAACTGAATAAAGCGAGTTACAACAGGTAAAATAATACAGGCACATAGCACCAGGAGGGCCGTCCCCTTCCACTTTTTTCCCAAACATTGAAAAGGCGCACCCTTGACCCCTCTTCCACCTTTTGTTGCAGTATGGTACGTCAAATCATCCCATAAGAATGTATTATAATATAAAATATGTTTGTCGGAAAAGTTGTAATCCCTCCTTCCAAGAAATGAAAATGTTGAGTTTGGATAGCCCCTTTTTCCCCTTGTCAAAGATTGTTCAGATAAATCGTCGATTTTTTCTTCGGTCCTCCACCCCCCATTTTTTTCAAAAGCGATACTACTGCCTGTAATAGCTGAGAAAATGATATAACATTCCACTGTTTATTCTGTGACATTAATGAAGCCAAAGAGATGACATTTCAGGCTTTCTAGAAAGCCAAACTTGTATACAAATTAAAAAAAAATGAAATACAACAAAGCCATGATTAGTCGTAATGTGCAAGCGTCCTCGGGTAATGTAGATTAAAGCCCCCCTCCCTAGACGGGCCACAGTAGGGAATCAGTTTAACAAGAAAATATGTAGGAACAAAGTAGCAAGGCCATATAACTTACACTGCATCAATTTGCAAACATTCGTAAATTTCATTGACTCATTTTTTTTAATTCAAATTATGGACCCTGTTTAAGATGGGTTTAAAATTGGAGATCAGATTTTACATAATGCTAGTGTACATAAAAAATCTTTTTAAAAAGTCTTCTACAGAACAGCAATTAAGGTCATGTTAGTCATATTGATATCAAAACACCCCCTCCCAATGTTGTGTGGATTCAAACTGTTAAATAACAGTCTCTTATGGCTAGTAGGGGCCAAAATACCGAGTCAACATTTTTCATTGGAATAAAGAGAGACAAATCTTTTGAAAATCTTCCTCTGAAGAACAGCTTGACCGAGGTGATGAAGTGAGCATTGTGTCCCATGAGCCTTTTGTTTAAACATATTCTTTCAGTTCCCGCCATGTGATTCTGGTGATTTCCCCGTCGTCTTTACAAAGCGAGTGGAGCAAGTTTGAGATGTTGTTGGCTGTGGACGATTCCCATACCCGGAACCGCGTTTGTCTGGTTCCGGTACTGCTGGGCGGGGTCAAGCTTGGATGTCTCCCACCTCCACTCCGACTTCTTACTTGTGTAGAACTCCGTGAAAAATTCGAGAATGTTTATGATATCATCCAGGCCATTAAAAGTAAGATGTATTTACTATATGTTATTATAATCATGGTAATAACATTCAATAGATAACAATTAAGTTACAAGCACTAGATTTTAAATCAAATTAATGATTTCAAACATAATCTCTTCTTGAAAATCTGAAATTAATCTTAAAAGAAATAAGGAAGATTTCTGTATATAACAAGAATAAAAATTAACATTGTAAAACTACTTATTTTTGTCGGGTCAAATTTTCGTGGTTTGAGGAAAAAATATTGGTTCGAGGAGATTTGATTTCGTGGTTGAAGAACATCTTACTGTTTATGAAATTGCAACTTTTTTGTTGAGGACATGAATTCGCTGGTCTCGTCATACCACGTAAACAACGAAAGTGCAAACCCCAATATAGTGATCTCACATTATTATATAGCGCTGTGGTCATTTATAACTGTGGATAGTGCATGGCCAAACGTTGAGAAACATAGATCAGAGATAAAAGTCTTATTACATGTATATATCATGGGAAAAATGAAATAACTTCTACATGCAAGTAATAAAAAAATCTTAAAGCGAGAGACCTTAATTACCTCCCAACTCAATTCTATTGTCGCTTTTCTCAACAGAAGCAGATTACACCTGGGAGTCCCTTTTACCTGTGGGGAATCTGGCGCATGGCTTTGCCTGGGGATATTATTTCGGATACCTCAAAATCATTTTACCAAGTATGTATTTGTTGGTTTGTTATGCACTTTCTCTCTCTCTCTCTCTCTCTCTCTCTCTCTCTCTCTCTCTCTCTCTCTGTTTTATTTAACATGATTTTTGTTGTTATATTTTCCTTCATCGATATCTCAGAATAATTTAATTTTGTTTGTATTCTAGCCTCTGATTGGTTAATATCCAAAAAGGAACACAAATTATTTCTGTATAACCTGGTTTGGTATGGGGACACACCCCCTTGACAACCAGCTGAATCGTCTGTTTCCATACAATCCTCTCATTTCCAGTCCTCGGGATTCATGGAAAATTCCAGATTTAATAAATGTACCTTTAATTTCAAACAATAATTCGATCTTACCACATGTAACCAAACAACATGGCTGCTAGGCCTATGTATCAGTTTTTACCTCCCCTCGATTCCCATCACTTCCGTTACTTCCGTTACTACGGTTGTATTATTGAGCGGCAAATTTGAACTAATAAAAAGTAACGAAATTTTACACCCATAGTTATTAAATGATTTTAAAATTAAATTATAAGGAATGACTCTAATCCTTGGCCAAATTATTCGAGTATAACCTGGTTTGGGTCAGTTTACGCTGTTTTATAATCCGCTTCGCGGATTATAAAGCGTAAACTGACCCAAACCAGGTTATACTCGAATAATTTGGCCAAGAATTAGAGTCATTCCTAAAAAAGATTTGATTACATTTTACGAAACTTTCATACGATAAAAGAGTGACTCATTTTTGCCTTGATATACCTCCGTGGCTTGATGGCCATGTCACTTACATGTAGAAGGATAAGATTAAGGCAAACCATTGTAAGCCATTGAAAATCTAAGTTAGCGCTTTAATTAAAACTTCTTGGCTGCTGTCAAAATAAGCGGCTTTGAAATAAAGACAAAAGGAAGACCATTTTTTAGCCATCTCCTGGCAGAATTGCACATGTCTATTATAATTTTTAAGAATTGCTCAATGTTTATATAATTTTTTTCTAGACTGAATTCTTATGCATTGTACTGATTTTCAAGCTATTGACGTAAGAGCAAAAGAATGGTGGATGGACAATGGCAAGAATGGGAAAATGAGTGAAAAATTGTTCCTGTTATTTCCTCAAAGCTGTCGGTGTAGAGACTCCCTTTCTGACGAAAACCCGCTTATCGAACATGTTGGTCATCTTCCTGTTATTACTAAAAACAGAGCTGGTACAGTAGCTCGTCAATATAGAAACAGTATATACAGCATTCAGGACGATAGAGGTGAAGTGAGTACCGTTCATAATTATCATTGACATCCGTCAGTAGATCATGGTGGTTATATTTTTAGCTCACCTGAGCTGAAAGCTCAAGTGAGCTTTTCTGATCACATTTTGTCCGGCGTCCGTCTGTCTGTCTGTCCGTCTGTCTGTCCGTCTGTCTGTCTGTCTGTCTGTCTGTCTGTAAACTTTTCACATTTTCGACTTCTTCTCAAGAACCACTGGGCCAATTTCAACCAAACTTGCCACAAAGTATCCTTGGGTAAAGGGGATTCAAGTTTGTTCAAATGAAGGGCCACGCCCTCTTTCAAGGGGAGATAATTAGGAATTACTGAAAAAATAATGGCATCATTTAAAAATCTTTTTCTCAAGAACCATAGGGCCAGGAAAGATGAAACTCATGTGGAAGCATCCTTAGGTAGTGTACATTCAAGTTTGTTCAAATCATGACCCCCGGGGGTAGGGCGGGGCTGCAATGGAGGATCAAAGTTTTACATAGAAATATATACGAAAAATCTTTAAAAATCTTCTTCTCAAGAACAGCAAAGCCATGATGAGTCATATTTATATGGAAGCATCCTCAGATAGTGTAGATTCAAGTTTGTTCAAATCATGACCCCCGGGGGTAGGGTTGGGCCACAATGGAGGATCAAAGTTTTACATAGAAATATATAGGAAAAATCTTTAAAAATCTTCTTCTCAAGAACAGCAAAGCCATGATGAGTCATATTTATATTGAAGCATCCTGAGGTAGTGTAGATTCAAATTTGTTCAAATCATGACCCCCGGGGGTAGGGCGGGGCTGCAATGGAGGATCAAAGTTTTACATAGAAATATATAAGAAAAATCTTTAAAAATCTTCTTCTCAAGAACAGCAAAGCCATGATGAGTCATATTTATATGGAAGCATCCTCAGGTAGTGTAGATTCAAGTTTGTTCAAATCATGACCCCCGGGGGAAGGGTGGGGCCACAATGGAGGATCAAAGTTTTACATAGAAATATATAGGGAAAAATCTTTAAAAATCTTCTTCTCAAGAACAGCAAAGCCATGATGAGTCATATTTATATGGAAGCATCCTCAGGTAGTGTAGATTCAAGTTTGTTCAAACCATGACCCCCGGGGGTAGGGCGGGGCCACAATGGAGGATCAAAGTTTTACATAGAAATATAAAGGAAAATATCTTCTTCTGAAGAACAGAAAAGCTATGTTTAGTCATATTGATATGGAAGCAATCTCAGGTAGTGTAGATTCAATTTTGTTCAAATGATGACCCCCAGGGGTAGGATGGGGCCCAATGGGGGATGGAAAGTTTTACATAAGAACATATAGAAAAAATATTTCTTCTGAAGAACAGAAAAGCTATGTTTAGTCATATTGATATGGAAACATCCTCAGGTAGTGTAGATTCAAGTTTGTTCAAATGATGACTCCTGGGATAGGGAGGAGCCACAATGAGGGATCAAATTTTTACAAAGGAATATATGGGAATTTTTTTTAAAAAAATCATCTCAAGTACAACAAAGCCATTTGTTATATTGATGTGGAAGCATCATCAGATAGTTTAAAATTCAAGCCCCCCCCCCCCCCCCCGGTCTTTTCAATACTGAACTGATTGTGCTTTTGCCTAGCCAATGTGCTCAGGTGAGCGATGTGGCCCATGGGCCTCTTGTTTGTGTTTATTATTTAGATGCATTGTGTTATCCTATCAGAAATTCCACCGCTCTACGCTCACTAACAGTGATAGTGAAGGATGAGACATGAAAAGTTATGCAATATATAATATAGGCGTATAGATAGTGAAAGAAATGATTAATAATAAATTTTTATCTCGGTTTATATTATGTATTGCCATGTGTCAATGACAAACCTTAATGATAAGGGACAAAATCAAAGCCCTGTTGTACACCACATTAATTTTAGAACAAAAGAGATATTCATTAGTTTTTTATTCAAAAGAATTATAAATAGATCCTTTGTTTAAAATATGCATTTAATTATAGGAATATTACTTCGTCGGTGAATACGTAACAGTTATTCATACTATGTATGAAATGGAACAAAATGCTAAAACAGGCCTACAGACAAGAGAAAAGTATATTCAAGCCATGAGGTTCTACCTAACAATTAAAGACATTTTAGAAAAGGATCCTGAGTGCTCGAAAAGATATAGAATTATATTTTACAAAGGTATAAGTATATCAAAGGCATAGATATTTTAACTTTTTAAAAGACTAGGTATGGTATTGGTCAAAATTTTTCAACATTTAAAAAGAACTGATTATTGTGTACTACATTTTTTTAAGCAAAATTATTTTTAAAAATCAGTTAAAAGTACGAAAGTTTGAAAATTAAAGAAGTTTGTACCCTCTGCGTATATTATGAGTTTATTTTGTTATCAAATCAGTTCTTTTATTGAAATTGGCATCATCATAGGTGTTTAATTATAAACCCCTGAATTGTTCTAAATTTAACCGAAAACAGAGGACCAGAAAAACCCTTAAGGTCCCCTTTTCTTTAAAATTTGTACTTTTAACATTAGATATCAAACTTAGCAACTAGAAAGCATAAGAACTTGCTATTCCATTAAAAGCCCTTATTTTTAATGGACAGCAACATCTTAATTCTTTCTTATAGCCATATTTCGTTACACAAAATAATTTGCATTAATATCTTATTCAGTACATGTATATCTATTGGTAAAGTATAACTCTGTTTTGAATAGGTATTCACAATAAATGGAATTGCTATACGCTTATCTTGCTGTATTTCTGTATCAGTACAACAACTATGCAACCTGGTTGAAATTTGTTAAATTACCTTTTAGATAAAAGCGGCAGCTCTGAGAAGATACCACGGTTAATATGTAGGGAAATAAAGAAACAGATACAAGAGGAATCAGCGGATGACCGACTTAGCGAGACCTCTTTCAGCAGCCTCGAGCAGTTTTCCTCCATATGTGGACCCGATTTCAATCTTTATTCCATAGTAAACTCGGTCAATTCACATATGTCTAAAAGTGAACCTTACATTCACCGAGATGAGAAAGGTAAATTGAAGACAGTAGAACGAGGAGACCAACTAACCAATGTGTTCAATGAACCGATATGATGTAGATCAAAGAAAACAAAAGTTTTTCTTTGGTCAAAAGTTGATGGTTTTAGGATGAATGTGGTTTTGTATTAAAGTTTGACCTGCTAATTGTTTACCATTGTCATCGGTTAGAGAAGACAATTCTTTCAAAGGAGAGTGTTCTATTGTAGACATTATAATGATTTGTTGCCCAGTGATATATTTGAATACGAGTACATCATTTGAATATATATTTCATGAGGAGCAAGCATTGTATACCAGTACCTGCTTTCACTGGAATCCATTGTACATAAGTCATATAAATACAGAAAAAATGTCAGTGACAAGTTTTTATCTTAGCATATAGAATAAAAGATTGTGTTTTCTGATATTTGTTTTCTTATATCTATAATTAATGTTACAATAATCCTTTAATTTTTCAATTATCCTTCGGTTAACCAACTAAAACTCTCCACTTTCCATCAGAATACGACTTGTCAAATTCTAGGGGGTCAATCAAGGTCCTTCCTAGTCTGATAATTTTGCTACTTGAAGAGAATGACATGGATATTGCACCGCCTTTAAAAATCAATGCAGTTATCTTTGAGGGCGGGAAGAGGGCACTTGAAACTTCTTATAATCCTCGAATCACTTATAATTGGAATACTTTATGGTTTCTTGTTTCGTTTTTCTGGCTCTCGGTCGGATTCTGAGTAACGTTTAAGACCACGTGGATTATCACAAAGTGATTCATACTCTTTGTTTCACTTGCCTCCATCCGAAGAAGGGTCTGAGCATCAAAAAAGACGTAAGTATACAGGTCAGAGACTAACGAAGAATTACTTTATAAACGTCGGCGGGACTTATCTTAAAAGTATTGACATTTTTCGTCAAACATATCCACAATCGGAGTTCTTTTTGATTGTTTCTTTTATACCCGATGTGTCTTACGCGCCATTTTACCGAGTATTTGATAATCACACGTTGATAAGCCCGGTTTGGGTAAGTGCGACAACGGAATCGGTTGAGGAAATAACTTTACATCTATTTGGTAAAAAAAAACATGGTTACACTTCCTATCGTTGATATTGCCGTTTGGCTCCAGAATAATACGCATCCAGACGACTTTGATTGTGACAATGGGCATCTCTGACAACGAAAAAGAGGCTTTAATGTTTAAACTCGTTCACACAGAGGCCGTACAATGGATAAATAAATATTATACTACATTCCCTGAGAAATGGCATCATAAATTACGACAAATTACATAAGTATATTGGCTCAGATTTTTGGATTGTACGAGAAAAATCTATCCTTTACTGATTTTAATGATTTCAATCCAGCTTAAGTTCCACCGCGGACTAGTTTCATGAAAGAAGATTGTAAATCCACAAATTAAAGTGAAAAGTAGGCGCTTTTCTTATTTGTTAAAAACATATCTCAAAAATCTATACACGCGTTAAAAATGTTGAGAGGATTTAAAATTGAAAAGAAAGAGAAACCGAAAGCTGGCCTTTTTCTACCATATGTTCTCTTCCTTTCAAATTGTGAACTTGCGGAGCATTTATTTTGATTTTGAAAATGTCCTAAAATCAAAGTACTTGTAGTACGTGTTACTTCTGTGTATCTTAAAGTTTGTGTATTTTTGTTTTTAGCTCGGTATAAAGTTTTGAAATAAAAAAATACTAATTTTGTGCTTTCCTTGGACTTTTTCTTGTGAAAATATTTTAATATATGGATGTCAAGGAATTTTCATTCAATGAATATACAATGTATTTGAATATGAATTAATGATTCGAAAATTCGGGGGGGGGGGGGGCTGTATACTGAAAAGATAGATAACCCTGGCAAATTTATTTGGAAAAGTATTCAATTAATCAAGTTCAAATTGGATAATCCTTTTCATATTTTGAATTAGATGTTTAGAAAAAAAAATCATACCCTCGAATTCAAACATTTGGCGATATTTTATGAGGAACAATAAAATGGATACGTGTGAATTTCAATTGTTGTAGATCGAGAGGGATTTTACGAATAAAATTCGTTGTCAAGAGGGGCCAAAGTACGACGGTAGTGCATGCAGTTTCTCCTGTATTGAATCCTGTTTGACAGTCTGCAAAATTTTCCATTCATCACATCTCTTTATTTAAATTTACACGCACTTCATCTTAGTATAGTTATGCAACATGACACCAGGTTTCTAGGCCATCATTAATTTTTTTTTCTTTGATGTACTCCGATCCACATTTTCAAAGATGGGTATGTTGGTAGGTAGTTTTTGTTTTTGTTTTTTCCTGAATTATCTAACACATTGATAGATATGTCATAAAAAACTACAGACTTAACAAATTTACTGATGTTTTCAGTATACGTCTGACAACTAGTATTATTTCATATTGATTCCTACTTTCAATCTTAAGAAACGCCCCAAGGAAATGATAAACCTTAACTTTAAAATCTGTATTTTCCCATAAACCAAAAAAGAAATTAAAGTATTAAAAAAATGATCGGGTAGGGGCAATTTTCATGGGTCGGTCGGAGAAGATCAAACAAATAAGTTTTAGCTCACCTGAGCTGAAAGCTCAAGTGAGCTTTTCTGACCACATTTTGTCTGTTGTCCATCTGTCCGTCCGTCCCTCTGTAAACCTTTCATATTTTTAACTTCTTCTCACGAACCACTGGGCCAATTTCAACAAAACTTGCTACAAAGCATCCTTAGGTTAAACGGATTCAAGTTTGTTCAAATGAAGGGCCACGCCCTCATTCAAGGGCGCAGCACAGTTAAGGTGCCAAATGGAAATATCGGCGAATTTTTAGGTAAAAAATACATTCTTTACCAGGATGGGCATTTCTTTTTAGGACTTTACTATTATCGCACAAATGCAATGTGGTTGAAAACTAAATGTTGAAGACGATTAGATTTCTTATTAAGACTTGTCACGTGATGTGGCAGTCACGTGATTTTAGCAAATATACCTGAAGTATTGAGGTCATCTATAAATTCTAATATTGCAAGGGCATAACCAAGTTAAAAATCTTAAGTTTAACATATAATTATTTTCAACACTCTTTGTAGTTTGTGAAAAGTGCTGCGAACCTATATAGATTCTACTATCTAATTGCTAAAATTACATTTGTTAGACCGTATGTTGAATATTTTGCTGGTCAAGTACATTATATCTAGATATAATTAATTCATTTGCAAGATTTCAACAGGTTCGCAGCACTTTTCAAATATCTTCATACTTCTTGAACCCGGGGCCTCTGGCTTGCCAGTCCAGTGCTCTACCAATTGAGCTAAAGGGTAAACCACTAGCCCAAGCTAGTACCACACTCTATCACATTTATTTGAAACAAAGGGAAAATGCTGTGGGTGAATGGCAGAGCTCTAAAAAAGTTTATGTGTAAAAGCTTGTCATAATTCATTGAGGGTATGCCCTTGCAATATATCGATTTATTACAACCCTTCTATTACCCTTCAATGAATCTGCATACAAATATACAACAGTATCGCTTTTCTAGGGAATGTACGGGAAGTATATGAATAAAATCATAAAAAAGACATCGTATCCAAGTTAATGGCCTCTTATATATCTACAATTTATATTTTATTTAATTACAAAATACATTTTTCATTGTATAAATGTAACTTGATCCGCCTCTCACTGCACACAAACTGCGTCAAATATTCCGATATGACGTCACATTGACAAGTGCATTGCGATCAGTGAATTGTTTATATATTGCTGTGTTGGATTTAACCAACGACAATAATGCATGCACTAGTTAGTATTGATGTAGTTTAAAGCTATTCATCAGTTTAAAATAGCAAATCATTTCATTTTGTGGTAATTTGAAGAACTTATATTTTTGTGTGATGTCATAGTAAGCATTTCCCGTATAAATTAGGCCCCGCCTCCTTACTGCAGCCTTAACTGTGCTGCGGGGAGATATTTCAGAAATAGTGAAATTTGGTGGCATCTTTTAAGAATCAAGAACCACTGGCACAAAAAAGTTGAAACTTATAGGAAACCTTGATTACATAGTGTAGATTTAAGTTTGTTCAATTCATGACCCCTAGGGGTAGGGTGGGGCCACAGTGGGGATCAAATTTTTACATAGGAATATATTGGAAAAATCTTTAAAAATCTTCTTCTCAAGAACAGCAAAGCCTTGTTTAGTCATTGATATGTAAGCATCCTCAGGTAATGTAGACTCAAGTTGTTCAAATCAGGACCTCTTGGGGTTAGAGTGGGACCACAATGGGGGATCAAAATTGTACTAAGGAATATATAGGAAAAACTCTTGTTCAGAAGAACAGCAAAGCCATGTTTAGTCATATTGAAATGGAAGCATCCTCAGGTAGTGCAGATTCAAGTTTGTTCCGATGAAGACCCTCTGGGGTAGGGAGGGGCCACAATGAGGTATCAATTTTTACAAAGGAATATATCGGAAAAAATCTTTAAAAATCTTCGCTCAAGAACAGCAAAGCATTTGTTATTTTGATATGGAAGCAGCCTCAGGTAGCTTAAAATTCAAGTCTCCCCATGAAAACTTTTCAATACTGAACAGATTTGTGCTTTATCCTAGCCAATGTGCTCAGGTGAGCGATGTGGCCCATGGGCCTCTTGTTTATTACTGGCCCCAGTAACTTTACATGAATGAAGATGAGCTCCTCGATGTATTTTTTATTATAAGACACAACCATACGTCGAGATGTCGTCGCCCACACTTGAACATCCACACAGATACCATGCCTTCATCTCCTACTGTCCCGACACAGATACAAACAACGCAAAGAAAATACTAGAAGTTATAGAAAACGAGGGCTTTCAGTGCTGCTTCCCTGAGAGAGATTTCTTACCAGGAGGAGCTCAAATCGATCTGGTCGTTGACGCCATACATAGGTAATTGTTTCCCGCTTTCGCGAAAGCGAGGAGACATTAAATCTCATTATCTGTCAGTCTGTCAAAAAACTTAAACCTTGGACATAACCAGGCTTTTGGCGAATTACATTGTAAAGCAATGCATTACATTGCCATTACTTCAAGAATTTGGGCATTAAATTACCATCCATTACTTTAATTTCTTAAAGTAATGCATTAGATTGCCATTACTTTAGTTAAGTAATGCAATATTATTACCATTACTTTTGGAGGTTTTCAAAAATAAAAATACAAAACTTTGCAGATATTTTCATAAATATGCATCTTACCCCTTCAAAAATAAGCATGATGAATGATAATTCAAATTTGATTTAAAGTACTTGTATTTATTACAGTGTAGTTCACATGTCTTTTTATTATTCATAGGACGTTCAAACTTTTCAATTGCCAAAGCGATAAAAACTTGTAAATATGCACTTTTTGTGTAACTATTGATGTCATAGAGCAGTTTAACTTTTGGGGGCAATTTACTCCCTTCCCCAAAACTATAACTAAACTTAATAAGATATATGAAGATTATTTGGATCTAGTACCTTAAATGATGACAAAAATTAATTGCACTGACAAACTTGTAAAAAGGGTTGGACAGTACATGTATGTACATTTTGCTCTGCTAAAAGTAGAATGCCTGTCTTCTAATTCTTTTGGTGCAATGAATTTGTCATGGTCAGCTCAAGCTAGACAACTCAATTAATGTTTCATAAACAGTCAGAAGAAAGGGGCTGGATTTTGGAGTGTTTCTTAAAACAATATATTGTTTTAATTGTTACATAACCTTAGAGGCATTGTGTATTTTGATGACGCTCTATTCAAAAGGTGGCAATTATCAGTTTATAGTGTATATTAATTAGTGTGTCTCATACCAGAATTATTTTTAAAGGATATTTAAAACAAAGAAAAAATCTTTAAAATATTCTTTGAAATTGAATCTGATCTAAAATAAGTATGAAAATATAAATGAGTGGTAATTGTACTCTCAACAAAATAAAAAATGTATTTAAATAGACACGGAGAGTTTTATTCAAATGGGTTAACTTTTTTCATTCATTTCGATTATATAAAAAATAATCTAAGCAATAATGTCCATGTCCATTTTCGATTTTTTAAAATAGGTTTATACAAAATAATGCTTAGTAATGCTATGTAATGCCAGCACTACTCTGGATTTGAGAACGCAGCTATGTTAAGGCTTCCCGAAGCTTTAAAATGCGCTCAAATCATAATATGTCATTGCGAGGTCGGTTTTGGTTTTAATTTATAAGTATTGAACTTTAGTACTTCCAATTTATATACAGGGTTTCCTCGGCTATATATAAACATATTTGTTATGATATCACATGATTTTGTTGATCACGTGACGATCTTTTATAATTTTTTGAAGTGTTTCATATAAATCGCTTCGGCGCAGCTGATTAACACAATAATTATTAACATTTTTTATTAACAGGAACTCATCGTATCCTTGTGTATCCGAAATGTGCTTGGGAAAAGTCATAGTATTACTTGGGTACAAAATATTTCGTGAGAAATTCAACTTACCTACAAATTTGAGGGTATTTTCCACACAATATCGTAATCTGTATTAAGACAAAGCCAACACACATTTTTCCCAAGCAAGATTCAGTTAGAGAACAACCTCTTCTTACAGATTTTCACAAAAATTCTCAGATTAATCCTCATTAATCACCTGCGCCAGAATCTTTTATACACACAAAATAAATTCTACCTCCAACCACGAGTATAAAACAGCGTACATTTCAAAAGTATATTTTTCATAAGCATTTTGAACATGCGGAATTTCAGTCAAGGGTAGGTAAGCGGTGTATTTTTAAAATAATCGGACATATAAGACTTAAAAAACCTTTAACGACCCGTGAATTTTGCAATAGCTATGTAGCATTTTACATATAGTTTGAAATAAAGTGTTAAGTTAGTGACACTCTCCCCGTCATAACACCTCAAGTTTGCAGTGATTTGACGTCATTTTCCATTATGACGTCATATTTTGGTAGTCCAGAGATGTGAAGGCACAGAGTGCACTGTGATTTTTCTTCGGGAAGCCTTAACCTACCTGCGAAAGTAATGCATTACATTGCCATTACATGTAATGCAAATTTTTTGACATTACACATTACTAGCATTACTTTAAGTTCAGGTAATGCATTGCAATGCATTACCATTACATTTAGCATTACCCCAAGTATGTTCATAAGCTTTGAATGAAAAAAGATCATAGAACTTTCATTTCACATGTCTATTACCTGTGACAAGACCTTTCCGAATATATCATGACTTTTGATCCCTTGACTTTGACGTTTGGCCTACTTTTATAAAATTTTAACTTTACTTTTACCATGATCATTACTATTGAACAAGAAGAGATATGGCTTTCATCTTTCATATGTACATTACCTTTGATAAGACTTTCCAAATATACTATGATTTTTTACCCCGTGACCTTGAGGTTTGACCTACTTTTCAAAATTTAACATTGAATATAACATTTAAATGAGAGAAGATAGGACATTTATATTTGACATTTGCATTACCTGTGACAAGATATTTCCGAACGTGCTATAATATTTTACCCTGAGACCTTGACCTTAAAGTTTGACCATTTTTTTTTTTAAAATTTACATTCTTAATAACTTTTGAATGAGAGAAGTTAGGACTTTCATATTTGACAAGAGCATTACATTTGACAAGAAGTTTCCGATTGTGGTATGATATTTGACCCAGTGACTTTGACCTTGAAGTTTGACCTAATTTTCCAACATTTTAGCATTACTGATAACTTATAAAGGATTGAAAAGATAAGGCATTCAGATTCAAATGTACTATGATTTTTAACTCTTGACATTGACCTTGAAGTTTGACCTAATTTTCAAACTTTTAACATTGCTGATAATTAACATTGCTGATATTTTTTTTAATGAGAGAAGATAGGGCATTTATATTTGACAGGTGCATCACCTGTTTCAAGACTTTGCTAAATGTACTATAGTTTTTGACGCCGTGAACTTGACCTTAAAGTTTATCCTACACTATTTATTTTTTACATTAGTTATAACTTTTGAAGAGAAGATGGGGCTTTCACATTTTATATGTAAATTACATATGACAACACCTTTCAGAAAGTTACATCATTTTTTTACTCATGACCTTGACCTAGAAGTTTGACTTTCTTATAAAAAAATAACTTTGGCCGAAGACAGTTACAATATGCCACAAAATGCATCCCATACACTAAAGCGAAAAGCGGGGGACCACCATTCTGTGAATTTGCTTGTTTCATTAAATGTGGATTAGAGTCATGAAAAGGAGTAAAGGGGGAGGGGGACAACTCGATTCTTTCCTGAGAATTCAAGTCACAGCCTAAAAATGCATGTAAAAAGCACATTGCATACAATAAGAAGGCAGTGAATTATAATTATGTAGATCAACATTCAAGTTGATAATTGGAGAACAGAAAATGGTATCAATAGAAAACAAATTCTGTATTCTAAAACGCAAAACATTTTTTTGATTTAAGGTTAAAATTACATATAGTTTTTCAATTAAAGTAAATTGAAATCCTACTTGTTTTGTTCATTGCCAAAGAGATAGCCCCTTTTATTGAATGAGTAAAAACAGATAAATTGTTAATGTTATTTGCAAAAGATATTTTCAAGTAAGAAGAGGTAGCAAATACCTGTTTGGTGTATATTGCAACACTTTTTGCTGAAGGCGCATAAGAGCTTTTCTGATGACATTTTGTCGGTCTGTCTGTCTGTCCGTCCATCTGTAAACTTTTAACGTTTTCAACTTCCCAAGAATGACTGGGCCAATTTCAACCAAACTTGCCACAAAACATTCTTGGGTGTAGGGGATTCATTCATGATCAAGGGTAGATAATTAAGAACTGGAGAAAATAATGTATCAAATTTAAAAAACTTCTTCTCAAGAATCACTGAACCAGAAAAGATATTCAAATCCGGGTCCCTGTGGTATGGTGGGACCACAGTAAGGGATCATAGGTTTGAATAGGAATTTAAAATGATTCTTTTGAAGTTTAAAATCATTCTTCTGAAAAACAGCTGGGTCATGATTTCTCATATTTATATGGAAGCATTTTCAGGTAGTGTAGATTCAGATTTGTTCAAATCATGGCCCTCAAGAGTAGGATGCGGCGACAATGGGAGAACAACGTTTAACATGGTAATACATGTGTATTTGAAACTCTTTTTCTTAAGAACAACAATGGGCAAGATTATTCATATGGAAGCATTCTCAGGTATTGTAGATATAACTTTGATCAAATCATACCCACCTGGGTTGGGTAGAGCCACAAATAGGAGATCAAAGTTTTACATGGTATTATATAAAAAAAAATTGAAAAAATGAAATACAACAAAGCCATGATTAGTCGTAATGTGCAAGCATCCTCAGGTAATGTAGATTATCCCCCCCCCCCAAGATGGGCCACAACAGGGAATCAGAGTTTTACAAGAAAATATATAGGAACAAAGTAGCAAGGCAGTAGCAAGTACATTGCATCAATTTGCAAACATTGTATAAATTCTATTGATTCATTTATTTTTAAATTCAAATTATGGACCCTGGTTAAGATGGGGGTAAAATTGGAGATCAGATTTTACATAATGCTAATGTACATAAAAAATCTTTTTGAAAAAATCTTCTACAAGACAGCAATTAAGGCCATGTTAGTCATATTGATATCAAAACATCCCCTCCCAATGTTGTGTGGATTCAAGCTGGTTAAATAATAATCCCTTAAGGCTAGTAGGGGCCAAAATACGGAGTCTCCATTTTTCATTGGAATAAAGAGAGAGACAAATCTTTTGAAAATCTTCCTCTGAAGAACAGCTTGGCCGAGGTGATGCAGGTGAGCATTGTTTCCCATGAGCCTTTTATTTAAACATATTCTTTCAGTTCCCGCCATGTGATTCTGGTGATTTCCCCGTCGTCATTACAAAGCGAGTGGAGCAACTTTGAGATGCTGATTGCTGTGGACGATTCCCATATCCGGAACAGCGTTTGTCTGGTTCCGGTACTGCTAGGCGGGGTCAAGCTAGGATGTCTCCCACCTACACTCCGACTTCTTACTTGTGTAGAACTCCGAGAAAATTTCGAGAATGTTCATGATATCATCCAGGCCATTAAAAGTAAGTTCCCAGATAGCATGACTATGTTGGGCCAACGTTGGCAAGTGGTTGGGTTGTAGGCAGATGGTTGGCGTTGGGTGTACAACGTTGGGCCATTAATGGCCCAACGTTAGACTTATTGAGTTAGAAATTTTATAATATTGAGTTTGGTATATAACAATGATACAATGTTGGCCAAACATAGGTAAACCGATGTTAACCGAAGGTAAAAATGACATCAAGAATTCTACGTTGGCCCAATGTTGGCCCAACATGAAATAATTAATTTAAAACCTAGTCAGAATGAAGTTGGGTTTTCTACGTTGGGTTTACGTTGGCCCAACGTAGATCAACCAACACAATACCAGTTGGAATACTGTTGGGAAATTTAAATAGGTCCAATGTTGGCCCAACATAGATTAACCAACATATTTTAAGGACGTTGGGGGTTCAAAGTTGGCCCATTGTTGGCCTAACGTTTGTAATGCAACTGATAATTTAATCTGGTAACAGTATGTTGGCCCAACGTTGGCTCAATGTAAGCTTGACTGTCTGTTTAAGTTTTCTTTTAGTTAGTGTGAGTATGTTGGTGCAACGTTTGCCCAAACGAAAGGACGATATGCATGAGTTGGGAGCGTTACGTTGGCCCAATGCTAGCCCATTGTTTGTTTTACCCTAGGCCTAATTGAAAAGAGCACCACAACCAAGGGATTCTTACGTTGGCCCAACGTTGGTCCAACATCAACTAATTCCGTTATGTATATATGTATATATCAACCAATATAAAATCAGTCAAAATTCCTAGGGTATTCTACGTTAGCCTAATGTTGGCCCAACGTAAAATCTTTAAGACTATTCAAATGTGAGTTCTATACAGGCCCAATGTTGGCCCAACAAAAATCATAAGATATATTGATAATGACTGGAAGGAAACATGCAAAACGTGTGTTTGCAATCACTTCTCTAAGAGATTTTTAAATTAATACTGGCTATGGACTAACATATTAACTTGTCAAATAATTATTTGACATTTGAATGATAAGAAACAATTCTTATTGATAATTAAATTTAATACATTTAGAAAATTATGGTGTGTGTTTTCTTCACAAATGAAAAAGCATGTTAATTATATTTCTCAACCAAACAATCTGAATGCAAAATGTAAAGTAAAGTAAATTAAAAAAAATATAAATATAATATGTTGATTTTTATCCTGTACCCTCGTCTGTGTGTGTCAATAATCTGGGCATCAAGTTAAAGATAAGAGAACACTTTCAGCAGAATGCAATTAGGCAATGAGATAAACAGCGGGAGACTGGTCAGTTTGTGGAGAAAAGCGTGATATTTGATACAGGAATTAGGATGGTCAAATTAAAGACAAAGACCCTCCATCGCTGCTTCGATCACAGCATTTTCCCGCCTGTTAGATCGAGACAAAGAACTTTGAAAAGTAGAAGCTTGTTGGCCATTTTTTTGTGGAATTTTACCAATTCAACAATCATGTAAGTATTAATTTATGTATTGTTTGTTTATTTATGATTCTTCTTAACAAACTTGATGATTTTTCTGTCTTACAATTTGTTCAGAAAGTTTGAAATTCACTTTTTATTTCTGATAGTTCAAATTTTTGTTAGTGTAACGTAAAGCATTAAATAATTGAAATACTGTTACTTTAAAATGTGAAAATTAGCGACATCAATCAACCAGACTTGTATGAGATTTAATTATTAGGACCCTACACTCTAAACCACATAAATTTATACCGGGTAGTAGATATGTTTTTGCAAAGCGCAGATTAATTTGTATTATGCAAGTAGTTGTAGAGTGTTTCGGCTAAGTAGCTTCATCAGGAGTCACAGACACATAATACGATGTTTATTTTAAGTGAGTCCTGATTATCTCGTCGCCTATGTTCTTGTGTTTGCTGTAAGTGATGATTGGTTGAGAATTAAATAAAGTTTTGCATTCTGGATTTCTAAGATTGATATTCCAATATTTCAGAATTCGTTTTTTCAGTCCTTTAATGCAAGGGTTAAATTTAGTAACCAAGACTGTAGGGTTACGTAATAGCTGTTCTTTAGTGCTTTTGATCGGTTTGTGTTGATCGTTTCTTTGATGGTACGATCAATTTCTGAGATAGAGTAACCTCGCTTTGATAAGTGCGTCCTGAAGTCATATAAGTGTTGCATGTAATATTGTAGGGTCAGTAGTATTTTTTGCATTTCTAATGCATTCTCCTTTAATGAATCCCTTAAAAACAGCTGGGCTATGAGCGCTCTGTCGTCCTTCATAAATTTTGCTTCTTTATGAATTTGCGAGTTTTTTAATTGAATGTTGAATAATTTGCATTGTTTAATTTCAATATGTTATAAAAATTGAAGTGTTATAAATAGTTTTGAAGTAACAGGTTCTGACTGAACTTTTCTAAAAAGCTGACGAGTGACATACCTTAAAATATCTTAACTAGACAGCATAAAATATCGTTAAGTTGTTATAAATTACCATTTGAACTTAGATATGGAACAGTTTAGTGTTAAAGTTGGGTAGTCTATCTAGACTTTGGGAATATAAAAATTTTTATTTCAATTTCTCTTAATGTACTAAATGAAAACAAAATAAATTTTGGGTAAATTATTGTAGAATTAAATTGATATAAAAATGAATCAAAAAAGGTAACAAATTTAAAAAAGATCTTTTCGTTGCAGGTAAAATTTATTTTTGTGGATGCCATTGCATATCCATATCCTTAAAAAGTCATCTTTAAATTAATTTAGATATTGTTGGGTTTTTGAAAATTATTTTGCTGACTATTCCCTTTCACTATTAAAATGAATGAGTACCTAAGGGGAAAGGGCACGTCATACTGGTCAATTAGAAGACGTGTTCGTAGAACATTAGCTCAAAATGTCTTAGAAAGTGAAGATGAAGAAACATTTGAACAAAATAGTTGTTCATTGCAGATAGGCCCTGCAGTTTCAGCTGATAGTAATATTGACGAACCATGTAGTTCTGAAGTAGAGCAAATAATCTCAGATGAAGAATCAGTCTTAAGTAGAAGGTCTACAGACATTGAAGAAAGTGATATTTGTCATGCACAAGCAGAAAATAGCAATGAGTTTGAGATGCACTGTGGATTGAGACATGTATGGAGTGACTCTTCTGACTCAAATGCTGATAGAGAGAGTGATAATGAGTCAGATGAGGCTTTGAAAAATTATTTACGAGATTGGGCTGTTAAACATCAGATTCCAAATGTTTCTTTGTCTGATCTTTTAAAAATTTTACGCCATTTCCATCCTGATTTGCCAAAAGATCCTCGAACATTACTTAAAACGAAAATGAATTATACCATTCAAACTAAATGTGGGGGAGAGTACTATTACTTTGGCATTGCGTCATCCCTTTGCCATGTACTTAACCAAAGTACAAATGTGATACCAGATCAATTTTCACTGAAACTGCAAATAAATATTGATGGTTTACCTCTCTTCAAGAGCACCTCTGACCAATTTTGGCCAATACTTGGACAAATTCAAAACATCGAAGGCAACAATAAAATTTTCATTATTTGTCTATTCTATGGAACCAAAAAACCTAACAATCTTGAAGAATATTTATATGACTTTATAACTGAATATATGGAAATTGAAAGAAATGGAATTGAATTCTCAGGAAAACAGTTAAATGTTACGATCGATTCAATCATATGTGATGCACCAGCCAGGGCATTCATTAAAAATGTGAAGTCTTATTCTGGTTATCACGGTTGTGAAAAATGTACTCAACGCGGCAGGTGGATGGGTAAGATGACATTTCCTGAGATAAACGCTCCTTTAAGAACAGATCAATCCTTTTCTCAACAATATGACGATGACCATCATTTAGGTGATTCCCCTCTCTCCAGAACAAGTATACGCATGGTTACACAAATCCCCTTGGATTATATGCATTTGGTTTGTCTTGGAGTCATGAAACGCCTCCTTTTACTGTGGATTAAAGGTCCATTGCATTGTAGACTAGGATCGCATGAAGTGCAGCAAATATCTGAGTCTTTAGTGGCACTTAAGCATTGCATACCATCTGAATTCGCAAGAAAGCCTCGGCCATTAGCAGAAATAGAAAGATGGAAGGCAACAGAGTTCCGACAGTTTTTGCTATACACTGGAGTTGTAGCTTTATATGATGCTGTTCATCCAAACATTTATCATAATTTTCTTCTTTTTAGTGTGGGGATACATATTCTACTTAATGAGAGGCTATCAAATGAATACAATCAATATGCACACGATCTCCTACGAACTTTTGTCACACATTTTTATCAGGTTTATGGCGATGAAATGGCTGTTTACAATGTCCATTGTTTGGTTCATCTTGCTGATGAAGCCCGAACTTTTGGTAGTTTAGACAACATTTCTGCATTTCCATTTGAAAACTTTCTTTCGAAGTTAAAAAAAATGGTGAGGAAGCCAACTTTTCCTTTGGCACAAATTATTCGCAGATTGTCAGAACAAACGGATTTGCAAAAGGAACAAAAAACTTATCCACATTTAAGTAAACCCCATAGCAGTGGACCTGTTCATGAAAGACTTGTGCATGGTTGTCAGTATCAGAAAGTAGAGACAGTGAGATATGTATTTAAAACAAATTTCAAAGATAGCTGTGTACGAATCGATGGAAAAATATGCCTAATCAAAAACATTATTTTGCATGAAGGTAAAATTTTTCTTGTTCATCAGGTCTTTGGAACATCAGAAAACGCATTCGTATGTCCGTTAGAATCCAAATTACTGGGAATTTTAAAAGTTTCGAATTTAGGAAACACTTTTCATTTTTCCGAATTGAATGACGTAGAATCCAAATGTGTCATTCTGCCATTCAAGAACAAATATATTGCGATTTCATTTACAGATGCTGATTGGTAGGTTAAAAAACACCTTACAATTGGAGTGAATAGTCAGCAAAAATAATACTTTTATGGTTTTGGTTTTTTTTTTTTTGGTATCTTGTTTTTGTTTTTTGTTTTAAAACTTAATTTAAATCAAATCATTAATAAGGTCATTGACAACTAATGGATATGCAGTGGTGGAATTTACAGAAGAAAAGGAAGTTGATGTGGTTCCTATGAGGTGGTTAGCTGAAAATGAAACTATGTGCCAGTGGCCAACCTTTAGAATGACAGCCAAAATAAGAAAGGCAGTGAAGGCAAATATTGCCCCGAATGCAGAATTTAGACCTCTTCCAGTCAGGGTACTGGCAAAAACAAGTAAGTCTATCAGCAATCAAAATATAATTATATAGTAAACTTGAGTATATATATTCAGTACATATTACTGTATAATCAACATTGTATTAGAGATTTTGGTCTAGTGAATACATGTATATTTCTTTATGCAGCGGAGTACAACGATGCACGGAAAAAACTGTCAAAAGCAACATATACATCAGACTTGCAAACTGATGCTGAAGAGAACGAGGATATTGGTTCCAGGAAGACCAAAAAGTTTGTATTATATCAACTTAGTCATGTTTTGTATTACCATTCAAAGTTATGTTAAGATTATTCTAACAATACATTGGTATTGTGTTCCTAGACCAAGCCGTTTTGAGTCTTCAGATTCAGAAGAAGTTGAGTGTGATAAACAACAAGATGAGGAACACCACCGACAACAGATTAGAAAATCTCCTCGAAAGATTCAAAGGAAAATTGCCCCCACCAAATCTGCCAAGCCTTCCAGCTCCCCCATGTCAGCCCTCGTCTTCAAAACCAACAAAAACTAAAGCACCAACCAATTGTACAGCATCGTTATTTGATAAAGGCCCCTCCACTTCAGGTATGTATTTAAAATGATTCAGTGCCAATTTATTTTTTTTAAATGTTATCTCACATAAATATTGCAAACTTATTTATTGTCTGTTTTAAACTCTAACCTTGTTTTTAGCATCAGAAAAGAAAATTGTAAACTGCTTGGAAAAAATCATGACCAACGTTGAGGAATTGAAAGTACAGATGCACCTAAACACGCAGCTGTTACAGGCAACAATCTCAAAGGTTGATGGACTTGGAGGCCTCCCAATATCCGGTGGAAATGAGCTTGACACGGAATTAGACGTGTGCTTTCCTCTTAAATCACAAGAAGATATCGATAAGCTAGAAGACACACTGCAGGATAAGGACAAATGTAAAACTTTGGTAGGTTTAAATGTCTCTCTCTCTCTCTCTCTCTCTCTCTCTCTCTCTCTCTATATATATATATATATATATATATATATATAATTGCTACATGTACATGAGGTGCCATTTATTATATGCATTCATTTTTTTTATCTTAAATTATACAGGTGAAATCGTTATCAACAATTGGAGGGGAAAATGCCAAAACAACAATCAGGAGACTCCTGTCTCACATGATATCAAACCCACTGGCGATTAAGATAAACTGGATGGGAAAGGGAGGGAAAATTCCTTTCTCTTCCTTAAAATTAAAGGAAATATTAAAAGGTATGTATTGAGAGAGAGAGAGAGAGAGGTCTTCCATGGACATTCTTTGAGAAATAAATACATTATTCTTATTTATTTATTTATTTATTTAGAAACAGTAAGGAAGAATCGCTTGTGCTCCAACACCACTGACACAGAGATATTCACTATAGCTAAAGACTGGTTCCGTTTTGCGAGCGACAGGGACGGCGGGCGAAAGAAAAGGGCCGAAAAAAGGAGGCAGCAGATAGCCAACCAAAACACTCAAGATGATCAAACAGAAAGTGAACCTGAGCATGCTTAGATGTGTGTCGCTAAAATGACTTTGGTTCCTAACCACTAAAAGAATATGAACATTTTCCATTCTTTAATTGTTTTTTTTAGGCATTTATCTTTTAAAAAATTTGGCGCAAATTTTAAAATGTACCATTTCACCAAAAAAAAGAGAACTAAGTACAATAAAAAATAAAAGAGATTTTTTTTCAATTAATGTTTTATTACTTATCTTTTAAACACCTATTTTTCATGATAAAGTAAAATTGTAACAGTAAATAGTGAATTATTGTTTGACCAAAGGGGAAATATATGGGTCAACGTTTAACGTACATGTCCATTGTTTGCCAACATTGAGCCGATGGGTTCTACACGTTGGACCTATGTAGGACCTTCAGCTGGGCCTACGTAGAACTGATGAGCAAAATAACGTTGGGCCAATTTAACGTCTTTTACCAACATTGGCCCGACGTAATCTAGCATTGTTGGGCCAATGCAGGCCCTACACGTTGGGCCTACGTAGAACCGCTGAGCAAAATAACGTTGGGCCAACATTGTTTACAAACGTTGGTACGACGTAATCTAGCATTGTTGGGCCAATGCAGGCCCAACATGTTGGGCCAGTGTAGGCCCTACACGTTGGGCCTACGCAGAACCGATGAGCAAAATAACGTTGGGCCAACATTGTTTGCCAACGTTGGCCCGACGTAACGAGCATTGTTGGGCCTATGTTGGCCCAACATAGTCATGCTATCTGGGATTGTATTTACTATATGTTATTATAATCATGGAAATAACATTCAATAAATAAAAATTAAGTTACATGCACTAGATTTTTAATCAAATTAATGATTTCAAACATAATCTCTTCTTGGAAATCTGAAATAAATCTTAAAAGAAATTCGATAGTTTTCGCTGTATAACAAGAATGAAAATTAACATTGTAAAATTACTTATTTTTGTGGTTTGAAGAAAAAAATTTTGGTTTGAGGAGATTTGATTTCGTGGTTGAAGAACATCTTACTGTTTATGAAATTGCAACTTTTTTGTTGGGGACATGAATTCGTTTGTCTCTTTATACCAAGAAAACAACGAAAGTGCAAACCCCAATATAGTGATCTCACATTATTATACAGCGCTGTGGTCATTTATAACTGTGGGTAGTGAATGGTCAAACGTTGAGAAACATATACCACAGATAAAATTCTTATTACATGCACATATCATGGGAAAAAATAAAATAACTTCTACATGCACCTAACCAGAAAAAAAATCATAGAGCGAGAGACTTTACAGTCCAAATCAGTTCTGTTGTCGCTTTTGTCAACAGAAGCACATTACACCTGGGAGTCCCTTTTACCTGTGGGGAATCTGGCGCATGATTTTGCCTGGGGATATTATTTCAGATACCTCAAAATCATTTTACCAAGTATGTATTTGTTGGTTTGTTATGCACTGTTTTCTCTCTCTCTCTCTCTCTCTCTCTCTCTCTCTCTCTCTCTCTCTCTCTCTCTCTGTTTTATTTAACATGATTTTTGTTATTATATTTTCCTTCATCGATATCTCAGAAAAGATTTGATTACATTTTACGAAACTTTCATACGATAAAAGAGTGACTCATTTTTGCCTTGATATACATCCTTGCTGTACACCACATTAATTTTAGAACAAAATAGATATTCATTATTTTTTTTAATTAAAAAGAATTATAAATAGATCCTTTGTTTAAAATATGCATTTATATATAGGAATATTACTTCGTCGGTGAATATGTAACAGTTATTCATACTATGTATGAAATGGAACATAATGCTAAAACAGGCCTACAGACAAGAGAAAAGTATATTCAAGCCATGAGGTTCTACCTAACAATAAAGGACATTTTACAGAAGGATCCTGAGTGCTCGAAAAAATATAAAATTATATTTTACAAAGGTATAAGTATATCAAAGGCATAGATATTTTAACTTTTTAAAAGACTAGGTATGGTATTGGTCAAAATTTTTTGTATAATACATTTTTTAAGCAAAATTGTTTAAAAATCAATTAAAAGTACGAAAGTTTGGAAATTAAACAATTTTGTACCCTCTACGTATGTTATAAGATGATTTTGTTATAAAATCAGTTCTTTTATTGAAATTGGCATCATCATAGGTGTTTAATTATAAACACCTCAATTGTTCTAAATAAAATCGAAAACAGAGGACCAGAAAAACCCTTAAGCCCCATTTTTCTTTAAAATTTGTACTTTTAACATTAAATATCAAAATTAGCAACTAGAAAGCATAAGAACTTGCTTTTGCATTAAAAGCACTTATTTTTAATGGACAGCAACATCTTAATTGTTTCTTATAACCATAATTCGTTGCATGAAATAATTTACATTAATATCTTATTAAGTACATGTATATCTACTGGTAAAACATAACTCTGTTATGAATAGGTATTCACAATAAATGGAATTGCTGTACGCTTATCTTGCTGTATTTCTGTATCAGTACAATAACTATGCTTATGCTTACCGGGTTGAAATTTTATAAATTACCTTTTAGATAACCGCAACAGCTCTGAGAAGATACCACGGTTAATATGTAGGGAAATAAAGAAACAGATACAAGCGGAATCACCGGATGACCAACCTACAGAGACCTCTTTCAGCAGCCTCGAGCAGTTTTCCTCCATATGTGGACCCGATTTCAATCTTTATTCCATAGGAAACTCTGTCAATTCACATATGTCTAAAAGTGAACCTTACATTCACCGAGATGAGAAAGGTAAAATTGAAGACAGTAGAACGAGGAGACCAACTAACCAATGTGTTCAATGAACCGATATGATGTAGGACAAGGAAAACCAAAAGTTTTTCTTTGGTCAAAAGGTTGATGATTTTAGGATGAATGTGGTTTTTAACTTAGCATATAGAATAAAAAAAAATTTCTGATATTTGATGTCTTATATTTATCATTAATGTTACAATTATTTTTTTTGGTTATTAAATTATACTTCTGTTAACCTACTAAAACTCTCCACTTTATATCAAAATACTTGACTAATTCTAGGGGGTCCTTCCTAGTCTGATAATTCTGCAAAATTGAAGAGAATGACATAGATATTTCACCGCCTTTAAAAATCAATGCAGATGTCTTTGATGGCGGGGAGAAGGCACTTGAAACTTCCTATAATCCTCGAATCAATTATAATTGGAATACTTTATCATTTTGTTTTCGTTTTATGGTTTTGTTTCGTTTTTCTGGCTCTTGGTCGGATTCTGGGTAACGTTTAAGACCACATGGATTATCACAAAGTGATTCATGCTCTTTGTTTCACTTCTCTCCATCTAAAGAAGGGTCTGAGCATCAAAAAAGACGTAACTACACAGTTCAGAGACTAACGAAGAATTACTCTTTAAACGTCGGCGGGACTTATCTTAAAAGTATTGACATTTTTCTTCAAATATGTCCACAATCGGAGTTCTTTTTGATTGTTTCTTTTATTCCCGATGTGTCTTACACGCCATTTTAACGAGTATTTGATACGCCCGGTTTGGGTGAGTGCGACAACGGAATCGGTTGAGGATATAACTTTACATCCATTTGGTGAAAAAGAAACCATTTATACTTCCTATCGTTGATATTGCCGCTTGGCTCCAGAATAATACGCATCCAGACCACTTTGATTGTGACAATGGGCATCTCTGACAACGAAAAAGAGGCTTTAATGTTTAAACTCGTTCACACATAGGCCGTAGAATTAATAGATATAAATATTATACTACATTCCCTTAGAAATGGCATCATAAATTACAACAAAGAAGTAAATACGTTTTGTATTATTCGAAGGCCCACAATTTTTTGTATTTTGATATACACGTTTGCAAAAATATAACTACTATGTACATGTAGAAGAAGACTGGTAGTTTTGAAATATGCATAACAAAATTTCGCAAGTACGTTGATTAGAGGTATTCACAGGATTTAAAAAATCCATTCTTTCCGGAAATTGCTATTTTTTCCACTATTTTTACAACAAATTCCCAAAATTGAGGTAGTGCACACCCCTCGAGCAAAATAAAACATATATATTTGAAAATAATTTGATATCAGACAAGCAAAAATAATGGTAAGAATGGGGAATGTGCAGTATGTTAATTTAGACATTTCATGACTATTTCCGGTGGCGGATACAAAGTTAGTCGAGAGGCGAATTCTTATCTAGGAGTAATAATAATGGTGTATTTATTATGCAAAATAATAATGTAATAATGCAAAATAATAAATTTATCATTGATTGTCCATATTTATATTGCTCATACAAATATATTTGTCATGAAAATAGTATAAAAACTAAAAAAAAAAATGTTCTATAGAAATGACAAATTGCGATATAATTTTATACAAATAAGCCTTACACTTGATAAATAATGCCAGCAAGAAGGGAAGAGATCAATTTAATATACTAAAGCAATAAAAATGTTTAGCTGACAAATGAAATCACTAAAAGTATTATTGCAGAAGAGAAAATGCTTAAATCCTAGCCTTTATTTTATTTTGCTACTGAAACGGCTTAGTTGACGTCTGCATGTAATATGTAAATAAATTACGCAATAAACTAAAAGATGACGTCACAATAGGTCCCCTAGCTTGCAACACATTTTTTTTGGAGGGGGGGGGTTATAAATTCCCAATCTTTTGGATGCCGTCGGTCACGACTGATCCGATTAATTAATATTCTGAAGTCTTCTATTTTCAGTCATTTATACAAGTGCACGGTTGATGTTTCAATATATTATAGACATTGTCGATAATATTATGCATATAAAAACAAAGGCTCATATATTTCACCTAGTAACATTTATTTTTATTCTACTTATTATATTCTACTTAAGATCATTCCACATATACCAGAGTTGTAATTTCTTATCTGTCGAGGATCCAGTGAAGTTAAAAGGAGACTGGAATGAGAAAGCGACAGAAAGGTCAAAAAAGAATTTCGGACAAAAAAAAAATTATAAAAAAGCTGTATCGGATGAGGGGTTCACTTTTCAGCAAGGTTACCTGTCACTTAATTCTTTCTACCCCTAAAGGCAGTGTATGTGTATCACACAATTTAATATAAGTATATACTGTGGAACAAAATTATCTGTCAGTGTGGAGAAGTCTGAAAACAAGTTATTTATCAGGCACGAAGAATCAGGGACGCAGGGCTTCTTCCCACTTTTCTCCAAACTTTGAAAATGTTCATTGAAAGACTGCCCCCCCCCCCCCCCTCTGTTTGCTGTAGCATAGGTAAAATTTAGGAATATAGGTATTGGGGGAAAAATTGGTTGTGAAAAAAAAAGTTGTGAAAAAAAGTTTGAACCTACAGAGACACGGGGCCTCGGTTTTTAAGGTCTCATCCGAAAGACCCGCAACTTTCATTTAAAAGTGCGAGCGCTTGACGAAGGAACAGTTGCTATCTATTTTAATCGAGTTAGGTCGGTCGCATACGTGATTCGAACACACGACCTTCCGATCAGAGCGAGCGCTCTACCTGAAATGGATTGAAAAGCAGGCATAAAATGACCTTTCTCTCCATAGGTTTGGTATCGATGGCTTAAAATACTTACTTAAAGATAGATATTGAGAGAAATTTCAAGCAACAGTATTTATCTATAATTATATGTACGTATTTAAAAAAAGATCGTTAAAGTGTTCTTCAAAGAAAGTAAATGTTTATACATGTTTATATTTATTTTATTTATTCATTTATCTTTCTTTTATTATTTGTTCATTTATTTATTTATTTATTTATTTATTTATTTATTTATTTATTTATTTATTTATTTATTTATTTATACTTTTTTTTTGAAAAGCTATACTAAATTGGTAATAAAAAAAAACCTCAATAAGTTGCTAAAGAAAATGCGATAGAAAGTTGCCTATGCCAACTATCCAAGAGAAGTACTGCATCTCTACAACGTACCAGCTTGTAAAGGGGGTGGGGGATGGGTGATTCTTTATTCGTGCATTTGAGAAGGACCATCCGGTGACATATAAAATTATTAATCGAATTATAGTACTTTTTCTTTTTTTTTTTTTTTTTTTTGGAAACTTTTTCAGATGACGATAGAAACGTTTTAAACACATTTTGTTTAGATAAATTCGTGAATGACGCAACGACTCGTTGGAAAGGATGGGCTGGGGAATTTGTCCTTTCAATGTTATCTGTTAATTAAAAATTCAAATACTTTTCAAAAATATCTTTAATGCTTTCTCATAAAATTTTATAGGGAATCTGACATTCTATAAAATAGTGCTAAAAGTTTTAATGCAATCTTAAAAACAAACCAAGGAATTCGCATAAAAATAGTCTAGCTTTTAAAAATCAAACTCTTGCTTGAATTAGAATAATCGAATACTCATAATAAACGTACTATTAAATATGCGTTACGCATCTCTCCCTCCCCCCCCTCTCTCTCTCTCTCTCTCTCGTTTTAAAATTGTATAAATTAATCTTTCATTTGTACGTATATTGTCGGACCCAAAAACCAAACTGTTTGTCTGAGGCCTTTATCTAACCGATCGATGGGTCGACAATTAAAACGCATTTTGCCCGAGTACAGAACATAGTCAATAAATGTTTTGTTATACCTTTGTATCTTGTGCCAGATTCCATGATGTAAATTTACTTAAACCACTGGGGTTAAAATTGGTTAATCTCGTCACTGTCGAACACCAACGAATGCAAATGAGATTTAGCTGATCCCGCCCACAATTTTGTCGTAAGCGGTCCAATTTCTCATCGACAGGTATCTTACTCCGCGGCCAAACATCGATTTTTTTATGACCGCTCTGTACAACATTGAGAATGTGTATAGATTTATTTAGAAACCAATTTTTAAAGGTGTAACAAAATTTTGTGTTGTAACCAATTTTTAAAGGTATAACAAAATTTTGTGTTGTACTCTGGAAATCTTCAGAATAAACTCGGAAAATATTGTAGGGAGCAAATGTCAAAAGCGATTTGTGCATATGTGTATAAATGATAGAAGCTGTATTCGAATGATTAATACTCTGTATCAGACAAGGGCGGTCTGTGAGAAAAAGGATTATCTGTAAAAATCTGAACAGAAACTTTGTAGGTCATGGAAAGAAAAAGGCTCTTCACAGTTGCTGATCTTGTAAATGCACAGTTACGCGGTAAAATTAAAAAAAAATAAAACATGGACATACAAAATTAAATTATGCTACTGGTACGATTGTTAGCAAAATAAATCAAATTTGATAGAGAAACGTTTTTAATAATTGGCTATTGGACCAAACTGTGTGAAATGTAAAGGGGTTTTAAAAAAAACACGATGACGCAATGTGTTTTGACGTTATTATGTAGCTCCGGGGTTACCAATCATGGTTTTTTTTTTAAATTAAGTAAATTAATTTCTGTTAAATCGAATGGAATGAAACTTCACACATCAACAAAATAAATATTTTTTATACCTGTATGAAAAAATGTGTGTTTTTTTTAAATATTTCTTGAGAGTAAAAAAATAAAACATGGACATACAAAATTAAATTATGCTACATGGACATACAAAATTAAATTATGCTACTGGTACGATTGTTAGCTAAATAAATCAAATTTGATAGAGAAACGTTTTTAATAATTGGCTTTGGACCAAACTGTGCGAAATGTAAAGGGGTTAAAAAAAAAAAAACACCATGACGCAATGTGTTTTGACGTTATTATGTAGCTCCGGGGTTACCAATCATGTTTTTTTTTAAATTAAGTAAATTAATTTCTGTTAAATCGAATGGAATGAAACTTCACACATCAACAAAATAAATATTTTTTATACCTGTATGAAAAAATGTGTTTTTTTAAAAATATTTCTTGAGAGTAATATAACGAACTTTCCAACAACCTCGTATTTGCGTAGCGTCGCTAGATTGACGTCATAACGTCATAGTGTTATTTTCCAAAGAAACTAACTATATTCAGATAGGTTTTAGAAAAATTGATTTGATATAATTACAAAAAATTAAGCTGAATTAAAAAGAGGGCATCTTAGACATGCTTCAAAAAAATCTTTGTCAGATTTGGGGACAGGGCCGATTTTGGTACATAACGTACTTTTCTTCTTTCATAAGTATATTGGCTCAGATTTTTGGATGGTACGAGAAAAAATTATCCTTTACTGAGTTTAATGATGTCAATCCAGCTCAAGTTCCACCACAGGCTGGTTTCATGAAGGAAGATTGTAAATCCACAAATTTCAGTGAAATGTTGGCGCTTTTCTTATTTGTTAGAGACATATCTTAAAAATCTATACACGTGTTAAAAATGTTGAGAGGATTTGAAATTGAAAAGAAAAAGACACCGAAAGCTGGCCTTTTTCTACCATATGAACTCTTCCTTTCAAATTGTGAACTTGCGGAGCATTTATTTTGATTTCGAAATTGTCCTAAAAATCAAAGTGCTGGTAGTACGAGTTACTTCTGTGTATCTTAAAGTTTGTGTATTTTTATTTTTAGCTCGGTATAAAGTTTTCAAATAAAAAACATACTTTAATTTTGTGCTTTCCTTGGACTTTTTCTTGTGAAAATATTTTTTAATATATGGATGTCAAGGAATTTTCATTCAATGAATATACAATGTATCTGAATATGAATTAATGATTCGAAAATTCGTTTTTATTTCAGTATACTGAAAAGATAGATAACCCTGGCAAATTTAATTTAAAAAGTATTCAATTAATCAAGTTCAATTCGGATCATCTTTTTTTATATTTTGAATTAGATGTTTAGAAAAAAATTCATACCCTCGAAATCAATCATTTGGCGATATTTTATAATAAATAATAAAAATGGCTTTTGTTGTATATCGAGAGGAGTTTTCTGATCTCGCAGTACGGGTAGTAAAAAATTCCTGTCTTCCATATTAATCAGATATAGATTTATAAAAACAAAAAGACATTCCTATTAAACTATTTAAAATCCGTGAAGAGTGACTGTTTTTCTATGAATTTGATCATTAAATCATTTGGAGGCCCGATTTCATGATAAAGGCAGGGATTTCTTGTTTACATGTATCTCATTAAAAATTATTATCAGGAAATAAATTAAGGAAATTGCTTTCAAAATGTTTGGGTTTTTTCTCAAAACATATCAATTAATATAATTTTTTTCTTTCACACATAATTGTTAATCCTGCTCGGTATACGTTTGTAGGAGTTATTATTCAAGTCTTCGGTAAGATTGATTGGTTGTATGTTGTTTTACGTCCCAATCGAGAACTTTTCACTCATAGAGAGAAGTCAAATGTACAATCAATTTATTTCTATAAAATATTGACAAAAATTACATAAAGATACTTAACTGTACACATAAAAAACTATACATGAAATTTTATTCCTAAATACCGACGCAAAAATTGTACTAGCTCAGGGTAGGGTGATGCAGACATATTAGAATAAAGCATGATTTATTTATTTTACCGAATATTTGAATATATTCGACTACCCCTATGATATTTACATATTAAATATCATGTATAAATATATGAAGTATTTGAGATTTTAATATCCCTATTTTATTATACTAAATTTTACAGGTCGATTTGATGCTTTGCTTCTAAATTTGTGTATTTTATCAGATGGTGTTAAGTATCGATGAAACATCGTAAAATTCTAAACAATCGACCGCCTCAAGGTCGAGCTTAATTGTTTAGTAAACACGACGCTGTGTCCTTGATAATTACTTATCATTGGCAATTATATTTTTTATTAATCATAAGCACAATGACAGAGTCATCCAATCACGAAGCTTGGTCTTGTAGTGTACCAGCTTGGGTTATTTTGGTAAAAGTACACATGATATAAAAAAAAACCTTTGTTCGACATCTAGACTTGTATACTTACTTTTGATATCTTTCGATATCTCATAGAGAATACTGGAATGATAAAAATAGTGATAAGGAATGCTTACAAGTGTAAGAAAGGTACACTTAAGATGTATAGATTCATGTCTTCTTTAAGGTAGTCCGATATTCATTCAGTGGACAACTGGTTAGGTGTGATCTTGTGGACATGCATCTCTCTCTTTCTGAAAGATGTTTTATATCGCGATTTCATTGAAAGTTACCCGATGAAATCACTTACAAAAAAAATGATCTATGAGTGTAAGTTTTTCTTCTAGATTTTTCGATAAATTTAATTTTATCACTTCTTAATTAGAAATAACTTTACTGAAGAATTTGGTGTCTATATGTCATCTCTGGCAGGAAATGAAATGGTTACATATTTATTAATTTGATGACTCGGAAGGAAGTAAATTTGATCGATAATTCCTACTTTTTATTTGCAAAAAGGTAAAGTACGTAAAGCTCATCCGCGATATAACGTTTATGAAGGCATTAATATGCTTCAGAAAACAAGGCATTTAATTATTTATACAAGTACATGGAAGTGCACAAACAAACCAAACTACCCCCTTCTCTCTCTCTCTCTCTCTCTCTCTCTCTCTCTCTCCAATACTCATTTATCCCACCATTATATTGAAAACTTTACTAAAGTAAGCTAAAAAATGCACTTTTAATATATATATATATATATATATATATATATATATATATATATATATATATATATATATATATATATATATATATATATATATATATATATATATATATATATATATATATATATATATATATATATATATATTCGTCCACAATGAGTGTTTCAACTCTGTGTTAATAATAAATTTATCAAATATATCGTTACTTAGCGTGTGGAAATGATAGGGAATTTGTAACAAATACAGAGTGTAATTTTTTTTTTTAATTTTCACCTTACAACATGAATTCGAAATCAACTGAGGTTTATTTTGTCGGCGTGCGGGATACATAGCTAGATTAGTGTATCGAAGTTGGCATGTATAAAATGCATAAAAAGGACAAAGGAAAATAAAATTCGTTGTCGAGAGGGATCAAAGTACGGCATTAGTAAATTTCTCCTGTGGTGTATCTTAATTCATCTCCATGCATGCAGTTAGTTTACAAACGTATACCTACTCATTTTGCTTTTCTAATTAAAAAACTAAACCAACATGGAACATGAAAACAAATGATGTTTCACAGAAATGTAATCTTAGGTGAACTGAGAGATGAGACCCTTGACATTTTATATACTCTTTTTTGAAATCTAATGGTTAATATTTGTATTATAAGACACAGCCATACGTCGACATGTCGTTGCAAACCCTTGAACATCCCCACATATACCACGCCTTCATCTCCTACTGTCCCGACACAGATACAAACAACGCAAAGAAAATACTAGAAGTTTTAGAAAGCGAGGGCTTTCAGTGCTGCTTCCCTGAGAGAGATTTCTTACCAGGAAAAATTCTTACTGATCTGATCGTTGACGCCATACATAGGTAATTTCATTTAATTGGTTTAAGGTCACGGAAAGGGGTTTGGGGATAATTCGATCCGTTCTTGAGAATTCAATTCTCGTACAGAGCAAGAATATTATAAAATAAGTCATAACCTAAACGTAAAAATCACATTCTTAACAAATAGAAGACAGAGAAAATTATAAACATGATCAATATTAAAGTTATAGAATGCTGAATCTTTTTCTTTTGGTTTAAGGTTGGTTTAAATTAAAAATTACATGTAATTTTTTAAATGCTATGTGTTTTATTGATTGCTAAGGATACAGCCCTTTCTATTGATTTTTTGAAAAAGATATTTTCAAGAAAAAAGGGATAGGGATTACCGTGGATATTTATAAAAACCACAAGTTACTGTTTGGTGTAGATTACAACAATTATACTTTTTCGCTGAAATCTCTATTGATCTTTTCTGATCAAATTTTCTCGGGCGTCTGTCTGTATGTCTGTCCTTCCATTTGTCTGTAAATCTTTAACATTTTCGACTTTAAAGTCAACATTTTACATTATTATACTTTCATGTTAAATACTAAAATCTGATTGGTTTAGACGCATTTAACAATCCGTAATGTTACCCTCAGCGTTAGCAACACACTTGACAACGGGT
Organism: Saccostrea echinata; assembly: GCF_033153115.1. NCBI lineage: Eukaryota > Metazoa > Mollusca > Bivalvia > Ostreida > Ostreidae > Saccostrea > Saccostrea echinata. The sequence goes on from NW_026889825.1 coordinate 800,601, forward strand.
AACATTACGAAAATATCACATGCGTTCAAATCATGCGCGTACGGTTCACCGTAGAATTCTCAAAACGTCGGTTGTGCGTTTGAAAGAAGCCGAATAAACGACGTCAATAAAAGCTTGCGTCCGATGTAGCTTACTTGAAAACAACAAACGACAGACGAAACATCCTTGCGAGTGCTAACTTTAGATGATAAAGGACTTTTTGAGTAGCAAACAAACAATAAAGAGGTTGGTAAATCTTTTCCGAAGCTTTCTTAGTGAGAAAAATAGACGCGGGGAGTTTGAAAGCTTTCTAAGCGTGAACTTAACGACGATCTCCGATTTTTTTTTATGACATCCGAAATCAATAAGACATTCAGTATAATAAAATAAATAGTGCACGTTTTTGAGGGTAACAGTTGAAATTGACACCCCTCGGAAAACCATTGTCAACCTCCGCTGACGCGTCGGTTGACAATGGTTTTCCTTGGGGTGTCAATTTCAACTGTTACCCTCAAAAACGTGCACTATTTATATAATGGTCGATACAAATACCTTGTTAGCAAATACAATCTATCATTAATATTGAAAATGAAAAAAGTGAAGATAAGGAACAGTGATCGATCCAAAAAAAGAAATATCTAGTAAACAGGGCATAAAACACACGGATTCCTGGAAATTCAAGAAGTGGGATCAGATGCCTGGGAGGAATAAGCATCCCTTGTTGACCGGTCACACCCACCGTGAGCCCTGTCTTGATCAGGTAGTTGGAACATTCCGTAGTCATGTTGACTTTTATAAAAAATTATTAGACCATTATTGTCACACTGAATTTTCTACGGATTTTTTTCTGTTTGCTCAATCATGACAAAAAACATAGTGTAGGTGTGATTTGTCGACAGGGGATGATTACTCGACCATGGCACCTGATTCTACCTATGATGCTTTTATAGGTCTGAGTTTGCTCTGCTCCTTATTTGTATTGTTCCAATGGATTGAGCTTTTCTTCATATTTTCATATTCAAATCATACCACCGTGAGTATTGTGGGCCACATTAGCGGATCATAGGGGAATATGTAGGATTTTTTTTAAATCTTCTGATGAAGTACAGTTGGGACATGATGAGTCATATTCATTCGGAAACATCTACAGGTAGTGCAGATTCAATTTTGTTCAAATCATGGTCCTTGGGTAGGGTGGGGACGCAATAAGAGATCAAATTTTAACATAGTAATACATTTACGTAATTAAAAAAATCTTTAATACAATATATGTAGATAAAAAAATCTTGAATTTTTTTTTTCTGAAGAACAACAGGGGTTTGATTAGGTAGCATAAATTTATCTTTGATTAAATAATTCTCAAGGGGACAGGTGAAGACACAAATAGACAGAGTCATCCAATCACGAATTTTACATGGTACTAGTATTATATACGAGATATGTTTTTAAATTCTTTTGAAATACAACAGGGTCAAGATCTTAATGTACAAGCATCCTTAATTCTACAGTTCTAATGTACATTCAAATTTATTTAGATCAGATGCTCGGAGTTAAGATGGGGCTACAATAGGGGATCATAGTTTTACAAGGAAATATGGAGGAACAACTATTTTTCAAGAACTGCAAGGCCATACAATATCATATCAATATCCAAATATTCCCAAGTTTGTTGATTCATTTTTCATTCAAATTTTGGACCATGTGGTTAGGGTGGGGCTTAAATGGGAGATCAGATTTTAAAAACTTCCAGTTTAGAGGGAAAAATCTTTTTAAAAGTCTTTTTCTACGAAACAGTAAGGCCAAAAATCTTTTGAAAGTCTATACCTCTGAAAAACAGCTTGGCCGAGCTCGAGATGACTTGATGAGCATTGTACCCCACGGGCCTCTTGTATATACATATTCTTTCAGTTCCCGCCATGTGATTCTGGTGATTTCCCCGTCGTCATTACAAAGCGAGTGGAGCAAGTTTGAGATGTTGTTGGCTGTGGACGATTCCCATACCCGGAACCGCGTTTGTTTGGTTCCGGTACTGCTGGGCGGGGTCAAGCTTGATAGTCTCCCACCTCCACTCCGACTTCTTACTTGTGTAGAACTCCATGAAAAATTTGAGAATGTTCATGATATCATCCAGGCCATTAAAAGTATGTAACATTTACCATTTGTTGTTATAATCAATAGAATATAACCAAAATTTTGATTGATAACAAAGTTACAGAAACTAAATTTTAATCAAATTTATGAATTTATACAGTATCTCTTCTTGAGAAACTGAAATTTATTTTACAAGAAATTATGTAGATTTATGTGTATACATGTAACAGGAATAAAATTAACATTGTAAAATCACTTATTCTTGTGGGGTCATTTTTTTCGTGGTATGAAGAAAAATTATTGGATTTCTGGTTGAAGAAGAAACATCTCATTGTTGCTTGAAATATAAACAATTCCGTTGGGGACATGAATTCGTTGGTCTATACATACCACGAAAATAACGATTTAGTATAAACCCAAAAATAGTGATATCACAGTATAAAAGCGCTGTGGTCATTTATAAATGTGATCTTGAATTGTTAAAAGTTGAGAAACATATGTCAAAGATGCAATTTTTATTATATATCACGGAAAATAAAAGTACTGCTACATGCACATAATCAAAAAAAAAATAAAAATAAAAAATGAATAATAATAAAAAGAGTGGAGAGACAATAGAGTCCAAATCAATTCTGTTGTCCATTTCGTTAACAGAAGCAGATTACACCTGGGAGTCCCTTTTACCTGTGGGGAATCTGGCGCATGGTTTTGCATGGGTATATTATTTCGGATACCTCAAAATCATTTTACCAAGTATGAATTTGTTGGCTTGCTTAGCATTGTTCTCTCTCTCTCTCTCTCTCTCTCTCTCTCTCTCTCTCTCTCTCTCTCTCATATTTTATAAGCTTTGTTTTATCAAGGTCTTTCCGTCTTCAGCGGAAGACCCTTATCTTATTGTAGGGTTTTATTCATTATCATCTTTTCCTTCATCGATATCTCAGAAACAGGTTGATGTAATTTCATGAAACTTTCATAATTGAAAAAGGTGAAAACTTTCGGGGCGTATTTTCAATTCTAATGGCATCTCTTCCCATGCGAGTTTTTGATTTTGATTCCTAAATTAAAGATAGGTATATAAAAATTTTCAGGAATGATAGATTGTCACTTGTAGATATGCACCTGTCTTTTGCAAAAAAAAAATAAACATGATTTTTTTTAATTTTTCAACTTTTAAATTTTTACAATAGGTTTGAAAATCCAAAAACTTAAATCCTCGTGCAAGTTAATTTAGAAGAAAAATCCTTTGATTAGAATTAAAAATTCGATTTTAATATTCAATTTTCACAGTTTTCCATGGTAATGATGTCTGGACTGTCGATTTTTCCATTTATTAGTTGAAATTTTACAAATCTTCATCCTTTTAAAGATCATAAAGGTGAAATGTAATCAATGTGGAATTCGGGTCATTTTCTGCAATATGAATGTCATTTCAGGTCTAATTATTTCATGCGGAAGATTTTGGAGATAAAATACTGGAAAAAATCTTCAAAAAAGTAATTTTCAGCTCATTTAAGCATAGTTGGGAGAGATTATGTAATACCCTCGGCGTCGGCTTCGATATCGACGTCGGTGTCCTAGGTTGAAGTTTTTGGAGGGATTTTTTTAAAGTGATTTTGTACCTTATATTGATCACAGATGCTTCTAGTCTGTTTCATAGCCTGGTTTCAGATGCTGCCTTGTCAGCCAAAGAATGACCAGGTTAATGTTTTAGAGCAGGTTAAAGTTTTGGAGCAGATCTTATTTCCAAGTAACTACAAACCCTATGTTGACCAAACTTGCAGGGATATTTATCTGAGGATGCACACTACCAGACTTGTGCTTACTAGTATTTGACCTATATTTTCCAGATGAGTGACCAGGTAAAAGTTTTTGGAGCAGGTTTATTCCAGTGTAACTTCAAGCCCTATCTAAACCAAACTTGCATAGATGAAATATCAAGGGATGAACACTCTCAGATACTGGATTTTCTGGATGAGTAATCAGGTTAAAATTTTGGAGCAACCTTTTTCCTTAAAGCCCTATCTGGACCATACTTGTATGTATTTTGCATCTAGGGGTGCACTCTATCTAACTTAATTGCTTTAAAGGCTGGATTTGACCCATATGTTCTGAAGGAATGATCAAGTTATAGGTTTTGGAGCAGGTTCATTCCACTTAAATTTTATGCCCTTCATAGAGCTAATTCCTTGCATTGATGATATATCAAGGGATGCAGTTACCAGACTTACTTTGGATGCTGGATCTGAAGTAGGCTTTCAGGATGAGCTACCGAGTTGAAGTACTAGTATCTTAAGCAGGTCTATTTCCAAGTAACTAAAAGGTCTACCTGGACCAAACATGTATGGATGATGCAGCAAGGGATGTTCATTAACAGTATATGCTACATCAGACCTCATTGTCTGGGTCAGTGACCAGTTTAAAGTTTTTAGAACATATTCATTCCCACTGGACCAAAATTGCATAAATGTTGCATCAATGAATGCACACTACTCATTTATTAGTTTAGTGTGGGACTATGCCTTACTTAAAAAAAATTCGTTGAGGTGAGCTCTCCAATATTTGATAACATATGTTTTTAAATAAAATTTTATGCAATTGTTGCAATTCAGCTGTTTTTGACATTTTTTAGGTTTTATAAGTAAGTCATATGAAAATTCAGAACAAGGATATTTTCTGTCATTTGAGAGGAAGAGAACATCCTCTAATGTCATTTGGAACGTTTTATAAAATGAATTATGATGAAGTTTCTAAAATTTAATTTTTAAAAAATTCTTTAACATATTGAAATTAGATCGCTTTCTGTCTAATGGAAGGCAGACGACAGCATATCATTTCAAATGAAATGTTCTAGAGCTCAAAAGTGATAACATTTAAAATATTTTTTTACAGAATAAAAATTCCTTAAAACTATATAAATAAGATTAGTTTCTCTTCTGGGAAGGCAAAAGACATCAATTGTTTAAAAAATTAATTCTTACTTGAATTTAAATTCCTTCAAAATATTAAGATAAGTTCATTTTCTGTCATATAGAAGAAGGCAGAAAACATAATATCATATCATTTTTAAAGTTTTGGGAGGTAAAATATATCATTAAATATTGTTTAAATTCAAAAAATGAAATTTGTTTAATAAATAAAATATTAAAATGAGATAATTTTCTCTCATTTTGAAGACAGGAAACATCATATCATGTCATTTACTATGCTTTAGAAATTAACTATGACAATTTTTTTTTTTTTAAATGTATTTAAAAGAAAAATTAATTTCTTCAAAAGATAATTTACTTTCATAATTTAGCTGAATATTTTTATAAACAATTCTAAATCCATCTATGAATTTTGAAATCCCCCCTGGCACATTTTCTGCAAGTACAATTGAGAAACAACAGTAGAAATAAACCTCAAATTTAATTCTTTCGTTAGAATTTGACAAAAAGCTATTCTTTCGTCAGGATCATTGGCAATGGTTAGTCGTTCTCGGGAGCTTCGATAAAAATAACAAAAGACAGTGTAAACTCGATCATTGCAATTTTCCGTGAAAAGAAAATGAAAAGTTATTCCCTTTTTGTGTGTGTTCTGTCTAATTTTCGATTGAACTAGTATTTATTGTTTGTTTTCCCCAATATATGCATCATACTGATTTTCAAGATATAGATGTAAAAGCGAGAAAATGGCGGATGGAAAACAGCTTGGATGGGAAAATGAGTGAAAAATTGTTCCTGTCATTTCCTGAAAGTTGTCGCTGTAGAGGTTCTCTCTCAGACGAAAACCCACTTATCGAACATGTTGGCCATCTACCTGCTATTACTATGAATAGAGCTGGTTCTGTAGCTCGTCAGTATAGAAATAGTATATACAGCGTGCAGGACGACAGAGGTGAAGTGAGTACAGTTCATCATTATCATTGATATTCTTCTGTAGATCATGATGGTTATATTTTTTGTGTTTATTATTTTGATGTATTCTGTTGACATATCAAAAATTCCACATACGCTGCGCTCACTAACAGAGATATTGATTGATTGTGTGTTGTTTTATGTCCCGTTTAAGAATTTTTCATTCATATACAGACGTTACCAAATACCGGTGAAAGGCTTAAAATTTAGATCTTTGCTCGGCGCAAAGGACCATTGAGCAGTGAGGGTTCTTTATCGTGCCAACGCCTACCGTGAGACGGGGCATCGGTTTTTAAGGTCTCATCCGAAAGACCCGCAACTTTCACTCAAAGGTGCCGAGCACTTGGCGAAGGAACGGTTGCAACCTATTTTTTATCAACTTAGGTCAGTCGCCGCCGTGATTCGAACACACGACCTTCCGATCACAGAGCTACCGTGACAGTTCAGAGATATTGAAAGATATTGAAAGATGAAACATGAGAAGATATGCAAGATATAGGCGTATAGATAGTGATAGAGATGATTAATAATAAAACTTTATCCCGTTATATATTGCCATTTAACAATTACAAACCTTAATGATAAGGAACAAAATTAACAACCTTGTTGTACATCACATTAATTCTAGAACAAAAGTGATACATGTTTTGATTAGTTTTAAGAAAAAAATATAAATAGATCCTTTGTTGAAAATTTGCATTTGATTATAGGGATATTACTTCGTTGGTGAATATGTTACAATTATTCATACTTTGTATGAAATGGAACAGAATGATAAAACTGGGCTACAGACAAGAGAAAAGTATATACAAGCCATGAGGTTCTACCTAACAATAGAAGATATTTTAGAAAAGGATCGTGAGTGCTCGAAAAAATATAAAATTATACTTTACAAAGGTATAAGTATATCAAAAGCATAGAAATTTTGATTTTTTGACTGGGTATGGTATGGGTCAAAAATTTGATACTTTAATATTTTGCAACATTTAAAAACGACTGATTATTGTGTACTTTATTGATTTTTTTAAGCAAAACAATCAATTGAAAGTACGAAAGTTTGGAAATTAAATGAGTTTGTGGCCTCTGCGAATGCTATCAGTTGATTTTATTATAAAGTCAGTTATTTAATTGCGGTTGGCATCATCATATCTGTTCAATTATAAACCATTGAATTGTTCATGGAACCAAAAAGACCCTTAATCTACCTTGTTCTTTATAATTTGTACTTTTAACATTTGTTATCAAAATTAGCAACTAGAAAGCATAAAAACATCATTAAAAGCAGTGATTCTTAATGGATAACCACATCTTAATTGTTTCTTATAACAATGAAATAATTTAATTAATATTTTGAAAAAAGTATATCTACTGGTAAAATATAACTTTCTTATGAACAAATATTCACAATAAAAGCGTGCTTATCTTGCCTTAATTCTGTATCAGTACAACAGCTATGCAACCGGGTCAAAAAACATAAATTACCTTTTAGATAACAGCAACAGCTCTGAGAAGATACCACGGTTGATATGTAGGGAAATAAAGAAACAGATACAAGAGGAATCACCAGATGACCGAATTGGCGAAACCTCTTTCAGCAGCCTCGAGCAGACTTCTTCCATTGATGGACCCGATTTCAATCTTTATTCCATAGTAAACTCGGTCAATTCACATATGTCTAAAACTGAACCTTACATCCGCCGAAACGAGAAAGGTAAATTGAAGACAGAGTGAGGTGAACTGACCAATGATGTAGGACAAGGAAAACCAAATGCTTTTCTTTGGTAAAAGGTTGATGGTTTTAAGATGAATGTGGTTTTGTATTAAAGTTTGACTTGCTAATTGTTTACCATTGTCATCGGTTAGAGAAGATAATTCTTTTAAAGGAAAGTGTTCTATTGTAGACATTATAGTGAGTTGTTGCCCAGTGATATATTTGAATACGAGTACATCATTTGAATATATATTTCATGAGGAGCAAGCATTGTATACAAGTATTTGCTTCCACTGGAATCCATTGTACATAAGTCAATATATAGATTTATGAATGTCAGTGACAAGTATTTAGATAAGTATATAGAATAAAAGATTATGTTTTCTTATATTTTTTATATTTATATTATTCCTACGGTTAACCTATATCTAAGAAGTCCTTGATTAACCTAAATTTGTAAAAGCTCTCCACTATCTATCAGAATACGACTTGTCAAAGTTTAGGGGTCAACAGAGGTCGTGCCAAGTCTGATAAACAATTCTGCATAGTTGAAAGGAATGGCATGGATAATGCACCGCCATTAAAAAGGTCACCTTCTGTTTCAAGACAGTTGTCTGTGATGGCGGGTAGAGGGCGCTTCTTGAAACTTCCTATAATCCTCGTATCACTTACAATTGGAATACTTTGTGGTCACTTGTTGTTTCGTTTTTCTGGCTCTTGGTCGGATTCAAGGTCACGTTTAAGACGACGTGGATCATCACAAAGTGATTCGTACTCTTCGTTTCACGTCCCTCCATCTGAACGGGAGGGTCTGAGCATCAAAAAAGACATGAGCATACAGTTTAGAGACTATCAACCGAAGAATTACTTTATAAACGTCGGCGGGACTTATCCTAAAAGTATTGACATTTTTCTTCAAACATATCCAGAATCGGAGTTCTTTTTGATTGTTTCTTTCATATCCGATGTGTCTTTTGCACCATTTTACCGAGTATTTGATAATCACACGTTGATAAGCCCGGCATGGGTAAGTGCGACAACGGAATCGGTAGAGAAAATAACTTTACATCCATTTGGTGAAAAAGAAACCATGGTTACACTTCCTGTCCTTGATATTGCCGCTTGGCTCCAGAATAATACGCATCCAGACGACTTTGTGATTGTGAAAATGGACATCCCTGATGACGAAGAAGAGGCTCTGATGTTTAAACTCGTTCACACAGAGGCCGTAGAATGGATAGATAAATATTATACTACATTTCCTGAGAAACAGCATCATAAACTACAACAAATTTCCGAATTATATGGGCTTCAGATTTTTGGTTGGGACGAGAAGAATGAATCATTTAGTGATTTTAATGATGTCAATCCACTTAAAGTTCCGCCGGGGGCAGGTTTCATGAAAGAAGATTGTAAATCTACAAATTCCAGTGAAATTTTCGCGCTTTTCTTGTATGTCAGAGACATATCCCTAAAATCTTTACATGCATTAAAAATGTTGAGAGGATTTGAAATTGAAAAGAAGGAGAAACCGAACGCTGGCCTTTTTCTACCATATGATCTCTTTCTCTCAAATCGTGAACTTGCAGAGCATTTATTTACAGTGTTTAATGGTGGGCTTTTTTGGGATGTTCAATGTAATCGAAACATGTCGGACAGTCAGTTCCGAAATTCTGTGGTAAAAGTGTCTAACATCTTTTCAAAATTCCAAAAGCCAATGATCTTGCAGAATTTGATGTTTTCTGAAAAGAATGAAGAACTAGCAAAGTTTATTATTTTAACAAGACATCAGACGGTTTTTCATAAGTCACATGACATAGCATCAATGATGTCATTTCCTGTCTTGGAGTCCTCTAAATTTATACCCGATTCTGGGATAATTTATTCACTGGACATTGGAAGTGACAATAACGACAAACTTGCTCTTTATCTTCTAAAGAATTACGAAGAGCAGTTAATATCCTTGATAAAATGTGCTGTTCCATAAGATAAATATGTACATGTATTTTCCTAACCTTTTTAAAAATTCTTTCTAAAGTGGTCTTCATGTCAACATTACTGACTACTTCATTAAAAATGTCTTTATTTGTACACTGTAAAGTTTAAATGTAATAATATTAATGCCACTTGTTGCAAAGGTTTCTCCACATTAAATAATTAGCATTATATAACTTTCAACTGCAAAGTTTATAGCACCATCATTTAGCACCTGATTTCGTCTCCAAACAAACTGAGAGTTTTCTATTTATTATTAGTGACCCCAGCTACAAGTGCAAAACCTGCATTGTAAAAGTCTAAAAGACAGATAAAAAAAAAAGGTAACTATAAGGATTTTTAAGGATGTACCCAAGGGTTTCATGGAAGTCAAAACGTCACAAGCACTATAAAAGAGGCTGAACGCTATTTAAACTATAAAATGCTTTCTTTGGTTGTTAGTATGGGAATTAATGTTGCAAAGTGAATTCCCACACTAACAAAGAAAAAAAGACATTTTATTGTTTATATTTATATATGTACAAATAATCATCTAAAGTAGGATTAAACAGATTAAATATTGTAGTATTGATATTTACATCACTGTACGTTTCATTGATGGCAGAGCCAGTCTACTCAAGAAATCTACACAGGTGATATGTTTAGCGGTGTTTACTGACTGATAAATAAAAGAGAAAATTTTCAGTGGATGTAAATTTACCCCACCTCTGATGATTTTTCGATGAAATCCTTGCTTCCGATTGGTTGAAGTCTGTCACGTGAAGGGGGTGTATTACTTATACCTAGTTGCTTGAAAATCAATACATGGTTGATGCGGAGTTATCGTTCTTTTGTAACACTTCAAACAACTCGAGTTCACGAGGTTTGCGGGTGTCTGTTGATAAGTAAAAAGTTAATCAACTTAAGTAACGAGATGGAACCTTTTTCTCACTTTACTAAAAGTCTTCGAAACTGTCAGTACGTTATGAAACACTCGCAAAACAACATTACGTAACACAACGTGGCGTCATAATAGGCATTGTATGATTGATGAAACATATAGCGGAGAAAAACAATTTTACAAACCACAGACCATAAACATTTCATCGGTGGGGTAAATTCGTTACATAGTTTTGTAGTGACAGGGTACGGGATGATACCTGGTTAGTAAATTTCATACCTGGCTCGGCTTCGCCTCGCCAGGTATGAAATTTACTAACCAGGTATCATCCCGTACCCTGTCACTACAAAACTATGTAACTAATAATCTAGGTATTAAAATGAAGTAAAAGTTGGTAAAAATGATCAAAGTTCTGCAATGCGAAGCTTTTCAAAATATAACATGAAACTTTGTTTGAGTCAGTCATTTATCACATACCTGTGAAGTCGCCCGCGTGGCGCAGTGGTTAGAGCGTCTGCTCTAGAGTCGCGGAGTAAGGAGTAAACCGAGGTCCCGTGTCGCAGTAGGTGCTGGCACGAAAAAGATCCCTCACTGCTCAATGGCCGTAAGTGCCGAGTATAGGACAAAATTTGCAACTCTCCACCGTCAAGTGGTGGCCTCTCCATATGAGTGAAAAATTCTCGAGAGGGACGTTAAACATACAAACAAACAAACATACCCGTGAAAAGAAATGAGGATCTGATTTTTATCAGATTGCAAGTTCATAACTCTCTAATAGATAAGTTTAGGAACTTGATAATTCAAACAAAGATTACTCGTGAACAGGGGGTATTTCATAACATTGCCTCGCTGTTATTGTGGCAAGTTTAAGGTCACTGGCTGAAAAAAATGTAAAATTCATGTCAGATCCATCCTAATTGAGAAACATTGGATGTTCATAGTTCAATCAAAGATTACTTATGACCGGAGTATGTGTAATTTTTTTAACCAAGTTCAAAGATTATTTATGAGTAATTCTAAAATATATATACATGTATTTTATATATATAAATAATTATATTATAATTATTTAATAAATTATTTATAATTTTTTTAACTCGCTCACAGTACCTCTAGTTAAAGGAGTAAATCAATCATCCGCAGAACTAATATCTGAACAGACAGACAGACATCATAATTCCATTAGTTGAAGTTTGCTTATATTTTGTTTGTTTAATAAAGAGAAATAAATGTTTCAATATTACCCATGAATAAATAACAAGAAATAAACACAACTGAACCGATAATGATGTTGTTTTCCCCAATTTTCGAGAGGTGTGACGAATGACCTGGCCGACACAACAGATTTTACTCCTATTAATTTACTGAGTTTTCTAGTATAAGGAAGAAAATAATTTCCCTTATAATTTTCAGTTTATCTCTTATTTTCATATCGTTTCTCAATAATTTTTGTCCTTTAAATGAAATTATTTCTCTACCTCTATCTACCCTTAGCAATTTTTATTTAATCAATAAAGAGAAAGATTTTTGTTCAGACCAAATATCCAATCTCTTGAGCATCAAACAGCACTCATTAACCTATAGATTGTAGGCTGGTTAACCGCTGAAACATGAAGAAATCGAAGATTTGATTTTGATCATTTGGCTAAAAATAAACTCTTTTTGTCAACATTAAGCCGTTTTCCTGTATAATTCTTAACTTCTTGAGATCTAAATGGGTTCTGTGATCCGTGTCAAAAAGGCTAAACGTCAGATTATTGTTAAAAGAATCCGCTTTCCTGTGTCACGTGACACTGTTTGACCTTGCCACTTCAACTCTCGAACTCGATGTGCCTATGACGCAATAAAATCGCTAGTATTTAAAAGAAGGGTTTTGTAAATTTTCTATTTTGAATTTTCTCTGCAATGGCTATACATCAATACTCTTTTATGCACTTTGGATATTGCTTCCTTATTTTTCTACTACCGGTGTCAGCTTCAGGTAACTTCTTTATTATAATAATTTCTTCTTTTGATTCCAGTTGCGGATCCATGATTCTTGAAAAGGGGAGGGTGGGGGCGACCAGTTGCGGGTCGGAGTGGGGGCCCAGGGGCCACACCAAAATAAAAAATGATTTATTAAATCTTATGTATATTTTTTGAAACAAAAGGGGGGATCTGGGCCCCCATCTAAATCCGCCAGTGAATTCAAAGATTGAGGGGATAGGTTGGGGCTTATTGTTTGTGTGTCTCTTCGTTTTTTTGTCAACAATTTTTGACCTTATCTTAACATAGCAGGATACGTGGAACGAAAGTAGCTTATGATGGCTTGGTTGTCATCATCAGGTTATTTCGACTATGTCAGGGACACGAGAAAAATGGAAATTTTTAGTTCCATTACTTTGTTGGAAATAAACATGGCTTTCAAAAAATTATTTTAAGCTTTCAGAATTCCTCAACACAGTGTTCAAGGTCTTTGGACAGGTCAAGGTCAGTGGAATGGAAAAGTCAAATTCTTGTTTTACAACTGTTTTATGATCGTGTTATATAAAACATTAATCAAAAGTCCAAGTTTGGTATAATCAAAGGATTAATCAAGACCCAGAACCAAGGTCATTTGGATAAGTTCAATGTCAAATATGTTCCGTCATGGATTGGACATGGAGGGGCATTCGTTTTTTATCTCACCTGAGCTGAAAGCTCAAGTGAGCCTTTCTAATCACCCGTTGTCCGTCGTCCGTCTGTAAACTTTTCACATTTTCAACGTCTTCTAAAGAACCACTGGGCCAATTTTAAGCAAAATTGGTACAAAGCATCCTTGAATAAAGGGGGGGGGGGTAAATTATTAAATGAAGGGCCAAGCTCCCTTCCAAGGGGAGATAAACAAGAAAAGACAAAAAAGAATGGGGTCATTTATTTTTTTTTCTCTCAAGAACCACTGGGCCATAAAAACTTAAACTTATGTGGAAGCATCCTGGGGTAGTGTAGATTCTATGTTGTTCAAATCATGACCCCTGGGGGTAGGGCGGGGCCACAATAGGGAATCCAAGTTTTACATTAAAATATGTAGAAAAAAATCTTTAATAATCTTCTTCTCAAGAACCACTGGGCCAGAAAAGCTGAAACTTAAGTGGAAGCATACCAATAGGTATTTCAAAGGGGGAAATCAGGTGAAAAGCAGCAAGGCCAAAGTTACTCAGGTGAGCGTTGTGACCCATGGGCCTCTTGTTTGTTTAAAGTACACCATTTTTCTGGTGGAGATGTCTACTCTTATAAAGATAAAAAAGACTTTGTCTCTCTTTAAAAACTCCAGTGTGTATGGATAAAAAGGAAAAGGTACGTTTTTGGCTTTAATATGCCCTTAATATGTGACGTTTTTAAAAAAGTTTGAAATTGGTTTAATTATAAGTTGAGTATGTAAATGTGGTAATTCAGGGAAAAAAAATAGAGCATAAGGGAGGACCTAGTCCGAAATATCTGAAGTTTTTCATGATTTTGATATTTGACTTGCCTGGAAATCCTGGAACATCAAATATCAAAATCATGAAAAACTTATATTTCGGACTAAGGAGAATCGTACTGGAAATCGCGATACAATACGACATCGTGAAATTGATAATTTCTAAGTTTTAAACAGAACAAGTCTTAAAATGACTTATTTAAATCACATATCTGAAAATCTTTCTAGGCGATGCATATAGATTTTACTGTCTGAAAGAAAATTCCATTTAAAATTGATGTCCTACAACCTTCTAAGAATATGCGAGAAAATGCACAAGTTCATGACGTCTCAGTTGGCATTTAGAATTAGGGTCATATACGAAAAACGATTTGTATGATCTTGCTGAATGGACTTTGAACAATTTAGAAAGCTTGATGTTCGATTTCTCACTACAATTTCCCATTTTGAAAAAAAAAATCAAATAAGGCCAAATTTGTATTGAAACCGTACCTCCTCCTTTCTTTCGCATCGGTATACTCATTTAGTGACTAAGAACATCGTTTCTCTAGGAAGAGTTTGTAGCAGCAAGTGGACATTTCAGCCCTTGGTGACAGGGGGTTATGGTTGTGTTCGATCAACGACAGGCTTTTTCAGTGCCAGAAAATGTCTCCTAAGAGGGCATCATCTAGCGCTTATCTCAGTGAGGGACAGAAAGACAGAGCTTGTCTGTATTAAAGGTAACTTTTTTTATGTCTGAATTGTTGCAATCTTCAACTCACTTCTAAACAAAGTTGCATTGTGTGAGTCATTATTATTTCAGATTAAGTATATGTACATACATATGCCCTCAGCAAGGTTTTAGTGATTGGCTTTGTGATTAAATTAAGTTCAAACATACTCTTATGTTTAAATACTTTTCTTACTTAAATAAATGCTGTTGCATAGATCTGTATTTAGATCAGCTCCATATATTTTCATGTATCTTTGAAATTATATTGGTAGAAAAAAATCTTTCCTTCTTCCCTGATAAAAATAACATATGTACATGTTTCGAAAAATTGTTTTTCTTTTCGGAATTCCCCTTATTAGTGTATAAGTAATTATATTTTACTTGTATTTTACTGATGGCATTTTTGTGACTGACTTTTGAGAGTTTGAGAGAAGGAGGAGGTAATAACATTTTATATTTTTAACAATTATTTGTGTCTTATTTTCAGATGAAATCAATAATACACCATCGCCAACCACTATAAAAACTGATGCTATATTCATGTTTACTTCAACAATTAGCAGCGCTGACGCCAAAGAAAACCATCAAGTCTCTACATTCAACGCGGACCTTACGGAAAACAGTTTTGAAACAACCGCAAGTTCTCTTCATTCTTCCGTGGACACATTTACTCTGAATGAGACATCAAATTTTACTGTTGGTGTAAATAAAATCTTTACAACACCGGAAACGCAAACGATAGAAAGATCAATTTTATCAACAACGGACATGGAAAAAAGAGGGACAGATCTCAAAATTAATTTGACAGACACAAAAATACACCCAGACCTCATAATTAGTAACAATGAAAAAGAGAAACTAACAAAATCAATGGTCTGTTGTAATTCTGCATTAAGAACTGGATAAGAGAGTGAAAACGTATCGGAAAAGAGAGAATGCTATTAAATACACTGTACTATTTATTCAAATTAAGTTAATTACTTATATAGTATCTTTTATTACGTTTTTCTCGAAGTTAAATGAAAGCACATCTTTTTCGGAAGCCTTATGTCTTGAGATATTTTAGATATTTTTGAAAATGTTTTAAAATACGTTACATCAATAAAGAAATAAGTTCCAAGATATTTTTGAAGAAAGTCTCTTAAGCACGATTTAGTCCAGGTTTACATTAAAATCATAAGAATGAGTTACTGGTCTGGTTTAAACAATATTCAGAATACTGAATAGATTGGGCAACAGGCATAATGCCTATAAATACCCTCTCTGGTACTTAAATTGTTTATAAACAAAAATCCATTTCAAAATATGTTAACTTTTTTTTTGACAATCCTCCTACATAAATTACGCCATAACATCGACCTCTCATCCCCCCCCCCCCTTGATAACATTGACTTCGATGCAATATATTGCAATTCAGGTACTGATCTCGAAATGAGTCAGGAATTGATATAGCACTTGAAATGCCAAATTTTCATAAAATTTATGAATTTTAAATTGTTAATTTTTTGCATTGGTTTTTTTTTTTTTTTAAATCTATTTCAGTTGTTTAATACTGGAGGTGCAACCTTATTTTGCCGATGATTATTTCTTTGAAAAAAAGACAATTGTATCTTCTGTAAAAGGATGCTGGAGTTCCTCACTGACAACATTTATAGAGTATTCGGAGATCAGCAATCCTTTTCTCAAAAAATCTTACGACCAAGATTAAAATTTGACACCTGTATTATTTCCTTGTTTAATAAATATATTGAATTTTTATAAATGATTATTTATGATACATTCCAATGTTATAAGACTTTTAGATTTTTTACCACTTACTTTAACTGAGTCACTTTATGTAGAATTGAAATTTTTTTGTCTAAGTAGTATTTAAGATATTTTGTTAAAAGGTCAACAGATCTTCCAACAAATTATTGGAATTTCTTTGGGCACTATTAGTGCTCCTGTTTTAGCAGACCTGTTTTTGTATTCCCATGGAGCAGAATTCATTTTTGAGAAAATCTATATGAGAAGAAGAAAACACTTGCTGTGACCTTCAATTCGACCTTCAGATATATCGACTACGTTTTATCAATTAACAATAGTTACTTCCATTCATATGTCGACTTGATATATCCCAGTGAACTTGAAATAAAAGACACATATCAGAGTCTGCCACATTTGTTTTATATTTAGATGTTTTATGACTATAGACGACAAGAATCAAGTATGACAGACGAGATGACTTCAGCTTTAATATCCATCGTCAGCTTCCATTATTTGGTTATGTACTAATATTTCGCTA
This sequence comes from Saccostrea echinata, assembly GCF_033153115.1. Classification (NCBI taxonomy): domain Eukaryota; kingdom Metazoa; phylum Mollusca; class Bivalvia; order Ostreida; family Ostreidae; genus Saccostrea; species Saccostrea echinata. The sequence continues at coordinate 817,588 of NW_026889825.1, forward strand.
TCACCTGCATGTGGCGTTTATGTCTCCCAGCTTATTCGATACTCAAGAACATGCTCTGAGTATGATCTATTTTTAAACCGAGGCAAGCCACTGACAGATAAGTTGATGTTATAGGGATTTCAACAACCTCGTTAAAAGTCAGCATTTCGTAAATTCTACTGTTAGTATACAGTGACCTTGTTAACAAGTGGAACCTGTCATCGGGTCGTATTTTGGCTGCACGTGTTTCATACCTGTTGGTAGGCCTTTGTTTATATACAGAACTTGACAACGTTATGTACCGTCTCCCTTATACATAACGGATGTTATGCTTACTCCGCCTAACCACCTGATCCCACCTCTGAAATTTCGGGGGGGGGGAGGGTTTCTATTAACAGATTTGTATTGCTTGTAGATTTTCTGAGATCGATCACTGTTCGTAATCTTCATCGTTTACCGGAATTTACACGCGGTTATGAATATTTTGAGATGGCTGTTTAAACATATGGGGAAATAAATCGAGAAACAGTGCACTTTTTGTGCGCAATACTTGTATATACATTGTTTTTTTTTTTCATGCAGATGGTAACACTGTAGCTCTCTCGTTGTCAGTCCCAATTTATTTTTTTAATCAGACCAGTAAGTTACAGATCTACAGCTAAGTGACTTTTGACATGCAAAAAAGGGGGTCATTTCATATGAACATCTTTAGTTATATTTTCGGTATTCGTTATTCCGACCAAATTATTGTCAACCACCACCAAATTATTGGGGAGGGACCCCAACATATCGTCCTCTGTTAAAATTTTGAACTTTTCAATTTAAATTTGTAAAATTATCTTTTTGCTTGCTTGAAGAACTTCTCTTGAATTTAAGTTTTTCTGACCGCTCATGGATTCTGTCAGTCACGATTTGCGTTTCTATCTAGATATCGATTTATAAAAAACAGATTTGAGACAAACTCAGACCAGCGTTTTAACTTTTTAAATTGAAACTGACAAGTTTAGACACAGGTCAGTGTGCTCAGGATGGCTGTCCGATTCTGACTGATCATCCAAAACAAAGTCAACAGTCATACTTGGTATGACAATAATGGTGTGACATATGTAAAATTGACATTTGGAGATGAACAGATAAAAAGTTTTGACACTAAACTCTTGAAATAATTGAGAATCAGATAATCGTCCCTTTTGATGTTATTTTGCCTGAAGATAATAATTATATAATAAGCAATATCAAACGATGACAGGTGTTAAACCCAATTATCTTGGATTACCTTAAATCTTAAATCGCCGATGTTTTAATTGAATAAAGATTAGGAGACGTAAATTCAATAAAGAAAATAATTTGAAAAGCTCAAAAATATAGAAGGAATTGTTTAAGAAGCATTTAACTTAATTCTAGGAACTTGAAAATAAATCTCTTCAAACAGTAAAAATATTAGATCGTGAAAATATTCAAACACACACACACACACATCAAAAAGTGGGAGAGAGGGGCACCCCCTTCCCCCTGTGACTTAACTTAGAAGATATCTGGGATATATAATACATTAATGTTTTCCGACTGTATAGTAGGGCACTAGTTTAACGACAAAAGAGGGCTCTCATATTTTCAGAAAGAAATAACTATAATGAATGAAAGTTGAAGGTTATAATTAGCGTTGTTATAACACTTTTTTTCCAATTGTTTATTTCATTTTTTTAATAGTGTTGTTTATAAAATTAATTTTAATTCTCAATTAGCTAGGTCCTCTATACTATTGGTGAGAAGGTGTAAAGTCAGTCCGAACATTTTTGAAGTTAATTTTTTGGAAATATAATACATTGATTTAGAGATGAACGGAAATTTTCTGTATTGTGTCATGTTGTAAATTTATATTTTCTGCATGCTATCCGGTAAATTCAAAATTTACAACGTGTCAATTGCATGATAGGAAATATTTTTGGTAATGCAAAATTGCAAAAGAGACTTGCATGTCAAACAATTAAGAAGTTATCAGAATGTTTATAAAACACGTGCCAGTATGTATGACAATGACGTGATTATTTTCTAGAATTATATAATGAGTTGGATGGATTGCAAAAATTAGGTTAATTTTCCATTTATTCTGTAGATGACATGCAGGGTTTACTTATTGATCTGAGGCCTTTTTTGTCAATATTAGTGACATTAATTAAAGTAAAATTTGAGTAAATGTTGAAATCCAAACAAAGCTCTCATTAAATGCAATTCAAACAGAAATATAATTGTTTAAAAATACGTATAGAGCTTGAAGGTATTTCACACCCTGGACAACAGTCATTATAATTAAATTACAGTTTGCATATCATTGTTTAAAAGAGTCACTTCTTTTATTTAAAAAGTTTCTTTGTTCAACTACCTAATGTATAACCGATTGATAAAAAATACAAAATTTCATGCCACTTGAATAGAAAATTATGTTTATGGGCATAAAAATGCTGAAAAAGTGTTGAAAGTATTTGTGCTAAGTATTGATGAATTGCAAAACTCAAAGTTTATAAAGAATTGAAGTGCACTAGGTATAAACCAACATATTTTTTTTTTACCTTTTATGGCAATTAAGAAATCGATGAGCGAAAAATTCATGTTGATTAATGGAACTGTCGTTGGAGACTGGACTCTTGCATGGTCTAAAAGAGGTTACTGTAAAAATAATGAAAATAAATAAATAAATTAAATCAAAAAATAACAACAATAAAAATTATTGACACCGCAGCTGTAAAGCCCTTACAATTGAGTTTCTTTTCTTTTCTTTTTTTTTTTTAAATCATCACAGTCTTAAATATTTCAATCATGCTTTTCTGGAGACTTACACAATTTCTAAATTTTCTAAAGACTTACATAATTAGATATATAAGTAAAGGAATATCTTTTATATATCAGAAAAGTTTTTTTAGTCATGAATCTTAGTATTGTTAAAAAACTACAAATATTTACTGTCATAACACAGTACTTGCATTTCAAAAAAAAAAAATCATTTTACATGGCCAATCATGATAACGTTAAATTTTACACCTCCTTCTTTTGTTTTTGTTTGTTTGCTTTTGTAATTTTTTTTGTTGCAAATATATTCTATATGCTTTCCATGTTTAAGTCCTGTAATGATTATTTTAAATATGATGAGCCCCCCTTTCTCTCTCTCTCTCTCTGGTGATTAAACAATTTATTTTTTTTTTTAAATCTCCGAGGCACAGTCAAAACCATCTGTATACATTCTGTATATTTTTAAAAAGTCATTTTGAGTAAATTATTGTTTATTATATGTATTTATATATAGACAGGGTTCTTAATTTCATAAAATTGAACAAGAAAGAGATAATTAAGCCAGTACCGGTCGGCCGAGTTAAGGATTGAACAAGGTTCCACTGAGCCTTATAGCATAAAAATGAATACTGTAGTACAGATCAAGCATTGCTCGAAAGGGAATATACTACCTCATATAAATATAATTAATTTATTAAATGCCCTGTTCTCTTTTTCATTGTTAGCAGATATACTTACACCATACAGTAAATAAATGCTTTGAATAGAGTTATACGTAGCCAGGCGTGCTGTAGTCATGACCCCCCCCCCTCCCCCCCTATTCTTTAAATAGTTCTAAGTAAAAATTGCGTTCCAAAATATTTTTTAGAAAAAAGAAATTATTTAGTCAATAACTGTTTAAATAAAACAATGAACGCATGTCTTAGTTACAATGCAAAAAGTTACCCCCTTCACCCTTTTCCGACACATCTGTGCATGATATTTAGATCCGCCTGTTGACAGTTCAAACCGGTTAAAACCAGTTTTGGGCCTAAACGTTGGACGATCGTCAGCAGTAAACAATGTGCCGAAGCACATAGGAATTCAATCGCCTTACGTCATAGGTTTATATTTGAATGTAATCAATTCGCGAATTTCTTTTTTAATTTTAAGCCATTTCAATTGATTGTACAAAAAAAGAACGAAAAAAGATGAAATTTTACTTAATGGGACCAGAAAATTTTGAAATCGTGGACGAAACAACTGGGAACTATATTTCATCATACTAGCGTATTGATATACAATGCATTCCTATATAAAGGTTTCAGACGAGGAGGTCAGCACGCAGAAGGTTGTAGCTGGTGCATGGAAGGCTGCGTCAGTTTGGCAAGCATGTTTTGTTGTCTTGAAGGGCTTCTTGGGCTTCTTCAGATAAGTAACTCGTCTTAAAAAGTGTCGTGATGCTTTATTCAGTTTGTATTTAATATTTTTATTCACCCTGATATCGCTGCTTGGGAAATTATTGACTGAGTTGAGTTTTCAAGATGGCGGGCTTCATTTCAAGTGACGTAAATATGGCTGACATGGATATTTTTGATTTAAGGAAGATGAATTTGCTTTGTTTTAAACTTGTTAATGATTTAATAAATAACTGGATATTTTAAATAGGTTTTGTGGTGTATTGATGATGGGGTAGGTGACCCAAATATTATTGCCCGTTTGGGCACATTTCGTCTTATTACCTTGCTGACTTTTTCAGTGAACCAAGTAAATAAGACCAGAGAGACCCAAGAAAACAAAGCGAAGAGAAATTATCATGATAAGTAAGCAATCTTGAGCCAGTTATGTGTTTTTAAAATCATGATGTAAGTGCTCAATTGCATGTAATTGTAGACCTATCTGGCTTCAAGTGTCAGAAAACAGTAATCTAATCGCACAATTATGTCCATGCATCTTCTAATAAGCAACTTTCAGATTAAAAGCCTGGTAAATGAGAAGACTTAAAGTTGGAGGTACCCTGACTACCCTATGTAAGCATGATAGTAAGCAAAAGCTTGTTATTAATTTCATTTTAAGAATATCGAAGCACAATTTAAGAATGACCTTAGTTGTGATATGGAATGCTAGCAAGGCATTTTTAGGAGGAAGAGAGCAAGACAGATTTAAAGAAAAAGTTGACAAGAACTTGGATATGAAAAGAAGGAATTGAGGTTGAACGGTGAAAATTTCATAAACATTGAAAAAGACTTGGTATGCACAAGCAAAGTAAAGTATGTGTAAAATTCCATAAAATTAAAATAGAACATGAGAAAGAGAAAATATTAAAAAGTAACAACATTGAAAAATTGATATAATGCAAGTAAGATCAAGTGTCCCAATATGTTTATATTGCCCTATAGGGCACATGCCTTAATATAACACTGATTTTTCCAGTGAATGTCAAGAAATGGAAGCAAACAGTAAGAAAGTTTGATAGAGTTGTGTGTCCTAAAAGTTATATTACAAGCATCAGAGTGACCATACACGACATATTTTTCAATTTCCTTCTCGAATGTTTTGATGAAGATGGAAGCAGGTCTGTTAGTGTTCTGTGCAAGCACCTGAGTATGATGGCATTTAAATTTTTATGTACAATTATTCCATTACAGTATTTAATTTTAAAGATAGGGCAAAAATCTTGTGTTAACTGAAAACCTTAATTATTAGCAGGACATTTCCTTTTAAAATTGAAAAAGATGATTCATTTCAAAATAATATTGGGAAAATTGAATTTATTTTTTTTTATTGAAATGTTTGCCATGCATTTCCTAATCAGCCATTTTCAGGTTTACATATTAGAAGTTCCACAGTTGGATGATCCCACAAGTAAGCCCAATTACAATTTAAATGTAAATGGAATGATTTTTTGGTTAAGTTCTTATAAAAATTCCTCTTTAATATGTTAATTGTTGCAAACAGAAGATACCTTCAAAGCATTTTTAGGTAGGCAGAAGAAAAGAAAAAGTACCTCGTGCAATAAGTGGCAGAAAGATAAAGGTAGAAAATAGTAAGAAGAAAATAATTTGAAGAGATGGGAATAAACTGTTAGAAAGGTAGTAAAACTGTACATAATAACAATAAATAAGGTCTGGATAAGGTCATGGTGATTCAAGTAGCCATGATGCAAGCAAGCCCAAATATGTAAGTTGCTAACGAGGTTCGTGAATAAGCAATACCGAAACCTTAAGCGGATCTTAAAATGTGAAAGGTGTGTGTAAAGCGAGATAGTACTGTAACGTAACGTTTGATGGAAGAATATAAAAAGTGAGAATAGTATCTTGATGAAGGAGCAAGAATAAGAAGGGTACAAAGTATGAATTAGCTGTGGGCCCAAAAAATTGAAAGTTGGATAAGAAAATTCAGAGAAAGAAAAACGTGAGAAAGATGTTCCTGAACATTGTGAGTAGAAGTATTGTTATAAAATTGGGATGAAGTTTACATTAAAAGTGTTAACAACTCGTTTTGTGCATTAGTTAGATATTGTACTGTAATGAAACTTGAGAATAATCCCTTCTTGAATTCCTGTTTGTGATATGCATGAAAGGGGGGGGGGGGTAGGGTTACGTTATTTGCAGGAACTTGCGTCAAGGGTCCTAGATGTCCATGCAGTAAAAAAAGCCCACATAGCAACTAAATGCCGGGTATTGTAACAAAGTGTGGAAGCTTCAAAATTGACCGCAGTAAAAAGGATGCACAATAAACCATTCAAGTAATAAGATTTTGTAAGAATTTTGATTTGTTCTGCATTTATTTCTTAGCCTGAATTGTGTGATGGTTGGGAGGGGGGAAATATGATTTTTTTTTTAGATCATCTTTTCAGCTCATTGATAGAAACGATCAAGTGTTTAATGATGGAAATTGAGAATAGAAAGGTTGACTAGATGTTGGTAAGCAAAGCATGAACTTTGAAGAAATGGGGAGGAGGGATTATATTCTGAAAGTACTGTTTACTCTTCCAGGAAAGGTCTGCAAGAACCAGTTTATTGTAATTACAAGTTGTAAATTGCCTTAACAGAAAGTGGGTAAGAAATGCAATCTATTGAAGCAGATGGAAACATTGCAAAGGGAATGCTGTGTAAGTTGCATTATAAAAAGGGATCTGTTTGGAGGGGGATAGACATTAATTCTCATTTCAGAACCTATTCTTCCAATGTCCCATTCGCAAATGTATCGAAGGATGCAATTTGAATCGATGGAAAAACCAAGAGGTTTCCAATCTATTCCAGTATAAATATGTAAGCTCTATCCTATAATCAAGAAATTTAATTTTTTAAAATGGTATTTTTCAACCTATATGGATATGTAAGCTTCAACATGTAATTGTGAAATTAAAGTTGTATTTTTAATCAAGTTAATACTGTACCTTGGTAAGTTTAATGTGAAGTATACATATGCCAAGGGGGTGGGGATGTAAATTACAGGAGTTTAGGTCAAGTTATTGCCCAAACAGTGGAAGATGGAGTCATTTCAAACGTAGAGGACACAAGATTTGACCCTCTCCAGAAAGCCTTGTATGTAAACCCTATGTATAATGAACAAGTCAAACCGTCTGAGAATCTTAACTGCAAAATGTAAGACAACATTGCCGATGCAAGTATTAAAATCTCTTAAGAACAATCAAATTCTTCTATGCTCATTTATAGTACTTAAGTTATTTTATTGAATTAATTATATAATGGTAATAAAACATTGATATGAAGTAACTGGTTGCAAGATAAAATGAGGTTTACTATAGGGGGGATTTGTTGGGAGATTTTGATAATAATAAAGATCCACTTTCAGCTCCTTGCTTGAAAAACTTCCATGTTAAAAGGGCTGTTGGGACCATAGAACAAAGTGTTGGTCCATTGAACAGATTCATTTGGAAACGTAAATATATTTCATAGGAAACCAATGGTAAGCATGGGATTTTCCGAGTTGAAAAGGGGGGGGGGGAATTGCCAATACTCTTGTCTTTTTCCAGATCGTCCTAAAAGATCCATTACCTAAAGTATCTGTGAATGGATGAAACCATCTGCACTGTGAGAAATGCATATGACCTTTTGAAGCAGTTGGGAACACTAAAAAGGGAAATGTTCAGTAGAAGATTTTTTGTAAAGTAGAGAAATATAAATGTCCTTGGAAGGGGGTTGGCATCAATTCCAGTTTCAGAACCTAGCTGTTTTCCAATTTCCCACGCTCGGTGGTGTCGAAGGATGCGATTTGATCCAATTGACGAGAACCTAGCAGTTTTCAACAAGTTTCAATATCGTTGACGTGAGCTTTAAATATTTTATATTCATAACTTAATATGTATCTCATTCGTTAAATATAGTACCTTGATAAATCTGAAAAGAATAGCATATATGAATTGTGTATGTAGTGGAGGTGGGGATATAAATGTTAATTTCAGAACCTTTAAATCAAGTCCATGTTCAGTTGCTGATGTCCAGGCAGTTGGAAATGGAGTCGTTTCAAATGCGCTGAATAAATGATTTGACCCTTTCCAAAAAGTGACCCCAACTTGAGTGAAAACTTGGGTACGAGAGAAGTCTGGCAGCTTTGAATCTGGCTTAGTAATGTATGATAGTGCATAGTCATCGATATGCCATGTGCAAGTATCAAGAACTCCTTGTAAGAATAATTAAATTTTTCTGTTTAATTATTCCATTTGGGTTAAAAATGATCAAATAAAAGTGTAAGAAATTCACTTGGTCAAAGAAAAATATGTTAGTTTTCTTAATTTTATGGAGGGGGGAATTTGTATACCAGATCAATTTTCGGCTCTCCTTCTGTGAAAATATTGTCATGTTGCATTATAATGGTTTGGGATGGTGAAAAGGAGGTGGATGGTTATCTGATGGACAAGTTCTATGAAGTGTTCACAGTAGTGCCCTTTGAAACCAATGGTGAGCATATATTTTTAAAAAATGGAGGGGGGAGGGAATTGCCAATAGTTCTGTTTTATTCCAGATAGTCCTTTAGTAAAATTCCTGTTCAGAACAGACTGCATTGTGCACAGAGTGAATGAGCATGAAATGTAAATGTATGGCTTACCGAAGCAGATGGGAAATACTACAAGGGAAAATATTCTGTAAGTTTTATCTATGTTGTAAAATGAAGAAACCTGATTCTTTTTGAGAGGGGGGAAGGGGACATTCTAGTTTCAGAACCAATATCCATAACTCCTTGCTGTTGAAGGATTTGAGTTGATAGAATTTTACCGCACCCTTAGCAGTTCACCACCAGTTTCTGTATTGATGTGACCTCAGATACTGATAATTTGCAATGTAAGAATGATTTAGATACAGTATCTTCCATCAATTTCGATATTGTACCTTGATGATCATTAAGAACAACATACAATAATTAAATGTGAAATGAGTATGCAGAGGGGGGTGGGGATAAAAATGTTAATTTCAGGAAAATTAGGTTGAGAACAGTTGTTAATGTCCTTATGGAGAAAAATGGATTTGTGTTATTCGTAAGTGCGCAGGATAAGACCTAAGGGATCACATACGAGTTTAACAGCTTTGAATCTGACAATGCAATACATACACAGTTGGCGGAGGAAGTATTGAGATCTCCTCATGTAAGAATGATTTTTTTTTTTCCTTTTTGATTTTTGAAGAAAATAGATGATGAAATAAGAATCATAAAATAAAAAAAATGAAATTAGAATCGTTAAAAAAATTGTAAAAAAAAGTTTGAGGTTAGGGGATAGGGAGCACTAATCAGTTATTTGCAGGTAGAGTGATATAAGGTTTGACAGAAAAGGGAAAAAAAATGTGGACCCTATCATCTGGAATACAGAGAAGCAAAATTCCAAGAATTGGTATTGATTTTGAAGAAATCTTTCAGTATGAACTATTTTGTAATGTACTAATGGAAAATGCCTTACACCTGGTAGAGTTGTAATTCAAATTAATGGATTCATTAAGTAATGCTGAAAATAAAAAGTAAAGAAATTTAAGTTTGGGAAAGGGAGAACTAACAAAGTTGCTTACAGATTGAAAAGATACAGGCTTGAAGTCGAATGAAGTGAGGACCCTTTCAGTGCTTTAGGAGCAAAATGCCAAAAAAATTTTGTAAGAGATGTTTTATGAATTCCTGCAGCATTAGTTAGCTAAGTGTTTTTTGTTGTGCATTTTGATAATTATTATCTTACTTTATTAGAAGAATGATCTATTGAAAGCAAATTTCTTAGCTATTGTAAATACTATTTAAGATTTTTAAACCTTTGAATAGTTGAAGTTTACATTGGTTTTGAAATGTGTTGGGGGGAGGATATAATTAATGTGTAATTGTTGCAGATTTTTTGGTGCTGCTCACAAATCACCATGTTGCCAATGCTTACGTTTGATTAGATATGATGGCTGATTAATAAAATCCTGATGTGGTAATGGTTGTTTATATCAACCCTGTATCTAGCTTACAATGAATTTTAACAAGTAATGTAGCACAAAAGACTTTTTTTTTTTTTTTTTTTAAATTTATATCTTTAAATACTTCCATATTGTGTTTTGTGCATGTTTTCTTTATCATGCAGTTTGTTAAAGGTGTTTTTGGTGACCTTTGGGAGTATCTGTAGGTGATATTTCCCGTTTCCATTTTCTTCTAAAGAGGCAATTATCCCAAGGTTAATAAGTAAGTTTCAAAATATTGCCATTTTAAACAATACAGACTATTGGTTATCGAATTGTACATTTTAAGGGGGTGGGCAGACATGAATATTGGAGATTTTCAGACCTGAGGAATTGAGAAGAAAACACTGGATGTAGAGGGATTGGGCATCTCAGAATTGCAGCTTGAAAACGGAAAGATGGTGACCCATTTGTAAGCTTAACATGCCTTTGATTTTCCAAACCCTGTTTTATGTGAAGTAATATCCTTTAAAAACCTTTCATTTGATTTTTCTTTCTGAAATTTGTCTTTCAAAATTATTTGTGTAGATCTCTAAAATTGTGCTAACACAGTTTTTAAAAGGTGCACTGTATATCCCCTTGGCTTACCTTGTTTGTTGATGAAAAACTAATCTTTTTAAGTATTGCTCTCTTTTTTCAACTCTGTAGTATGGAAGTAATACTTTCTACATTTGTTTACTTTTTCAAGTATATAATTTTGACCTGCTGATGTTAAATGTGTCTAATGTTGATGTTAAATAGGTTAGATCTATATTTTACCATAATTATTGCATGCTATTGTTCAAATAATTGTGTAATGAGGGGGAAGGGGTTTTTTGTGACCAATTTTTCAGAGGCTTTTATTAACAGAACAGCCTTCATGATGCACAAGTATCTTGGAAATAGCTGCTTTGAAGACCCTTGTAACCACCATAAACCCGTAGGCTTGTGTCTTCACTTTTTTGTGGACCTGCAGGTTTTGTTACACCATTTTCTTGCTTTATTTTAAACATTGACTTTTCCAACTTTGACATTTTATTAATTACACTGTTATTGGTTTTTTAGTTGAGAATTTGTTTACTTTATAAAATAAGAATCTTTGAATGAGTGGGTAAAGAAAAATTATTTAGAAAAGGGGGGGAGGGGATAATGCAAAACTTTCCTTGTTTCAGAGTAGAAGTAAAATTTTAAGAAAGCAGTAATGCTGACAATGATGTACTGAATATGCTTTGTGCAAATGTAACGTGCTGTAAAGAAAATACTTCTGACAAACCTAGCCTGTACTTGAGTATGCTTCATGTATGCCTATCCTGTATTTCCCCAGTTGTTGGATGAGTTGCACAGCTGAAGCCTTGTGATGAATTCTGGTAATTCCTTATTCTGGTTAGCAGTCAATGTGTTTAATCAGTCATCTTGTCTTCATTGTAAAGGATCTGTAAGAGCATCATGGATATGTTAGAGTATCATAAAAGCATTTTACAGGGGTGAGGGGGTATTTAATGACTTTTATAAGTTTTAGAGAGAAAGTGCAAGATGGTCTTAAAAAACTTGATGCAGTCCATAATTCAAGACGGGAAATTTCTTAGTAAAGCTCAAGAACAACGAAGCCCAAACAATTGCAAGAATGCCCAAATACAGTGGTTTGAAATCAGAATATTGAGGAAGATTGAAGGGGGATGTAGAATAAAATATCCTGAAAACTGGCAGAGTTTCTTAACCCAATGGACAGCAAAAAACATCGAAGAGAATGCTGCAAAAATAGAAGATAATGATTTTTTTTTCGTAAGCATAAAAATTTCAATACCAAAACCAAAATGAAAAATTTAACAACTTGAATATTACAAGTAATTCAAAGGGGGGTGGGGAGAATTAACATTTCTACCTAGTTTCAGGTTCAAGCTGAAGTTAAACACGAGTCCTGTTAAGTGTGCAGCTTTGTCCAGGGTGTACAGATTTAAATCCCTGAAAGGATTCTTCTTGATGTGTAAGCATAGACTTGAGAATGTATAACTAAATAGGGACAATCATCCCAACAAATTTATAAGAAGTGCTATTTCATAAACAACAAATGCAATTCAACTTCCACTACCAGAGTTTTTTCAAGCACCTTTGTAAAGGCCATCTTAAAAATGCTGCTCTTTGAGGGGAAGGGAATAATGTGAAATGTATCAAGCTGCAGATTGCAGATTTACACTACTAGAATAAGTTGAGCCCAGTCCATGCCCTGAAAACAAAGCATATAACAAGCCTCTTTTCAAAAGTGGACATTGACCAATTTCCTCGCGGATGCAAAGAAATAAAGTTGTGAAGAAAATGGGTAATGATCTCAGTGACTTAAATTCCAGCATCTGAAATGCAGGGAAATTATTTGGACTTCTAGAAGTAAAGGTAGACCTCTTTTTTTTTCTTAATTGAAGAATTTCATTAATGAACCATACAATAAATGGGGGGGGGGGGGACCTAATCATGTTTTCTTAGTTTCATAATTAGGTATCTGCTAGGAATACAGTGCAAGCTCGGAAATGGTTGAATCAGGAGTTCTGCATTTAAAGAGCAGTTTTCTTCCTAGATGGTTTACTCTTCAGTCCAAAAGCGATAAGTAACCTTCGGTGATTAGTACCAAAGACAATTCTAAATGGAAGTCAAATTCTACTTGTGGCTGCTAAGTCTTCATAAGAGTGAATATTCAAGCTTTAGAAGTTAAAGAATTCAAGCAATTTTTCACCATAGGCAGGTTAACCACAAAGCTAATGTACAGAAAAGATCAATAAAACTTTAGGATCACTTCATCATTGAAGTCTTGGATGGGGGGATGAAGATGGTAACTACCCATTTAGTTCCAGCTTTTAGGTAGAACAACTGCTTAAAGATGAGTAGAAAGTTCATCCTTTTTGAAGTTAGGAACCAAGTTTTCCAAAGAAGGTAGATATGGCCTGTATACAAACTAATCATTATGGATAGGCATTGAAGATGTAAATTTATTCTTTTTTTATTAAGAATTAAGAACAGCTTGCAAAAGTTTACAGATCCTGTATTGAAAATGGCGAAAACTGATTTGAAAACAAAAAATAGAAAACTTCCTTTGCAGAAAGGGGGAGGGGACTTTCATTTTTGTGTTTCAGAAATGAAAATATCAAGTGCCATTAGAAAGGTGTGCAAGTAATGAAAATCCTTGTATCTCGAGTCCTCAGTTGAGGTTTTACCACAGAACATCGTGACATTTCATGCTGTATATATAAGATAACTTCATTCAGCTCGTACGTCTCTTTACGGGGGATGGGAGATGATTTCCAACTCGTAATTTAGGAGATACAGTCAACACCGGCAACAGTAATAGCAACACATTCTGCCTAAAAATTACATATCATCTATAAAGGTAAAAATCAACAACAACTTCATTTCTGATGATTCTTTCCAGTATGCAGAAAGGGGGAGGGGACATTTGTTATTCATTTCAGAAACGGACATATCCATTAAGGAAATACTTTCATGTTCTCTGAAATTCCAAGATGGACATTCACAAATTAAAGTTGTTTAGCCCACATGTCTCATTAGATGGGAGGGGAGAGGCAAGGTGTTTCAGATTAAAACTGTATGGAAGAGAAGGGTGACTCCATCCCAAATTGATATTAAGAAGTTCTACATACAAATGCCATTTGTCCTTAAAGGTAAAGACTTTCACAACAGCATTCAAATAGGATTTTGAAGTGAAGCTATTTTTTAGGAAAAATCCAAGTTGACCAGGCATTTTTCGAAACCAGAAAGTCTACCACTTTTCTGATTTTCATGGATTAAATACAAAGTGCATTTTTAATAAGTGTAAAGGAAGCCACTGTTAATTTCAATTGCCAGTTTGCAGGAAAGGGGAGGGGTATTTACTTTACATTTCAGAAAAAGAGACCTTCCAGTAAAGAATGTGTTTTCCTTGAAAGTCCTAGTTGTAAAATGTACCACAAAGAAAGCACAGTGAGAGGGATATTCACGATGAAAAGTCAACCCATTTCTTCCCCATTAAGAGAGAAAGGTGTTAAGAACTCAGTTGCTGAATGCATCTTCCAAAATGATCTACTAAGAGCACCAAGGATAGGAGTGTTAACACGTAAAAAGATATAAATTAAATCTGAACTTCAGGAGTAATCTGCTATATGTTTTAGTGTGCATTAGTCAATAGAATGCTTTTTCCTTATCTAGTAATACACATCTTTTTAATTTCAAGTGATTTCAGTTACACACTTTTGGAATAATGGGGAGGGGGTGAGCTAACCATATTTGCCATTTTTGATTTCAGCAGTGTTGCGAGCTAGTGAATTTGAATCAAAATCTTGTGCTGCATTTGACCAGTTTCATGGAAATGCCATTATCATGATTATAAAGGTGTTCCCATCCAGTTTTTAGGACGAATCTATAAGATGAAGTGAAAATGTGTATTGCATGAACAATTCTTTCCTATTTTAAACTAGATGCAATTTTAAATAGCATTTTGTTTACGGTAAAGTTACATCAAATAGAAGTGGATGGAACAGTATCAACTATTGTTGAAGTTCATTGTTGGTTTGCAGAAGGGGGGAGAGGACCTTTATTTTGTATGTTTCAGAAATTAAATCCCAAAACAAAGTTGTGGAAGCAATGAAAAGCCTGTTGCCCTTTATTTTGAATCCTCAGTTGAAACTTTACCAAAGAACATTCATCCTGAAGTTGTGAGGTGTATTCATACAGCCATTTGTCTCTTCACAGGGGTAAAAAAAGATTTTTGATCGCAGATTTGCTTAAAAAGGTGACTCTGATCCACATTATTATTATCAGCAAATTCTACTTTAAAAAAATCATATCATCAATTAAGGTAAAGATCATCAAAACAGCATTCATATAGGACTAGATGTGAAACAGTTTCAGAAAATTCTACATAATTCAATGTTTAGCATTAACCAGCTATTCTTTCAGGACAAGTCTCAGCATTTTATTTTCATGGATTAAATGTTAAGTGATGTCACTTCCAGAAAATAGAAAAAGCTCAATCTCCAGTTTGCAGAAAGGGGTGGAGGGGACCATCATTTTGTTGTGTTTCAGAAATCCAGTATTAAGTGCTGTGTTAATCTTCTATGGAAAAAAATTGTGAAAATCTCAAACAGGATTTATGAAGTGAATTCGTTAGCCCACTTGTCTGCACTGGGGGTGGGGAATACAAGAAGGTTCCCATTACAGCTCGCTTGAATGAGGGATGGCGACTCCAGGTCACATACGTATCAGCACATTCTCCATACTTTTCATCTGTTGAGGTAAAGATGTTGAAAAAAGCAAATTTGTAAGATGGAAGTGAAGCAATTTTCTAAAATTTCTTCATTGATTTGAAGTTAGGAATTAACCAGCAATTTTTCAAACCTGCAAGTCTACCACTTTGTAATTTATACATGGATTAAATTTACACTTATTTTCTTGGAAAGTGAGGTGGCAATATGTGAATATCATTATGGGGGGAGGAAATCCTAACCCTGTCTTGTTTTCAGAAATCAATATCTAGGAAACAGAATCCAGTTTAGTTCAAGTTCAGTGAGGATTTGTCAAGGCCCTTCAAATTGTATTGTAAGAATTCTTCATATTACAATTTGTTTATTTCTAATTAGGAACAAAGGAAAAATTACCAAATGTCAAATGAGTAAAAAGACTGTAAACTTCAATCTACAGAAAATATTGGCCTTTGTTGGATGATAAGATTTTCAGTGTGCAGAAGGGGGAGGGGACCATCTTTTTGCATTGTTTCAGAAACTGAAAAAGGAAGAACTCCTTCCTGATAGGCTTGCATTACCTTCTAATCTGAAGTCCTTGATGAGTACAAAATTAAGCTCTACACAAAGGAAGAATAGAGAATCCAGCCAAAGCTCCAACTGAAAGCTAATTCCATGCATGAAGATTTGCAAGAACACAATTTGTAAAATGTCAAGATGTTTATTTTAGAAATTATAAAGCAAATCGTAATATTTAGCAGTTTTCAGTCTACAACATCTATCATCTCTAACTTGATTTTTATTTCAAGGATTAAATGGACAGAAAGAACTGTTTTCTTTAACTGATTTTTATAGTCTAGCATACAAGTTGTGAAGATATTGATGGGGGGATTGAAAACAAAAACATGTCCAATTGGTTTCAGAATCGTTAGCTCCAGTTCCAGATAAAGTTGATGTAAAAAGAAGTCTGCTGATAGAGTTACCCCAGTTTCTTGAGAAGTCTACAGCTCCCTTGCACCAGCTCAGATAATTTGATTTTATTTCATCATTCCATGTTACTGTACAATATAAAGAGTAAAGTATTTACATCATTTAATTTGTGACATTTTTAGATGATTTAAGCTTGGAGGAAAATTCAAGTATTTTATTTTAAATTAGTTGTTTGCTGAAGGGGGAGGGAATCGATTACAATTTGTTTCAGAAAGGATATTGTGAATACCATTTAGAGGCAAGTCAAGAAAATGAATGCCTTCTCTCATGTATTTTTCCGAGTCCTTGAGGATTGTTCACGGAAATGAAACGAATCTTTCTCATTGGAATGTTTTCACCAGGTGATTCAAGTCCATATTTATTGAAAATAATTATTTCCTTGTGATGCAAATGTTTAAAAGCTATTCTTTTGAAAAGAAAAGAATGTTTTGTGTTTTGGATGAAAAAGTATTTCTTAGGAGGTCATTGTGACAAGAAAGGAGTGGAAGGGGAGGATAGTTCCAATACAGTTCCAGTCCCAATTGTTATCGAATGTCAGCAGAATTCCTTCAGGTTATCTTAAAGATCAATTTTGTTTTTATTGGATTTCTCTAGGATTCTTCAAGTATGAAAATAAATTCAGGAATTCAAGTAGTGTTTCATTGTGAAAAAGTTAAATGGCATGTTAAGATGCAGTGAAGTTCTACAAGAAGTGTCATTTTAAAGCTTGCAAAATTTTTCCTCCTTGTTATACAGGAAAGAAAAGCCAGGAGGGGGGATATTATACCAAAAAAATTTGAAAGTTTTTCAGAATATTCGAGGAATAAAAGAAGATATGCAGACCCCACTTAAGTCATTTTTCCCTCATCAGGGTGTAGGAATTTTACAGAAACAAGTGCAGCTGAGTAAGAAAATCATTCCTAAGCCACAACATTTAAGTTAATTGAACAAGTGAATAGAATAGTGTTGAACAATTGTTGAAATATTGCTTTCATATCTATTTTTTTGCTGAAGAAAAGTTAATATAAATCATTTCCAATTTGTTAACCTTGCTTTGTCTTGCAACTGCATTATGTGTTTGGGGGGAGCTGGGTGGGTGTTGTTTTTTTTTTTTGCATATTAGGTTGCAGTTCTGGAAATGGAAAGCAACAGATTTGAAAAAGTAGTCAATGGGTAGTAAGTGCTTAAATACATATAAACTACTTATTTTCCATCTTTTACATTGTTCACTCTCACCATACCCTTTTGGTTACAATGTTAATTCACATCATACCTTTTGGTTACATGGTGCAATTTCTAACCTTTGTTAACTACTGTTATTTATTTTGAGAATTGCTAGTTTAGTTGTGTATGTAGAAAATATTTAATCAAAGTGGCAGAAGAGTTCTTTAAAGTATGTGTTATTTATAACTGACTTGAAAAGCAAAAATATATTCACATTTAGTGTGTCATTCTGCATGTTTTAAATTTTTATCTCAAACAAGACTTTTACCTATTAACTGTTGGAAACTGTTGTGTTGTTGGAATTTAGATGCTCTTTTTTAGCCCAGTTGTATTCTAGCAGCAATGCATAGCCTCTAATAGGAAGTAAGATCTTCCATTTTATTTATACACTCTTAAATAGTATCAAAGTGCATTAATTGCTTGTTTGACATACTTGCCTTATTCACCCTTGCTATTGTAAGCAAACTTTTAATTTTATATGTACACGTGTATGGGGTGTGTGTCCTTTCTTTTTTGTTAATGAGTATAGATTAATGTAGCATAGGAAGGAAACTTAGAAGATGTCTGCAGTCACTCCAGGGAATAACCTCCCAGCCTTTATTTGGTATTGTAGTCATTTACAAGCTTTATTTACATGTATTTGAGCGAGTTTCTTGTACATAGTTATTGTAAAGTCTAGCTCTTCTGGGGAAAAAAATCTAATGTACTGCTGTGATACTGCATGAAGACAAAGTAGTTAAACTAATTGTTTTATTCACTGGGTCAAAGGAACTTTCTTCTATGTTCACACAAATATATTAATGATACCCAACCAAGTTCTCTTTGACAAGTCACTAGTTATGTTCAATACTATTAGCAATATTTAATGCAGTGTATATTTACCACCAGTTTGATTGTGTCTCTCTTCACACCTTGCTTTGTAGATTTGGCTTTGTATAGAGCTAATGGATACAAGCCCACTCTTACTTAACTGGATTATTTATTTGCTTTGTGCATAAATAATAATAAAAAATGTTCTTGTTTGTTTGTATATTAACTAAACCTATGCAAAAGTTTACTTACCTTACTAGTAATGATTTTCATTTCCACTGAATGTTAAGAATCTCAACTTCTGAATTTAGAGGTTCTGTTTTTGTACATGTCAGTACACCCTTAGTTTATTTTTTGGAATGACTAGTATTTTCAAGTTCAAATTCTATCAATGGATATGTATCATTTACATTTAAGTTATTTTCTGGGAGTTTGTGACTTTTCTGTTGTGTACTGTGGTTCCCAGACCACAGGACTTGTGGTGCTTTATTTCTCTGTTATTTTGACAGGTTTTTTCTGCGCTTGGCAACTGTAAGTTCAAACATGCTAATAGATCATTCAAGTGTGTAATTGTCACATGGTGATTCAAGTAGCCATGTTGTTGGTCTTATTATAGCATTTACGTTTGTGGATATTTCAATTTCTTGCCATTTTCTGTATGAATTGTTGAACCGTCATTTTGAGCACTTTCTGTTTCTTTTGAATTTTGAAGATACAATTGTAATGGGAGTTCTTTCCCTTTGTTTAGTATGTAGACCTGCTGTAAGGTCAAGTTTTTTGTTACAGATTGCCTGCATGTGAACAGGGAGCAAGTACAGTATATGTGTCCGGCAAGATAAATATGTATTCGAGATAAGCATGATGTGGTCCTTTTTCTAAAACGGCATGGTCAGAAAGTGAGAAAACACTTGCCAGCTGATCAGAGCATTGGAAAAATCTCACCTCCCCCTCCTCTCGATGAGGGGAGTTAGGGTTGGGTGGCCGGCTTGCAGCAATTCACTGACCACTATTTGGCATCCCGTTATAAATTTTTTGAAAAATTACGTTTTGGTTAAAAATGAAAAATTTTAATTGTGCAAAATAGTTTTACGGCAGTCAAAGCATTAAAAGATTTGTTGCATATCTGTTAGCTAATAGTATAAAGTTATGTTAAACCAAAATATGGAATTTGACAAAATAATTTTATGACAACAAAATAAAGTATCTGTTGAGCTAATAGTATAAAGTTCATTTTGATTTAAAATAATTGCTTTTTGTTGAGACACTTCTGCAAACATCACCTTGAAAAAAATTAAGTAGGAAATTGAGCAGTTATTTAGCATTAATTCACTACCAGTGCAAAAAACTAAATTTGAAAGAAAATAAAATTGAATTGGAATACAAGTTGCTTTATCACAGAAACCAAATTATCTAATATTTAAATGTGTATAACATGAAGTGATTGTATTTGATTTCGAAATAACTTTAAAATTATTGTTTCATAAAGTAAACAAATAAAATTTAATGAAACCTATATCCAGTTGTTGGTTTTCTTTAACACTGTGCAACCATGACTAGGATCTGTTGGTATGGAAGATTCCTCTCGTGCATCATTTAAATGAATGGCAATTGATTGTAAAATTTTGGAAAATGCCCCTCATTTGATGATGTATGAAAGTTGTCCTGCTTATAGATAGTGTAGTCTTGGTTGCATTGTTTGGGTTTGATGGAAGAAACAGGTGAAAAGGTTGTGTTGATCTATTTATTCATAAATGAAAAATGATACGCATATTATGCACTGTATCAGGATGCAAGAAAAGCAAGAGGAAAGCTGTTGACCTAGATATAGTTTTCCTATGATGTATTTTGCCTTGGAGTTATTCCCCTTGGCCGCCATCTTGTAGGTCAGAGTAGTGGATTTTCCTCTTTGAGCAACCAATTTTAAACATGCATGCCAGAAATATAGGGGAAAAAATATTTGCAATATTGAAATTATGAATTAAAAGAAGCTTCAACAAACGTATATTTATAAGAAAAATTGTTTTCACCTCTGTGTTCAGTATAACAAAAAAAAATTGGTTAAATAATGTAGGGATCTGGGGATGTTGACCTACAATATGGCGGTCATGGGAAATGACTCTTGCTTAAATCGCCTCGATGGAAAACCATCTATTGGAGCCTGAAATGCTCAGCTTAGAGCTTGACTATATGAGCATATTTCAATTTGGTTGATAATGGTCATTATTCATAAATATGCTTGACAAATGCTAGAAAATGTGCATAATATTTCTACTGGTAGAAATTATTTGAAATTTCTTGGAAATAAATCTGAAAATGTGTTAATATGGCCGGCTCCCAGAATCTCGAAACGATTTGGACGAGTACACGGAGAAGTTTAGCACTAGACAGCTTCTTCCAAGACTTCATCAGATTTGTCTTGATGTACGAGTATTTACCCCAGTATGTATTCCTTGCATCCTAAGACCTGAAGAGTACGTGTACTGGTGAATCCCTGAACACCCTTAACTCGAAATAGGTAATTAATACTGTACCATACTTGAATACTACTCCTGAAGTAGTATATTCAAAGTGCATGACAAATTCATAAATGAAAATACAAAATGTTGACAATAGAGCTTTGTTGTAGTGGCGGTCATGCGAGTAATCTTGATTGTATATTTTAATGTCGCGGCATAATGTCTCTTAGATATTGTCTAAATACCTGCCAAATATCTCAAGTCACAAAAAAGTTAAGACCCAAAATGATGTAAAAAATATCAGGAATGCAACAACTTTTCGTGACATTTTGTAAATTCAATACTTTTTTTTTTGAAGATCTGTGAAATAAATAGAGGATATTCAATGTTTTGTTGTTGGATATGGAATTTATTTCACAAGTGGGACAGGATTTTTTGATATTTTCACGAGTGCGAAGCACGAGTGAAAATATCAAAAAATCCTGTCTCACGAGTGAAATAAATTTCATATCCAACTACAAAACATTGAATTTTCTGTTTATTACATTTTCTTTCATTTTTCTTTGCCTCTGTCTTTTCTAATAACACAGTGTTGTAGGCTGTGATGTCATAGCTTAGGAATTGTGAGATTGAAAACATTGTAAAATTGTTTTTAACAATACATTTGGGAGAAAATTTACAGTTTTAGTCTCTATTAAGATGGTTTAGTTACTATTTCTATCTTATGACAGACCAGAAATCATTTCTACTTTCTTTGATATCCTTTCACACTGTGAGAGAATATCACTTTGGTATCCTTTCACACTGTGAGAGAATATCACTTTTATTCAATGAATAAATCACAGTATTTCACTGTTGAAAATGTAATAAATAGAGAATATTCAATGTTTTGTAGAAGAATATGGAATTTATTTTACAGGTGGAACAGGATTTTTTTATATTTTCACGAGTGCAAAGCACGAGTGAAAGTATCAAAAAATCCTGTCTCACTAGTGAAATAAATTCCATATTCATCTACAAAACATTGAATTTTCTGTTTATTACATTTTCTGAGATTTTCCCTTTGCCTCTGTCTTTTTTCTTTACTCAGTGTCATGGGCTGTGACGTCATAGTTGAGCGGTTGAGACGTCATAGCTAAGTGATTGCGAGATTGAAAAAAGTAAACATGGATTTTTAAAGACATATTTGGAAAAACTTTGGCAGTATAACTATTAGTCTATGTCAGGGTGGTTCATTAACTCTATCTTATAATAGACCAGGAATTTTTTTAAAAAAAACATTCTTCATGAAGGGAAGGAAAATTGTAAGTTCTGCCATTAACTTCTGATATACCGGTACACAGAAATACCATATTTTGATATCCTTTCTCACTGAGTCAGAATATCACTTTTATTCAGTAAACAAATTACAGTATTTCACTGTTGAAAATGTAATAAATAATAATGGTTTATGTTGAAAATACTTTCCTGATAATATTCAAAGTATATTGAGCTTTAAACGTAGTCTGTAGCAACTTTTGTTTGACCAAGTTAAGTTGTGGTCAAGACTACCTGTACGAAATGTTCCGCCTGGAATATAGGGGGAATAGAGGCGTACTTGGACAGGGGATTCCGGGCATCAGTTTGTCTCACTACATATATGGTGATATACAGGTTCCGGGCGTAACCCAAGAGGAAACCAAGAGGAATTGAGCAGGAATTTGAGGCGAAAAATGCAAATGAGCTACGCCCGGAAAAATAAATGACGCCCGGAAAAAATTTACGCCTGGAAACTAAAATCATGCCTGAAGCAGAATTACGCCTGGAAAGTCCTTATCATTATATAATACTAGGTGACCTAAAAACATATATAACTAAGAAAAACATTTAGGTTATGATTTACAATTTTAAAGCTAAAAATTTAGCCTTTTGAACTGTAAGAAAACATAATGACAGATCATTAATATATAGTATAGAAATATAATTCATAAAAGCTGTTTCAATTTTTTGTGTAAGGGACACTCAGAACACCACCATGAGTGAAAAATAATGTTTAAGAATTCGATGAACTTTTTAAAATACTTTTTTTCCCTTCAATAATCATGACACTGAAACAAGTTACTAAATACAGTTCTTCATTTACTCAGTACTTTACAGTTCAAGAGCCTCTATCAGACCATGTTATTTCTCAGAAGGTGTGCAAGGAAACTCAAAATATTTATATAGTAAAGAGTCAATAAGTTATAACTATCATTGTAAATAATCATAATCAAAGGATTTACTCAAATAGGTACCAGATATTAATTATCACACCTACCAGCAGATACTGTGTCATCCAGAAAAAGTGTAAATTCTGTATTTCCTATTTCACTCCCACTAAACTCCCTCCTTCCTGATGAAATTCAAACTTAACCTCTTTTCTGAAATGACCCTTAATTGATAATGAAATTGACCAATCAGAGGCTTTTACTCCTCCTGAAAGTTCCAGGCATAATTTTTGTTTCTATTTTCCTGCCATTTTACACCAGGGAAATCTTAACTTGCAAATTGACGCCCAGAAAGAAGAAATGACGCCTGGAAGACGCCTCTTCTACTCAGGCATAACTTTTCAAAAACTCCATCTCCGTCTCAAGTACGCCCGGAATTTCCCAATTCCTGCTAGATTCCACCCATATTCCAGGCGGAATCCGCCGTTAAAATTCATACAGGTGATGTTGACAAAAATGTCATACCATTTCAGAAATTCAAGAAAAAAAATGCAGTGTTGCCAAAAAAACATTGATTTTTAGCTCACCTCGACAAAGTCAAGATGAGCTTATGCTATAACCCCGGCACCGGCGTCCCAGTTAAGTTTTAGGACCAAGTCCATTCCCAAGTTACTATAAGCCCTACCTAGACCAAACTTGCATTGATGATGCATCTAGGGATGGACACTACCACACTTGCTTCGGATGCTGGTTCTGACCTAGATTTTCCAGATGAGTGACTAGGTTAAAGTTTTAGGAGCAGGTCCATTCCCAAGTAACTATAAGTCCTACCTGGACCAAACTTGCATGGATGATTCATCTAGGGATGGACACTACCACACTTGCTTCAGATACTGGATCTGGCCTATATTTTCCTGATGAGTGATCAGGTTAAAGTTTTTGGAGCAGGTCCATTCCCATTAAGTAACTATAAGCTCTACCTTGACCAAAATTGCATGTAACATGCATCTAGGGATGGACACGACCACACTTGCTTCAGATGCTGGATCTAACCTAGATTTTCCAGATGAGTGACCACGTTAAAGTTTTAGGAGCAGGTCCATTCCCAAGTAACTATAAGTCCTACCTTGACCAAACTTGCATGGGTGATGCATCTAGGGATGGACACTACCACACTTGTTTCAGATGCATATGCTGGATCTAACCTAAGATTTTCCAGATGAATGATCAGGTTAAAACTTTTGGAGCTGGTCCATTCCCATGTAACTATAAGCCCTATCTGGACCAAACTTGCATGGATGATGGATCTAGGAGTGTAAACTAACCCCAACGGAACACCATACTTCACAATTCTACTGTAAAGACGCCCATGCTCTTGGTCAGGAGTGCAACAAAAATGTCAGAATTATTGCTGATCAAATATGAATAAAGAAACGAGACCCATGGGCCACAACATTCACCTGAGTAACTTTGGCCCTTCTGTTTTTTTTTTGTTTGTTTTTTTTCAGATTTCCCCCTTGTAATACTAATTGTGGCCCCACCCTACCCCCAGGGGTCAAGATTTGAACTATTTCAATAGAATCTTAACTGCCTCAGGAAGCTTCCACATAAGTTTCACCTTTTCTTACCCAGTGGTTGTTGAGTGTAAGATTTTTAAAGTTATTTTCCTTATATTTCAATTTGATTAACAATTTAGAATCTATACTACCCCAGGATGCTTCCATACAATTTGAGCTTTTCTGGCTCAGTGGTTCTTGAGAAGATTTACCCTATACATGTATATTTCAATGTAAAACTTTGATTCCCTATTGTGGCCCCACCCTAACCCGGGGGCCATTGTATGAACCATTTAGAATCTACACTATCCTAGGATGCTTCCACATAAGTTTCAGCTTTTCTGGCCCAATGGTTCTAGAGAAGATTTTTTAATGACCCCACCCTATTTTTGTCTTTTCTTGATTATCTCCCCTTATAAGGAAGGTGGGCCATCATTTTAACAATTTAAAATCCCCTTCACCTAAGGATGCTTTGTACAAACTTTGGTTAAAATTGGCCCAGTGGTTCTTGAGAAGAAGCTGAAAATGTAAAAAGTTCACAGATGAATGGACAGCTAGACAGATGGACTAGGGACAATAGCTGATCAGAAAAGCTCACTTGAGCTTTCAGCTCTGACAGGTGAGCTAAAAATTATTGAGTAGAATGTTTTTGGTTGACCTCAGTTGCTTAGTATACACTGTTTGTCCTTTGAAAAAAAATATGCTTTAAAATATATTTTATATAATAAATAATATACCAAAATTTGCCCTCCTTGGGATCAATCGCGATAAATTGACAGTGAGTACTTAACCCTGTTCTAAAATTATAAAATTCATGGCTCCTAGATCCAGGTTTCACTGGCCATAAGGTGGGGCTATAATTGCATGAAATTTATTTTACAGCATACTCAGTCTTCGGCATGTTCTAGGAAACAAACTGCATTAATAATGATTACAGTATCCCTGTCAAACTAAATTTTTGACACGAGGCAGAATTTTCATTCCAGTTAGGGCTGTACCGAGAAAACTTGTGATACTCAGGTGAGGGTCAAGGCCTATAAAACTTGTGTGTGTGTTTTTTTCTAAACATTCCTTGGAATAGACCTAGTCTGAAACATATGTAATCAGAGATTACAGAGCTCACCTCAACAAATGTTGTCTTTAAATAAGGCAAAGTCCCAAACTAATAATCTAGTAGTGTTCATTCCTATATAGATGTAACATTTATGCAATTTTGGTCCAATAGGGCTTGCAGTAACTTGGGAATGGACTTACCTAAAAACTTTAAACTAGTCACTCACCCAGAAAATGTAAGTCATATCCAGCATCTGAAGCAAGTTTGAGAGTGTTCGTCCTGTGATGCATCATCCATGCAAGTTTGGTTCAGATAGCCCTTATAGTTTACTTTAACCTGGTCACTCACCCGGAAAATGTAGGTCAGATCCAGCATCCGAAGCAAGTCCAGTAGTGTGCATCTTTAGATGTATCAACCATGCAAGTTTGGTCAATATAGGACTTAAAGGTACTTGGAAATGAGACCTGCTCCAAAAACTTTAACCTGGTCACTCATCCGGAAAATGTAGGTCAGATCCAGCATCCGAAGCAAGTCCAGTAGTGTGCATCTTTTGATGTATCATCCATGCAAGTTTGGTCAATATAGGACTTATAGTTACTTGAAATGAGACCTGCTCTAAAACTTTAACCTGATCACTCATCCGTAAAATGTAGGTCAGATCCAGCATCCGAAGCAAGCCTGGTAGTGTGCATCCTTAGATTTATCATCCATGCAAGTTTGGTCAATATAGGACTTATAGTTACTTGGTCAACTTGGAATTGAGACCTGCTCCAAAAACTTTAACCTGCTCCAAAAACATGGTCATTCTTCAGCTGAAATTGCAGCATCTGAAACCTTGACTGGTACAATGAAACATACTAGAAGCATCTTCCATGCATCTCTGATTAATATAGGGCACAGAAGTACTTAAAAAGAAAACTGCACCAAAAACTTTAACCTGGGACATCGACGCCAAGGGTATTACACATGCTCCCCCAACTTTGTTGAGGTGAGCTAAAAACACACGTAACCTTGTAACTCATCTGTAGCATATACTGGACGTATGACAGATAAGCGTGTGAAGCAGATATGGTAGTATGCTTTCCTTGTTTTGAGCAGTAAAGGTGTATGGAGTTTTTGGAAACTAGACTTGCTCAGAAAACAAAATCTGTAATATAAAATGCCTGGTATATATCATATTCCTGTCACAAATTGAGAGGAATTCAAAATAAAATAAAGAAATTCTGGTTTTAAAGCTTAAATCTTCTTTTAAAAAAGTAAATGTTTAAACTTTAACAAGTTAACAAACTAAATAACAATTGCACTGAATACATCTAGGTACATGTTTGACAGAATAACATAACAATAGGAATAGTCTAGTATTTAAGCACTTAATTACATGTATGTAAAAAATTATTCACAAGTTGATCTGAAGAATGACTTGAAAGTGTTAGACATATTTTGTCTAATATTATTTAACATGACTGTACTAGGCTTATAAAATCCCTATTTGTCATTTTAATACAGAGACAGAAATTGACAATTGATTTTGTTTCTCCATCTACAAATGGCATTGGTTGTAACTTGAAATGAAATTTGAAAAAAAAGTCCTTCCTGGCAGGACGATGAACACTTATACATGGAACTGTCACATAAAAATTTTCAGTGATCTGCTCTTTATAGCCATATTTCAATAAAAAGATTTTTCACTGCTTTCTTGAATATGTGCATTAGATTTTATATTATGACAATTTTTCACAGCAGATTCTGAGATTCTGACTCTTTTTGTTCATGATCCTCTTCAACATCTTCATCACCAACAAATTCATCATACTCGTCATTTTCCTCATCATCATTTACATCACTCAATTTATCCCCTTCTGTCAGCAAATTTAGGTCAGGCTCCGCCTCCTGGATGAGAATCTCGTTGCGATTCTCTGTGGTGGAGTTCATCACACGGCATACCATCTTCTTTACATGGCGATTCATGTGGCGCTTCAGTACAAAACCTCGACCGAACCTCCTCCCGCAAACCTGACAAGGAAATGGTTTAATTTTCTGGTGAGTCTCTAGATGATGATAAAGTGAGCTCTTGTCTGTGAAGCTTTTCCCACAATCCTGACAAGAAAATGGACGCTCTCCACTATGAATTCGGAGGTGCACTGTCAAAGCTCCTTTTTGTCCGAATGCCTTACCACACACACTACATACAAATTCTTTCACCCCTTCGTGCACCGTTTTCATGTGTCGTACTAGATTACAGCTCCACCTAAAGGCCACTCCACATACAGCACACTGGTGGTCACGTTCATTGGTGTGAATTTTCTTGTGAGCCCATAGATTTCTAGAGTCACAAAAAGCCCTGTCACACATGTCACATTTGAAGATTCTCTCACCTGAATGAGTTCTAAGGTGAGTTTTCATGGCAGCAATCAAGTAAAAAGCCTTTCCACAGACCTGAAATCAGAGTATCACAGTCTGGTATATAAAGGAATGAAAATATCCACAAACAAAACATTAGCTTTTATAGCAAGCATCATATCCAAGTGCGTAGCTGCCTATACGCAAGTGCGTACACATCATTTTTAAAAAAAAAAAAACAACCAAACAACTAGGAGAGAGAGAAAGAGAGAGACTTTCGAAGAAAAATTCTCATTACAATCCAACTAATACTCGTGTTTCGAATTATTATGTGTCATATTGTTTCGTTGCAAAATCCCAATAAATCATTCATTAATTTGTAATTGTTCTTGTCAATGAATACATTGATATTGTTTAAAAAGATCTTTCTTGAGAAATTAAAATTCAAACACATTGCTAAATACTATGATCTACTAGTGTTTGATTTAAAATACGATATTTTTTTTATAATAATTAACATTTAGTATACATTTTTTTTAACGTTGAAAAAAGAGTATATGATACCAATATATCAGTTAAATATTTAGCCTAAACTAAATGTACAATAAGTTTCCATGGAAGTATTAACTTTGCGTTAAAACAATAAATATTACTATGTCTTGTATTTTCTAAACAAAAGCTAAATGGGATAATTTTTATTTTGCAAGAAAATGATGAAATATTTTGTAAAACTCAGGAGCTTCTGTGTCCTCACCAGCAGGCACGTAGTTTAGGGGGGCCAGGGGGTGGCCTGTCCAAACCTCCCTCTTATTTCCAAGAGTTATCTCCCAAATAAATAATCAAACAGAAATATGACTATATTCCTAAAATAATTTTCATAATCTATATTCTCTCTCTATGGCTACAAAGGAAACACAATCAAAAGTGTAGTTTCCCTAGAAATCTAATGCAATACTGAAAGTGGACTATAGGAATTACCGGTTACCGTAATATTGCTTTCAGTAGTACTATAAATAATTACTAATGGACACACTTCAGAACAAGACTTATCCATACCTCACACTTGTAGGGTCTTTCTTCATCATTCAAATGAATCCTGGAATGTTTCCTCATATCGTAGGTACTGGCAAACAATTTCCCACAAGTCTCACAGGCAAATGGCCTCTCTGAGCTGTGCCGCTTGACGTGTTTTCTCATGGTACTGGGGTCACGGAAAGCCATGCCACATACTTTACAACAGTATGGTTTTTCTCCTTTATAAAAAGAAATGATGAAGTTAATCAATATGGCCTAAATATTTATGAAAGCTATAATATTGTACATTGTTGAAATCTTGAGTGATTTGTGCATCAAATAGATAGATACTATTTTAATTGTTTTCTATCAAAACTTTTGTTTCTATGAGACTGAAAATGGTGGAAATTTTCAAAAATTTTCTTTTGGTTTCTTTTAATAACTTTTTTGTGGACTACAAAATTCAAAATTCTGAAAATGCTCCATCAATATCAAAGCATCCAATTCTCCAGAGAATAAAAGTATTTGGTGGGGTTGCAAATATTTAAACACTCGCCCACTAGCAAATGCCAGTAATTTTGTCTGTGGGCAACCAACTGTTGAAGAGGTAATTGCCCTCATGGCAAGAAAGAATTTTAGCACAACTTTTCCAGAACCTGACCATGCTTTCATTCTACAACTAAATGCATTTTCATTTCACTCTTTCCTACCTACAAAATCACTGTTCTCTAGACCCCAAATTGCTTTATTAATAACTAGAGGTCTTCAAAATGAAGGAAAACACAAAATTTCATGTACCGGGTAATTTCATCCATTCATGGTTTCTCGGTAATTGGGGAAATGAGAGACTATGGACAGCAAAGTTTTCTTCTCAGAAATTAAAATACAAAAAGATTGAGAATTTCTTACAAAGTAAAGAGAAAATTGTGGGCCTCAAAATATCAACATGGGCTAATAAAACTTGTAAACTTGGGGGCCCACATGGCCCCTTAGGTTTTAATTGTCATTTGCAACCCTGTTTGAACAATATGAAGGCAGGCATTTACCCTATGCATAAATAATTCATTTAAGGAGTAAGCAAATAATGTACTGACTTAATTTACACAAAAAAGTCAGAAAATTAAAAATTGATATCTTAAAAATTAATTTGACAATACCAGTGTGAATTGTTTTATGTCTCTTTAGTGTGATTTTCTCAGCAAAAGACTTTCCACATTCATCACACGTTAGAGCCAGATCCTTGTTGTGAATGCGATTATGTCTCTTTAAGGATTCATACAATTCATACGAGTTACTGCAGGAGGAACATTTAAAGGCCTTTTTATCATCATGTGCATATCTCATATGAGAGGCATAACTCCGCCTAGAATCATATGTTGCCTGGCAATGACAACAAGTGTACATGTCGGAGATTCCGTGAACATCTTGTATGTGATCCTTCAACTCGCTCTGCCAGAATTTCTCATAACAATGATCACACGTCACTTTTCCTCCACATTTCTTGGTCTGACCAGATGGACTTTCATCTTCATGGAATGAATCATCTTTGATCTTCTTTTTTGCTCGAGATTCTCTCAAGGAGAATGTACTGTTGTCCTGACATTTTCTGATGTGGAGAATGTAAGCTGAACTATTGCTGAAGTCTTCTCCACACAAATCACAGTGGTTATCCACCTCTTCTACGACTATCCGCCTTGGCTGGCTCTTTCGTCGGGATTTCCGTGTCTCAGGAATTTCAATGTTTTTCCCTTTAATACTACAAGGATTTTCTTGTTTTTTCTTCTGCAACTGTTGGTTTTCAGAAGGTTCACTTGTAGAATGATCTTCAGAATCAACATTCAACTCTTCTGTAAATTTGTCCATGTTCACTCCCTCAGAATATTTTCGTATGTTAGGAGACCCCACCTAAAAAACATTTGCACAAAAGTTTGAATCATATGTCACACTATTGGAATAATATTCATTTTCAACAAGCATCCTCAATTGTGCATATTAAAATATTTACATTTATTAATTTACAGCATGATGAACTGTGACTTTTCAAGTTATTGAATTCAATAATGACCACAATAGTTACGTGTATTGTAACAGGAGAGGAGAAAAATGCGACAGACCAGACCGGTATTTGAACCCAGGCCCCCTGAATCTCCAGTCAGGTGCTCTACCAACTGAGCTATCTGGCCACCAGCGATCGAACCCGTCTGACCGCCACATTCCTCCCTCCTTAAAGGTCTTCAGCCCTCAAAGACACCAACCTAGGCTCTTCCCTGGCAGGTCTTTCACCTGTCACTTTCAGGGCATGGCACGGCACCAATTGTAACGGAGAGGAGAAAAATGCAACAGACCACACAGGGATTCTATCCCGTGCCCCCTGAATCTCCAGTCAGGTGCTCTACTAACAGCTATCTGGCCAGCAGCAATCGAACCTGTCTGACTGCCACATTATATTTTTATTGTAAACTTGAAACAACAGATCAAATGTTATTAATAATCATCTTTATTGTACATTTACATTTCACAGAACACTGTATTTTTCCTCATAAACTTCAGACATTCAGTGACAGTATACATTATTGAGTGGGTTCAAGGGCAACATACGTTTTATCGGAACCAAGAACTAAACTGTTTCCCTGATGCTGTATGTTATGCAAACAGTTTGGTTTGAGCTACATGTACCTAGGGGTTGAAAAAAAACACATTTTGTCAAGATATATAATATTATTGCTTCGAGGAGTTACTCAGTTTTTCTTTGGCAGTCAAGCAAGTGTTAAGAAGTTACTCATTTATTAGAGCACCTGTTAAGTGTTTAGAGATCATCAAAGGGCCTGAGCTTGAAGCCATCACAATTTTCTCCCTTCCTGTCAAATTTGCTCCTGTTGACTACTCCTGGACTTGCAGGCGAAAGTTCTGCCAGAGGCAAAAAATCTGGGTTATGTGTCTTTGGGGGCAAGACATTTTAGTGGTGCATGAGGAATATGGCGCTCAAGCAAGTTAAATCACCAGTTGCCACATAGCTTGGTTGGTATCAGAGCACCTGTGCACAGGGTCCTGGGTTCAAAACAGTGGTCTGCATGCTTAATTTTATATACACGTATATTATTTTCGAGATCATTTCTTCTCATTACATTTTTTAGCTTGATTATATATTAATCTGAGGTTAACTGGCATATATAGTACTTCGGAATTAATATATATGTAGGAATTTAGGCTGGACTGAGGACATCGGCCTGGATAGCTCAGTGGTTAGAGCACCTGACTAGTAATGCAGGGGTCCCGGGTTCGATTCCCAGTCCAGCCACATGTTTTTCATTATATATATATTTATGAATTTTCAATGTATATTAACTCATTCCTCCTTTCCCTACTACAGATGGTGCCGTGGCCTACCTTGTTCAGGCAATATAATAAATAATATATAATTAATGTTAAGTCCTGACAAGGTGAACTTGTGTTGTGTCTTCGGGGGCGAAGACTATTTAAGGAGGGAGGAATGTAGGAATTTAGGCTGGACTGAGGACATCGGCCTGGATAGCTCAGTGGTTAGAGCACCTGACTAGTAATGCAGGGGTCCCAGGTTCGATTCCCGGTCCAGCCACATGTTTTTCATTATATATATATTTATAAATTTTCAATGTATATTAACTCATTCCTCCTTTCCCTACTACATATATATATGGACATTTAAAAGCTGCATGAAAGACACTTAATTGAGTGCAAGTTCCTAGACTAACATTAACATCATGTATGACAACATTTAAAAAGTAATACATGTCGCATATAAGCATTAGCCAGAGACAAAAATAACACATTTATGTTATTTATCTCTCTGCATTCATTATAATGAATTACAATATTATAAACATAGGTCTGCACAGCTGGGTGGGGCATATGTGATCTGATCAGAACTAACACATTTCTCTCCTGTGCTGCCGACTGCAGTAACATTTTACCTGATAATACGCATTTGTGCAATTATTTTCGTACCCTGTTGAAAATAAACACTTAAAAGAATTAAGAAATGTAAAATCGAGGGCATATGTCAGTCTCTGTCAATCCGGAAGTCAATGTGCGCAGCTGCTGATTTATGTGACATGCACTTCCGCTCACGTACGAAATGACAACAAGACAGAACCCAGTTCAGTTTTTCTACATGTTTTAGTGTAAGATGTAAAACGTCTATTGAAAACAGTAAATATTTGAGAGAAAAATGGCGGTAAGTATTAGATACAGGCATGTCATTAATGCAATGAACACAATCAACAACTGGTCAAGATTTAGATACGTTGGCTGGTAGGCACAGAGATAAATACTCAGCGTACGCCTCGTGTATCATTGACCAACGTGTTCTGAAGGCCACAGAAGGTCTATGCACACACTTAACCAAGTGATCTCAATCTAGCTGCTCGTAATTTTAAAGAAATCTAGGCTAAGTGTCAATATTTCTAAAACCTTACAGTATCATAAAATCAATACCAGGAGAGAAAATAATGGAGCGAACTGTGTTTAAGTCTCTTTTCAATCCATTTGTTTTATTTGTCAACTAAATAACCCTAGGGTGCAACAGGAAATAACACAATAATTTACCTACCAAGTAGTATGTATAACCATTAACCAGATGACTTGCACACAGAAGAAGAAAAAAAGTAATGCAGACAGATATATATATATATATATATATATAAGAGGAAGATGTATGATCCAAAATTTGTTTGATCTTGGTCTTAATTTAAATTATGTGCATAAATTGTATGTGTATTGTGTTACTTATTTTGTCAGGATCATCCTCCAAGTGGGGGGTCCACTGACACAGAGGGTGTGGCAAAAAGTCCAGCATCATCAAAGGTAGTAATCTTTATTGCATATAGAAAAAAAAAATGAATTCATTGCTCAAGTTACTTCCTCATGCAGGTCAACCAGAAGTCAATCGGAAAACCTTATATACTTTTTCTCCGTATTACAAAGTACCTGACCTTAATACATGTATGATATACACGTATCTCTATGAATTACAGGTAAATTTGATGACATGTCATACATATGTATGCGTATCACCTCCTTGAGGCAATATGACATTTAAGGAACTTTTTTTAATGAGAGATGAAAACCGATTCTGACCAAAAAGTTGCAAAAAGGCAAGAGAGGGGGTGGGGGATGGGGAGGGGTATAATTTTTCTCAACTATCAGATCTCTTAATCCAAAAAAAGTATACTAACAAGTTATCATGGCTATATACATAGATTATAAGAGGGCTTTTTAACATGTCAAATTAGTTGGTAGGATCCATGATGATTTAGTTGCATGGATTCCTATTTAATGAGGATATACACTAGTGGCTATTATCTCAGTTAAACAAAAAAAAACTATCTTTTGTACTTATATGGGCTGAAGGCCAAGTCTAATATCTGAAATTTAGTAAAGAATCAAAATTTGATAAACACAGTTTTTTTTTAAGATGTCAAGTAGTCATGAAAAGCTGTATTTCTGAAAAAATCATTAATTATTAAAACAGTAAGAATCTTTTACAGTGTGAATTGGAAGCTCAGAAACTAATCAATACATTGTATATCATCTTCAGATTGCTTTATGCAGAAGTATCTGTCTATGAAATGACAATTTACAATGAAATTTTATATGTTTTTATCAGGGATCTGTAAGTATAGTATCTGAATATTAATCATTATTTAATTTATGGTGTATGGTATTTTACATGCCTAGATTTTTTTTCTGATGTGGATGTAATTACATAAAATTATTTTTTTTGAATCAAGATAAGAAGTTACTCAACATTGTATGACATTTATTTAT
Organism: Saccostrea echinata; assembly: GCF_033153115.1. Taxonomy (NCBI): domain Eukaryota; kingdom Metazoa; phylum Mollusca; class Bivalvia; order Ostreida; family Ostreidae; genus Saccostrea; species Saccostrea echinata. The sequence continues at coordinate 852,390 of NW_026889825.1, forward strand.
AGTATAAATGTATTAAACTAATATTACTTTTTGGTAAAATCGTTAAAAATATGTGATCTATTTCATTATTTATAATTTCTTTGTACCTGCATGTTGGAATGGGAATTACAGCATCATATACTGTTAATTTTATTTGACACTTAAATTCAGTAGTGAAAAATCTTGCTTGGCTTTGTCAGAAATTGAATTTAATTATTTGATTATAATTGACTTAAATCTAATATGATACATGATCAGGAAGATTTTCATTTTTAAAGAGGACTTGAAGATATATCGCAATCAGTGTGTATTTTATCAGTAAATTGTCTTATTAAAGTTTTTTTTTTCTTTTTTGTATTATATTTATTCAAATAACTTACAAAACTATTAAACCAAATTTACATGCTTAATTTTATTTTATCAGTCAAAATGCCTTTTTTTTTAACTACATGCTATAACAAAAAGTAGTATTTTGACTAGGTCTTATTTTAAATTTTATGATGTTTTTTTCAGCTGGACAATTTGTCGCGTGAAGATCTGACAAAGTTTGTCAAGAAACAGATGCTTCTTCTCCAGAAAACCAGAGCAAAATGTGATGGTAAATTTATTCACTATATTAACTAATTATACATGTAGCTTCATGTCATTAATAAACACAGAGTTGATATTATATGCAAGAATGATCATGAAAATTACTTCATTATATATTTCATTCTGAATTAGTTTGCAGTAGTCAACGACAGCACACAATTTGAAAAAAAAGGATTACTAGTTTGTGAATGACCTTTATGTATATAAGGACTCTGATGTTATTAAAATGTATTAAGGATTACACAAGTTGCTAGTGTTTCTAACCATCTAAATAACTGTATATACATGTATATACTGTATATATACTTTCCAGAGTTGACCAAGAAGGTTACAGAGCTGGAGTCCCAGAGACAGCTGGGTGAGGGTGAGGGGGGAGATGGGAACCAGGAGGATATAAAGGTGAGGACCAGTTTACCTGTCACTGTTCTTGCTTTGAGTTGAAATGTTTTGCCAAAAAAAGTAACTGTGTATAAATAAGACAGACAAAATGCCATACTAAATGTCTGTTTTAGAACTTGAAGACAAAAATAGAAGAACTAGAAGTGGAGAAAAAGGAGATGTTGACAGCATACAATGCTGTACAGGCCTCACAGGAACTGGCTGCAAATAAATTACAGGTACTAACAACAGAATGGTAGAGATATTGTGTCATACACTCACAAACTACAGGTACTTACAATAAAATGGAATACACTAACAAAGTACAGGTATTTTAGTCCTACAACAGAGTGGTAGAGATACAGGTCAGTGTTAGATATACATAGAAACACACAAATAAATGGTTTGGTGGTTGTAAAATTTTACCAGAGTAGAAAGCATCTTGATTGGAGTATGTCTTGGAAACAAAGAGTATTTTAGAACTAAAGCCTTTGTTGAAAAGTGAAAAATATCATAATGTGTAACATTTGGATTACACAAGTTATTTTTTCTCTGATTATTTAGGATATGGAGGGACAGCTTAATGAGGCAATCAAAGAAAAAGAAGAAATTGTGGCACAACTGTCTGTTTCTAAAAGAGAAAAGAAGGTATGTCTAGCATTATGAACTCTCCATTTTAAATAGATTGATCAAAATGGTTGTAAGTTTTGCCATCAGAGTGTGATTCATGTAGAGACAATGAGGAAACACCTCATTTAATTTTTAAGGAACTTGAAGAACAGCTGGAGTGTATGAAGATGAAGGACGAGACTCTGAATTCCTCTCTGCACTTCATGCAGCAAGAACAGAGTCAACTGCTGGAAGAAAATAAGGTAAATACATGTATTCTTAAAAACAAGGGCAGCAAAAAATGTGTTAAAATAAATCATGATAAGAAAAAAAACCACCAAAAATTGGCCATATACAAGCAAAGCAAATAAAACATTTACAAGATGATTAGTAAAAAAAAAATGACAAACTATTTTTGCTCAATTTTATGCAGGAGGAGGGGAGCTAACTAATGGAGGAAATGAAAGAAAATAAAAACAAGCCTAAAAATAACCAAAATGAAAACAAAAACTATCATGACAAAGAATGAAATTCAAAGTTCCATGATACAAATTTTGCTCTAAACACTGAGCCAACTGTATGTGGAAATGAATATTCATGCAATTAATAAAAAACAAGAAGCGTGTTACAAAACACAACAAGGAAATAATGGGGAAAAAGACTAAAAATGAATGTAAATTGATACCACCAAAGATATATGTCAGTGATAACTGCATACATGCACAATTCATTTGTAAATTGCCTTATTTTGTAGAAATTAAAGGAACAGGAAACTGTGCTGTCTGATGCCAGGGATATAGTGATGCAGAAACTGAAAGCAATGAAACAACACCAGATGAAGAGTCAGGCAGAGTTTGAGGAGCAGATACAGAAGTTAACAGAGGGAAAACAGGACTTGTCTGCCTTGATGCAAACCCTGGAGAAAGAGAAGAAGGAGGCTGAAGACCTTGCTGCTGAAAGAGAAAATCAGGTCAAGGTCATGGCCCAGAAAATGGACAAAATAATGACAGAGCTGGAGGAGGGAGGTGAACAGAAGGGACAGGGTAGCGAGGTAGAGGAGATCATCCAGAAAGTGGAACAGCTGGAGAAACTGTGTCAGCAATTGAAAGAGGAAAAGCAGGACTTGGAATCAAAGCTTACTGAACAGACTTTGGAGGTGGAGAAATTTAAGTCCGAGATAATGAAGAAGGAAGAGCTACTGAACCAGTCTTCATCAGAAGTTGAGAAGTTAAAATCTGACTTGAATTTTGTTACTGGGGAACTTACAAAGTCACAGGAGCAGTCTTCATCAGAGGTGGAGAAGTTAAAATCTGACTTAAATTCTGTCACGGAGGAACTTAAAAAGTCACAGGAGCTGTATGTGAGTGAGCAGAGGTTTAAAGAAGATCTACAAAGTGAGATTGATAATTTACAATTCCAAATTCATGAACTCATGCACGAGAAGGAGGAAGAATCTCAAAAAGAGGCTGCTGCTGAGAAACCTAAACAAAAAGCCCAAGAAACAAAGAAAAATGGAAAATCTGGTCTAAAGGGTAATGGAGCCATTCCAAAAACTACAGACATAAGAAAGAAGTTGCAAGTAGTCACAAGGGAAAAAGAGCAGTTAGAACAGGAAATGAAGAAGGTGCTCACAAGAGATGAGAGTCTGTCATACGAGGTCAGTGAACTGCAAGAAGAAAAGGAGATGCTGAGAAATGATGTTCAACAGATGAATGAACAGATGGGAGAGTGGGAGCACATGATGAACATGTTACAGGAGGATAAGAACAGGATGCTGCAGGAACTCGATGCAGCAGAAGCCAAGGAGAAGAGAATTCTGGGAGAGCTGGATGTTGTGAGGGAGATACTGGGAATGGAGAAGAGGGTGGAGAAGAAGGAGACGGAAGAAGATGAAGAGGAAGAAGTGACTGATGATGGTGATGATGTGTTTGAAGCTGATGAGGGTCCAGGGATTGTGATCACTGAATTGGAGAAAATGAAAGTGAAACTGAATGAAATTGTCTCTCAGAATAGTCAGTTGAAAGTAGATTTAGATAGTGCCTATGCAAGTAAGGGGGACAGTACGGTAGAAATCCAGGCAGTGAAGAGGGAATTAGCTACATTGGTGTGTGAGAAAGAATCAGCTGAGAGGGAGAAAGAGTCTCTGTCTGTCATTATGAAATTGACTCAGGAGAAGGAGAAAGATCTCACTGAAGAAAACACTAATCTGAAGGGAGTTATTGATCAGAACGAGGAGGAGAAGGCAGAACTCAGAGGAAGAATCCAGGAGGTTCAGCAAGAGATCAGTAAGGTGGAGGGAGAGAAGCAGGAGCTGATCAAAGCAGCAGAGGATTCAAAGGAAAGCTATAAAGAAATGGAAGAGAAGGTGAAAGAGAGGCAGGCTTACACTGAGGAACTGGAGAACCAGATTTTGGAAATGTCCAACAACCTCGCAGAGGCACGCAAGAAACATGAGCAGTTTATAGCAAAAATGGAGGTGGAAGGAGAATCTGCCACATCCATGCTGCAGTCAGAAATTGAGAATCTGAAAGCAAGGATTGAGGAGCTTGAAAAAGAAGTAGAAAGGAGGAAACAGGAAGTGGAGGATGTGCAAGGTCAAAGGTCAGAGATGGAGAAAAAATTCCTGGATATATCCGAGGAGTTACAGAGAGTGAAAGAATCTTTCGAACTTTGTGAGAAAGAAAAATCTGAATTATTAACTCAGGTTGAGAATTTTAGTAAAATACAATCAGAAAAAGATGACATTTTGGAAAAATGTGAAAATTTGAAAGCAAATTTGGATGCTATGGAAACAGAAAAAACACAGTTCTTGGAAACAATCAGTCAACTTAATAAAGAAAAGGATGAACAAGTTTCATTAGTGGATCAGTATTCAAACAGTGTCGAAGAAAAAGAACTGTTAATTGAAAATCTAAAAAGTGAATTAGAGTTGCTTACACAAAATGCTGAAAAGTTGTCACAAGAGAAGGAATCTGTAGAAAGTGAACTGGTTCAGAAACTTAATAATGAGATTGAAAACAGGAAGAAAAAGCTATCTAATGCTCAGAGAGAATTGGCAGATGTAGAAGAAAAAGTGAAGTGCCTAGAGAGTGAGAAAAGTGAGTTGAATTCCAGGTTAGAGGAGAAAGAGGTACAGAATTCAACACTTCAGACTTCATTGACAAAAACATCTTCAAAGGTTGAAAACTTGAATAAAGAACTTTCTAGTCTATCAGAACAAAAAGAGGAACTGCAGAAAGATTTGGAGGGGAAAATGAAAGAAATAGAAGATTTAAAGATTCATCTGCAAAAGACAGAGTCAGAGAGGAATGAACAAATAGAAGAAGTGGAGAAGTTACGAAGAACTCTTGAGACAACTGACTCAGAAAAAGCAGAGAATCAGCAGGAAGTTGAAAGTCTGAAGACTTCATTAAAGAACATTGAAGAAGACAGAAATAATAGAATGAAGGAAATAGAGAGCTTACAGAATTGTTTACAGGTTATGGAGTCAGAGAAAGATGGACTGAAAGAACTAAGAGATCAGTATGAAGAGGTTAAAGGTCAGAATGATCAACTTCTGGAGGAAGTGAAAATCTTGAAAGAGGATTATGGGAAATCAAAGGCTGAAAATGAGAATCTGAGAGAAGAAATGAAGACTATTTCAGAAGGAAGTAATAGTGTTAAGAATGAGAGAGACATTCTGGCCTCACAGATGGAAAAACTTAAATGTGAAAAAGAAAAACTAGAGGGCGCTCTTTGTCAAAAGGATGAGGAAGTTCAAAATCTGTGTTCAGTGAAAGAATCTGAAAAAAATGTCTTGGAAACTGAGATTCAAAAACTAAAAAACGAACTTGAAGAAAGTGTGATAAAATTCCAGGAGATACAAACTCAGTTGAGTGAAACAGAGGAGGAAAAGAGGTCATTAGAAGAAGAAAATCAGAAATTAAAAACTGAGCTGGATGAAATCTCGAGAGAAAAGTCTGTATTGGATGAGTCTTTAAATGAGTTAAGGACTCAGATATCAGGGAGAGATACAGAGGAGAGTTCAATGTTAAAAGATATCCAGAGCAAAATTGAAATAATTCAGAATTTAGAAGAAGACAAGCTTAAATTGGAAGCAAGATATAAAGAGCTTCAAAATGACAATGAAGGCTTAAAAAGCTCTGTGGATGAAAAAGGTAGACTAATGGAGAAGTTAACATCAGAATTAGAACAGGCTAAAAAAGACTTGGCTTCAATGAATGTGACAAACAAAGAAATGCAAGAAGTGGAGGCACAGTTGAGGAAGGAATTGTCTGCCCTTGGTGAAAAGGTTGCAGAATTGCAGACCATTAACAGTGATCTAAACATACAAATCCAAGACTTGAGAGGAAAAGAAAGTGAGACTCAACAGAAATCAGAGGTAGGGATTTCCTTTCAGCAAAATTTTAAAATCAACTGAAAGTAATTTGTACAAAATTTATAAATTTATATTGCATTTTGAATTATGGGAAAAGGATCAAATATAATTCTTGCATTATTTGTAAAGCTACAAAAATTCTTAAACTTTCATCATGTTGTATAGAGTTCTAATGAGGAGAACAAAAGTTTGCAGCAGAAACTGAAAGAGAAGGAGGAAATGTACAATAAACTGAAATCTCTGGCCATGAAAAGCAAGAAAGAGGCAGGACAGCTCAAATCCAAGGTAAGTCAAGTTTAGCTAAATTGTTGATTTACATGTATACTTAAGTGTTGAATCAGTTTAAAACTGGTGATCAGGAATAAAAGTACCGGTAGATAGAATAGTTGTGTTTATGTATACATCTAGTAGAAAGTGTTGTACAATGTATCTTCTTAAAATTATGACCAATGCTACAACACTTTAAATTTTTCTATTCCTTCAACAGACTGATGAGCTACAGAAAGAACGAGACGAGTCTGTGAAGAAATGTGAAGAACTTCAGCAGCAGTTGTCTGCCCTTGAAATCTCCCAGAAGTCAGAATCTGAACTCATGAAGAGTTTCCAGGTGAGAATTTATCACATTGTATTGTCACATTCAGAAAACTTTCAGAGTTTTCAGAGTTTATTAATAATGTGAACATTAATGCTACATGTAAGTCTCAAACAAATACTGTGGAATCATCAAAATTCGTAGGCGCCAATTTTAGAGGATTGCTTAAATTTTACTGGTTTGTGGGGACGTAATTTCATGCATTTAATCATATTTACAAAAGGAAATATTATTTTGAACCCCTGTATATTAATTTGTGGAGGATGTAAATTTATGGATGAAGGGAAGTCCACGAATATGGAACCACCAAAAAATCTAATGATTCACAGTACACATGAGCTGAACCTGGCATAAGGGATTCCATAGGCTTAAGGCTGAGACTTGTCTACATGTATAATGAATGCAAGAATTTTTGCCAGAAACTGTCATTACAGCATATAAGATTACACTACAATCATAGGTCAACAATGTACAAATTGTATTTTTTCATTCCCATTAGTGGAATTTTTGGAACATCCCAAATTAAAGAAAAGGATTGACTATATCAGGGCTCTAATTGACGACTAATTTAGTCGCCATGGCGCCTAAAATTTTTCCATAAGTCGCCAAATTGGCGATCATTTTAAAATGACTTGGCGGTCATCGAATTCCTGAACTTTTAACATTTTTTATTTTTCTGAAGAAGCGAAAAGAAATTTTAAAAAAGAAATTATTTTTAGCAGTGGACACATTTTCTTGGTCACCTTTTTTTAGTAAGCAAACGTCCCTATATTGATTACTATGAACTTTCAAAAATAAAAATTGCCGGGCAACTAAAAATTTGCATTGGCAACTAAATTTTTTTGATAAAGTGCCAGCTGGCACCAAAATTGTAGAGGTCACTTAGAGGCCTGTATATACCTTAATTGGCTTTGTTGTTACACAACTCATCTGTACCAATGACTAATCATGGATTCTTTAAATACAGCTTTTACAGGAGAAGTATGATAAACTGGAGTTGGAGTATGACTCAAAGACAAAGGAATCGGACAGCTACAAGTCTGACCTTGAGAAGGTCATCTCTGAGTTGGCTCAGGTCAAGGAGACAATGGCCACAAGTAAAGAGGACAAAGAACAACTCATAAAGGAAGCAGACAGATTGAAAGGAGAGGTCAAGGTAAAATCAAGTCAAAGGTCAAGGTCATTTACTGATTATCATAAATTCAAAGGTCAGGATCATTACAAACATTAATGTTAGCCACATACATGTAGTAGCTTATATTGCAATGCCCTAGACCTGCAGAGAAAAAAATTGATACATGTATAGAGGACATATCTGGATTTCTGTGTAAAGAGTGTCAGCAGCTGTAACTGTTTCCAAATTTTTCTTTGTCAAAGATTTCAATGTCTGCTGCATATTTTACAGAAACAAGAGGGAGCTGTATCTGATCTGAAAGGAAAATTGGCATCCGCTGAAAAGGAAAGGGAGGCTTACAGAATTCAGAAAGATGAAGTCGTGAAGGAAAAACAACAGGTTTGACTCGTAACTTTTTAAAGTCCCTGAGTTAGGCATTTTGTGAATTTAATGACATTATTTATTTTTATTGCATTTTGATCTTAATTAAGATAGGAGAGTAAGGAAAAAGTATTCTGTATGAAAATTTCCCTTGTACTTTCATTGACTTTTCTCTATTCATTTTTATGGGTTTTTTAGGTGATAAAAGCTGGAGTTTGGGTTGTCATTGTGCCTCTTTTCTCTTAAAGGTACAAGGAAAGTTACAAGACTCAGAAGACAGAATGAAGAAAGAAGGAGAGAAACACAAGAGTGTGGTGACAGGACTACAGAGTCAAGTCCAGGAGATTCAGAGACAGTTAGAGCAGGCTAAACAGGTGAGAGAGAGAGAGAGAGAGATTCAGAGACAGAGCAGGCCAAACGAGAGAGAGAGAGAGAGAGAGAGATTCAGAGACAGTAAGAGCAGGGTAAACAGGTGAGAGAGAGAGAGAGATTCAGAGACAGAGCAGGCTAAACAGGTGAGAGAGAGAAAGAGAGAGAGATTCAGAGACAGAGCAGGCTAAACAGGTGAGAGAGAGAGATTCAGAGACAGTAAGAGCAGGCTAAACAGGTGAGAGAGAGAGATTCAGAGACAGTAAGAGCAGGCTAAACAGGTGAGAGAGAGAGAGAGAAAGAGATTCAGAGACAGTAAGAGCAGGCTAAACAGGTGAGAGAGAGAGATTCAGAGACAGTAAGAGCAGGCTAAACAGGTGAGAGAGAGAGATTCAGAGACAGTAAGAGCAGGCTAAACAGGTGAGAGAGAGCAAATGCATTTATTTTACATGTTACATACAGGTATTGACTTTTAATTTAAGTGTAAATTAATTAAGAGACTTTTAAATCTAAAGAAGAAATTTTCGGGCACACTGTAATAATTGGTGACCAAAGCTAACTGTGTATTTTTGCCACTGCATAGGAGGCCAAACAGAGTAGTATGATGGACCTGGAGATCGCAGACTATGAGAGAACAGTTCAGGCTCTCAACAAGACGATCTCAGACAGGGACGTGACAATCACAGAACTGAGGGGGGACGTGGAGAGGCTAGAGGAGAAAACTAAGGCCCTCAAAGAACAGATAGGTATGTACTAATGTACTAATGTATTGTAACAAAGAAAAGATAGGTATGTACTAATGTACTGATACACTGTAACAAAGAACAGATAGATATGTACTAATGTACTGTAACAAAGAACAGATAGATATGTACTAATGTACTAATACACTAACAAAGAACAGATAGATATGTACTAATGTACTAATACACTGTAACAAAGAAGAGATTGGTATGTACTAACTGTATTCTGAAATAAATGTGTCTGACTGTTGACACAAAAACATGGAGCATTGAGCAGTTACTGAATATCAAATTAAGTAACAGAGTTTGACACTAAGGCATGTCAGACCGACCCAGTCTAGTAAATGAGTGGTATGGTCGTGTAAAATGTTCGTGAACTAGACCGACTGGTCATGTGTATGAAATAAATGATAACCCTCATTTCAGTCTTTCAAATAAATATTCTAAAAATATTCTTAAAAGTTTTTTATTGTTTTTTAAAATTCTTATTTGTCTGATAGTAAACATTACCCATCGCTCTGTAAAAGAAAACTTCCCCTCATGACACAATCGCTATTTTTAGTCCGCCTGTAATAGGGGGGCAGCAACATTGTCGGTGTACACAAGTGTATGTAGCATAATGGCCTGTGTTTGAAGTTGTGTGTTTCACTTGTATGTTGACCATTACTTCCATGGTAAGCCGTGGGATGGTCACATACATCCAACTCTGGTTTTGACATGAAAATGTGATGGGAACTATCTTCGTTCAATATTTAAAATTAGTATGAAGTAATTGAATAATATATTCTTTAATTCACAATTGTATTTGTTTTTAGGGTAATTATTTTTATACTAAGTTCATTGATTGTTCCTTAAATAAGGCTTATAATATCTGTGTGTCACGCTTAACCCGACGTAATGGCTAGCGACCTATGGAAGAGTCTGTCAAAATATACATGTATCTTAACAAGTGCGAGAGACGGTATCTTTATTGAAGTATGGTTTTGAAACTTTTTTCCCATTATAATTAGCAGTTTATAAAAAGTGAATTTTCAAGTTTGGCCAGGGCTAGTGATTTTATGGTCAGGGCTAGTAAAAATTATTAGAAGTAGCCCGACTGGTCTAGTACTTATAAAAGTTAATGTCAAAGCCTGAGTAAATTCCTATTTTATGTAAATGAACAATCACAGATTTATTTTAGGTACATGTAATTATTTCTCACACAACAGATGCTGTAGAGGAACAGAGAATTCAGGCAGATGACAGAGCAAACAAACTGAAACAGATGTTGGTCAAAACCAAGAAAGAGTTGTCAGATGCCAAGAAAATGGTAAACAAAACTTATCAAACAAATAACTAAAATTTAAGTTCAACTAAAAAAAATATTACTTATGCTAATTTATTAAATACATGTAGCTGTTGAATTATTTTCTCAGTTTGTGAATGTAATGAAGTTGCAAAATTTTTATCTTCATTAGATTAAATTATCACTTAGAGTTGTGTCAGATCAAAACAACCATAAAGATACATTCACAAGAGTAGACACACTGTTTTATTTTGATAGGAAACAGAGCAGAGGTCATCTGATGCCCAGTTGAGAGGTCAGCTGGAAGGGCTGAATCAACAAGTGGAGGAAAACAAGGTAAGAAAACTAGGTCAGAGGCCACTATGGAGTACCTCAAAATGTAGGTCATGAGTATGTTATGTCTTGGCAAATTAGGGGATAAACACATAGGAAAACTTAATTGTAAAGTGTATAATGTACATATTCATTTGAAAAAAAAGCAGATAAAATATTGATAGTGTATGTGAAGGATAAAAACATTGCAATTTATTTTCAAATTGATGAGGACTAGAAATTGACTTCACATATGGAAAAAATTCTTTCAAAGACCCCAATATGACGAAATGATTTTTTTTTTTTACAAATATTTTTTTATCTTTGTTATAGATACAGATGGGAGAACTTGCTGCAGAGAAGCAGAAATTACAGGAGAAACTTCGATCCCTGACTGATTCCAACCAGAGGACGATCCGGTCTCTTGAGGGTCGGATCCAGTCACTTCAGGATGACTTGGAGGTCACTAGGAGTGAGATGAAAGCTGTCCAGGCAGAGTATGACGGCTACAAGGTAAAATATAGAAGAGAATCTTAGCCTCTAATCCTAATTTGCTGTTGGTTGTGTTAAAGATTTGTCTTTGAATCGGAAGGTTTTAAGATATACATACAATCAAACCTTGTTATCTCAAACATGGGTGAACTACCATTTAGGTGACACATGCAATATACAGGTAAATTACCTGTAATAATGATTTTCTAGATGAAAAAAATTTGATTGTACAGAATTTAAGGGTTCCCATTATCCCATTTCAGGTGAGAGTACACAGTGTGTTGAAACAGCAGAAGAAAGGAAGCCAGGAATCGGCGGTCAGTGAGAGTGAGAAAATGGAAAGGTGAGAGTTGTGTATTAAAATGTTTAATGCCATTCCATCCAAATCATTCTTCTTACAAGAAAGTTGGAGGGGCTATGCATGGTAGTAGTACAACAATGAAAGTGTCCAATATTATTTTGCACCTTTCATACTCAGAGAGAGGGTAATGAGTGCAGGGTTGTCCCTAAGACTCGGGGGCCGGGGAATTTCCCTACCAATAATGACGTAATCCCCGGCTACTCTGGTACTAAGCTCATACTCCTTTAAAGGAAGGAACACTAGACCCCTTCCTACTTTTTTAATGTCCCCTGCTATTTTAATTCTTAGAGACAACCCTGGAGTGCTTGTATTTTGCCCAGTTATAAAGGCTGTGTCTCTGACTATATTTGTTTTATTGAAAGAAAAGTACATGTGTTATTTTATTTTATTTAGAGAGAGACTAGAAAAGGCTGTAGAACAGCTGAAGTCAAAGATCCAGGATCTAAGGTAAAATAATCAGTTAGGAGACTTAGGTGATAAAACTGAAAATCTAATACTCAGGCCTATATTCATAGAAAATAATAGTAATTTATTGGAGTACAAGTATTTATTTTAAAATTTATTGAGAGATCACTTTATTTTAGACAATTTATGACAGAAAATTGAATTCTGAAATAATATATGGATCTTAGATAAAGTCTTACTGCTCTTTCGCAAAAAATATAGTGTCTAAATTTTTGACATTCTGCAGACATATGAAAACTGTTGTTCAAGATTGTAGCTAATTTTTTGCCCCAAATTGCTAAGATTGTCTGTACAATACTTGGCCATTCTGTTGGATTTAGAAGACACACTAGATTTCTCTCTTTTTTTCAATGCAGGAAGATGTATGTTAATTTATTTTTTACTGAAAACCAATTTAGTATAGTCAATAACAGATTTGTTTGTTTGTAGTGATAAACTGAGGACAGCAGAGTCTGACATGGAGATACAACAAGAGGAGAACGCCCACTTAATGGGTCGCTATAACAAGTTAGTGGCCGACATGCAGGAGAAAGACAATACCAACAGGAGGAGGTCAGTACAATTCTCATAAGTAATGGTTAATCTCCCCCCCCCTTAACCCGTCCCACCCACACTTAATGGGTTGTTATAACAAGTTAGTGGCTGACATACAGGAGAAAGACAATACCAACAGGAGGAGGTCAGTACAACTCTCATAATTAATGGTTAATCTCCCCCCCCCCTTCCCCCGTCCCACCCACACTTAATGGGTTGTTATAACAAGTTAGTGGCTGACATACAGGAGAAAGACAATACCAACAGAAGGAGGTCAGTACAATTCTTATGATTAATGGTTAACCTCCCCCCCACCCCCACCATCCCACCCCCACCCCCACACTGAATGGGTCGTTATAACAAGTTAGTTGCTGACATACAGGAGAAAGACAATACCAACAGGAGGAGGTCAGTACTATTCTTATGATTAATGGTTAACCTCCCCCCCACCCCCACCATCCCACCCCCACCCCCACACTGAATGGGTCGTTATAACAAGTTAGTGGCTGACATACAGGAGAAAGACAGTACCAACAGAAGGAGGTCAGTACAATTCTTATGATTAATGGTTAACTTCCCCCCCCCCATCCCACCCCCACCCCCCCACTTAATGGGTCATTATAACAAGCTGGTGGCTGACATACAGGAGAAAGACAGTACCAACAGAAGGAGGTCAGTACAATTCTTATGATTAATGGTTAACCTCCCCCCCCCCCACATTCCACCCCACCCCCAAACTTGATAATAGGTCGTTATAACAAGTTAGTGGTTAACATACAGGAGAAAGACAATACCAACAGGAGGAGGTCAGTACAATTTTCATAATTAATGATAACTAACCTCCCCCCCCCCCCCCCCCCCCCCACTTAATGGGTCGCTATAACAAGTTAGTGGTTGACATACAGGAGAAAGACAATACCAACAGGAGGAGGTCAGTACAATTTTCATAATTAATGATAACTAACCTCCCCCCCCCCCCCCCCCCACTTAATGGGTCGCTATAACAAGTTAGTGGTTGACATACAGGAGAAAGACAATACCAACAGGAGGAGGTCAGTACAATTCTCATAATTAATGATAACTAACCTCCCCCCCCCCCCCCCCCTCCACTTAATGGGTCGCTATAACAAGTTAGTGGCTGACATACAGGAGGAGGTTAATACAATTCTTATAATTAATGGTTACCTCCCCCCCCCCCCCCCTCCAACTTAATAAGTTACTTTATAACAAGCAAGTGGCAGACTTAGAGGAGAAGGACAATATCAACAAGAGAAGGTCAGTAGACTTCTCATATTTAATGTTTACCCGGTACATATCCCCACAGAAATTTACTCATATGCCACCTGTGCTTGCATGTATATCGTAAAATTTTTAATACAACAAATGAATAAAATTCACTAGACATCCTATCAGTCAATGAAAATTATGAAAATGATCTTATATAATATACTGTGGTTGTAGATTGGAGGACATGACCCATGAGAAGGATCTGCTAGTCAAGGAACAGAAGGAAACCATTAAACAGCTCAATCTACAGAATGATACAATCACTCTCTCATTCAAGGTCTGTCTGAGAACTTAACCGAGTTAAAAAAAAAATACATTTGTAAATAAAGTAAAAATACTTATTATAAATTCATTCTTACTAGGAAGTGATTTTCATTCCCTGTAGATTTAAAGTGCATTATGAACTTAATTGGGTAAAATGAACAACTGTACATGTAATTAAAATTTTTAGTCCATGGCACTTTGCCGTAAGCATTGTTTACGTAAAGATTTCTTTTTTTTCTGTATGCCACATTATACTTGTAGGTATGAAGTTTTAACAATTTTGATCTTGATTTTTTTTTTGTACTGTAGGATCAGATACAGTCTTTACAGGAGGACCAGAGCCATGCTATCAATATGTTACAGATGCAGATAGACTCACTGGAGCGTGAAAACACTCGCCTACAGAGGGAGCTTCAGCAGCAGATGTCAAAGGTCACGACTGTGCGGTCAGTCATGGTCACAGAGAGACAGAGTCCTGTCTCTACAGGGAATGAGTTTATTGTGCATGACATCAGGCATGAAGAACGACAGGAAGGGGAGGTAACTAAGACCGTAATTAATCAGATGAGTAGGTTAATCATTAATTTATTAATAGATTTTATTGATTATATGGAGAATGAGATGAAGACAGGTGTAATCTTTTAGAATATAGTTATAAGGTGTGATATTTTTAAGAATTTTAGAATGTAATCTTGAGTGTCTCTGAGACTGCTCAAATATACTAGTATATTGATGTTTGTGATCTAATTTCATTTCGACTTTGTTTGGTACCATTGTAGGGATCCGAAATAGTTGATCCAGAACCCTGCTCAAAGGTACATTGTTCTTTTTTTTTAATCTTACATATACAGTATAGAGTACTTAAAAAGTGGCATTTTGTACATTTAATTTGTTAATATGGAGCATTTTCAATGAACATGAATTTCAAGGTGAAATGATTAAGTGGAAAATAAAATCAGTAATGAGCAGGCAAGACAGTATGTATACTGTGTATAGTAAAGAAATATAATTTATAAAGTTATATATGTTGAAGTCTACATTTTCCTTTTCACAGGGCACAAGTAAACCATCCCCGTTACCACTAGACAGGCTTTTATCAACAGGCCCCGAGGACACAGGTATACAAAATTGTTGTTGAAATGGACTGTGGTGAATCATGATCATAGCTAATACTTATGTATGGTATAGGGATCTTGTTGCATCATTTCTGATCCCTTAGAATTCAATGTATTCTTAGTAGATAGATAGTCTTTTCTAGGCCTTGTTCTGAACTCCGCTGATTTAACATGTTTTAATTTTTAAACAGTCAATTTGTTTGTGAAATTTGTGTAAATTTGATTTGGTCAGTATTATTCAACATATTTTGTTTAGTACAATTTAGTGGAACATACTAATTTTCTTGAGCATTTTAACCTATTTTATGTACATGTACTTGTATAAGAAAGCTATCGTGTAAATGGTAAAGAAGCTGATGTGAGTGATGCTAACTGCTGATTGAGATACATCTTGGTGATTTATGATTTATAGTGTATCCTAAAGAAGTGACTGAGATAGAAGTTGAGACACTGAGAGAGAACCTGTCCACAGCTCATAAACGGATCGAGCATCTCAACGAGGTAAGCAGTTAGTCAGAAATATATACATATAATACAAGTATCTCGCCGAGGTAAGCAGCTTAGCCACTGATTCAGAAAGTAAACTAGCATCTTATCAAGATGAGCAGAGGCATGCAGGAACTCATCAAATAATTTAAGGATGTACCGGTACATGTATCAACTAACAGCTCAAAAATATTCTTTTATCTCTGTTAAGATGGTGAAGCATTCTCTTGCTTATGTTCAGTAGAACTTGGTAGAGAATATACATTGCATTTTAAAAGTTAAATAAAGTTTATAGTTAATTGGCTTAATTGCAGTAAAATAAAGAAATAAATTCAAAAGTTTTATGCCAATTTTTACTATCTTTTGATATGTAGAAATACATGTACAGGTTGTATCAATTTCATAATAGAACTGAGTGTGACATAGATGTACATATATATCACTTAAAAGATTAATGAATGAACTACAGTTGAACTTCGGTATCTCAAACTACAGTTGAACTTCGGTATCTCGAACACTGATATCTCGAATACCATGGATATGTTGAAGTGATTTGGAAGTCCCATCTACTTATCCTTTAAGTATTTTACCCTCAATATCTCGAATCCTCAGATATCTTGAAGTTTTTTCTTGGTTCCATCGAGTTTGAGATAACGAGGTTTGATTGTATTTTTTATATACTTAATGTGGATTGAGGTGAAAATACATGTTAGTTGAAAATTTGAAAAAGACCACCTTTATATTTTTCTGTAGTTGTCCAATGAAAATGAGGCCACAGTGATGAGGTTGGAGGAACAAGCTAAGATTCTAAAAGAGGAAATCCGTCGACTGGAGCGGAACCAGCAACGTGAAAAAGAGGCTGCAAATATGGAGTACCTCAAGAACATTCTTCTAAAGGTGAATACTGTGTAGTTGTTAGTGCTTAGTTACTCAGGTTTTCAATAGTTTGATTTGATTATGTTAAAGAATATTACATATACATAAATGTACTTCATGAATTATTATACAGTTTGATTGAATGACATGGCATAACTATAGTTCCGGAAAACTGGTATGGTGCATATGGATATACATGTAGTACATGTAGTTGAATTATTAATATATACATGTGATCAATTTGAAATTTATTTTGGTTTCAGTAAAAGGCTATTTAAATTTTGCACCATACCCTTGAAGAACATTCCTCATATTTATTTATGAATGAAATGTGACCTTGACATTTTGTAGTTCCTGAGTTTGAAGGTCGGAGACGAGAGACAGCAGCTGGTTCCTGTTCTGACGACAATGTTAAAACTCAGCCCCGAGGAAAAGGCAACTCTGGATACAGCAGCTCAGGGTAAGGGAGACAATAAATTTATGATGTTTGTATTTTGATAGACATAGTGTTTGTTCTGTGTGCTAATAACTTAAACCATAATTTTTTAAATAAAAGTGTATAGAGAAATATTGCAATTTTAAATTTGGCTGCATATACCGGAAATTAAGCCACTTTTGGCTTGGATGATAATTAGAGGGCAAGAAATATTGTGTTTATCAAGGATTCATTAAATATTGCAGGGTTTTTATGCCCCCGTTATCAAAGATTCGGGGGTATATAGTTTTTGCCCTGTCCGTTCGTGTGTCTGTCAATCTGTCCTCAAAAACTTTAACCTTGCCCCTAACTTTTGATTGGTTGGAGCTGTGTCTTTCATATATCACATGTGTATTCCTTGTGACAAGACCTTCCTTTGGTTATCAACATATTTGACCTCTTGACCTAAACCTTGGAGTTTGACCCACTTTTGCAAAAAATTACCCATCTTTATCCTTGGCCATAACTTTTGAACAGTTGGTGCTGGGGCTTTCATATTTCATGTGTATTAATCGTGACAAGACCTTTCAATGTGTGTAAATATTTTTGACTTTCACCTTAGAGTTTCACCTACTTTTAAAAAAACTTTGACCTTGGCCATATCTTTTGATTAGTTAGTACTAGGGCTTTCAAATATTATAGGTATATTCCTTTGAATACCAACAACTTTGACCTTTTGACCTTGGAGTTTGACCTACTTTTGAAAAACTTTAACCTACGGCATAACTTCTGAATAGTTGGTGCTAGGGTTTTTATATTTTGCATGTGTATTTCTTATGACAAGGTCTTCCCCTGCGTACCATGAATTTTGACCCTTGACCTTGGAGTTTGACCTTCTTTTAGAAAACATTAACCTTGACCATAACTTTTGAATGGTTGGTGCTTAGGCTTTCATATTTACCAGTACATCTATTGACAGAAGTTCTTTCTTTGGGTAACAACATTTTTATCACTTGACCTTGACCTTGGAGTTTGACTTGCGTTTGAGAAACTTCAACCTTCGCCTGAAGCTGCCACAAGGGGGCATCAGTGTTTCACAAACACATCCTTTTTTTTTTTAATTTTTTTAAAAGAACAATTATAGATTCTTTAGAAACAATTTTTTTCCCCTTTTTTTTTAATGTGCAAGTTCAGAAATTATTATGTATTTTAAGAATGATACTCAACAAACAGGATATGACTAAAAAAATAATCATTTATGTTTAAATATATTATAGGAGAAGACAATGCAGCTAATCCACAACAACAGCAGCAAGGGGGTGGATGGGGGTCTTATCTTCACCGCTGGTCAGGGTTAGTGTGAGAAGTCAAGGCAACATTCCTACACAAACAAAATGACTGAAAGTCACTCTAATGGGAGAAACTTTAAACAAATCCTGGAATGAAGAATAAAGACTTGTTTATTTGAATGAAGAGATTGTGAAGAGCTTGACAGTTTATTTTCTGAGTACTTTGTGACAATGTTGCATGCTGAGGAGAAATGTTGAATGGCAACACAATGAGGACCTGCCTGATTGTCCGAATGTTTGTGTGTGTCCATTGTTTATAGACAACTTTAGTCCTGTGATAACTGGAGTCATGACTCTTCAAATGAAGAATGTTGTATGCCATGTTTGACACCAGTGCTAGCTTCTGTGTACATGTACATTCCAAACTGCCAAGGAGAGTACCTTTCTCTTTAGAAGTTTCATGAAAAAAAAAATTCCAATTCATTTTTAGAAAAGTGCTGTTTATTCATGTATGGTAGAATGATCTTTAGTAAAAAATTGATGCAACAATAAAATTTCGCCATTAAATGCATTCATGGTGACAAGTTCTTGCAATTTTGTAATAATTTTTAATTTTATAATATAGAAATTGACTACTGCTATGACTGTTAAACATACTCTGGCATTTAAGCGGTGTAGACTTTGTGTTCGAAAGTAAAATATCAGTACTGTATTATTTATTTGTAATTGTATTAATAGATTTGTAATTGCTATACATATTATTTTATTCACTATATCATTTTTATGAAATCTGAGACCAGATTTTATGATTACCGACAAGTATTTGTTGAATGAGTCCAGTATTAAGATTTCGGTGAATTTAGTATAGAAAGAAGTTTATGTACCAATAGCTTAACAAATACATTGGATTTTTGAGTTGCAAATTTCTTTGTAGGTAATTCATGCATTAGTTTTGATTAAAAAAATTACCAAGAAATATAGATTTCATGCTCAAGAATATTCTTAGATATGAAAGATATCTAATATAACTTAGGATGAAACTTTGGCATTTTATTTTGAAAAGTATGTAACTTGGGCAATTATAACTTTTATCTAGCATTTTAATCCTCATAAATCTCTTGAAATTTAATTCATGTAATAATTTCATATCTCTTGTATTTTTATTTGATCAACAATCTTCTGTTGCCTGTTGTACATTAACCGACAGTAGTTATACATTTAGAGTATATAGTCACATACTCTGTGTATGTTGGGGTAAACCCACATTTTTAGGGAATGGCAAACTGGTAGTCTGTGATCAGCACTCAGTGAAAAAAGTGACAAGGTAAATTCTGGCAGATTTACATGTACAAACCAGGAATTATTCAGAGGTGAATTCCACATGTAATCTATTTTTTTTAATGTATCACATGTTGTGGACATGTGTACAAGGTACTTGTTTCGCATTGTCTTTATATACATGTATTGTGTGAGGTACAAAAGTTTTCATTTCTTTGATTGTTCATAAGTTTGTGTCCATTAGTGAAGTGATGGTAGATTGATTCAGAGAAGATTGTAAGTATTGGTAGTTGAAAATTTCAAGTTAAGATGCTGAATTGTCCTGGTGCATGAAAAACACTACAGAAATGATTTTAATGATTATACGTATTTGTGCTTGTAGTTCTAAAGGCATCTTTGCTTGCTGAGGGTTTCCGATCCAAATCTACTCTACAGATTGAGTAGATTTCAGATCGGAAGCCCTTGGCAAGCGAAGATGTTCTAAAGGGGGCTAACATTTTGTAGTTACCATATCATAATTCATTTATTAATAAACACTTCTTTAATTCACATTCCACTATTTAAACTTTGAAGAAAAAAAAGGAATCTTTTTTTTATAAAACCTAAAAAAAGCCATATTTGTCCTCAAAATTCTGTTATGCATTTAAAAAATTTCCTTTTAAACATTATTTTGAAGTGATGGTTTTCAGTAAGTATTGAATAGAGTAAGGCATGGATCATACACTGATTTGTCTTATGTTTTGTTTAACTATCATTTTGCTGTCTTCTCAATGTATTTTTATATATAGTTATATGAGTGTTTCTTGTTTCAAAGAATGAAACATAAATTAATTTTTGTGTTCTTGTTTGCATTTACTTGTTATATTAACCACACTGGTCTTTCAGAGTGCAATATTGTGATGACATAATAAATTGGTATTTCTGCAAGTTATTTTTATTGTTGTGAATATGAAAAGAACTTTGTATAATGCAGGTAAGATCATTAGGGTATGCAAGAATTTGTGGGTGTCCTAGAAATCTGCACCTCTCAGTTTGTCCACACATCTCCTGTTTTTACCCAGTTTTTCCCATAATTATCTTAATATTTTGGTATATGTAAAATATGCATTTAATCGATCAAACTTAAATTTAGGATGTGTGCATATGAATTTGACAAATTATATCCTTGTACCAGTCTTGTAGAGCAGGATTACCCCTCTAACATCTTTTCTTTTGAAATCTGGCTTTAGAGGAAGATTTTTCCTGGAAAATAGGCTCTAAAAGTAGGATTTCCCCTACAGAAAAATGACTCTAGGATTTCCCCCAAGGAAATCCCTCACCGGATTCAATTTTTTCTAGGAATCTTACTCCGTGAAATAGAGTGTGATTTCCCACAGAGCCAATTTCCCCTCACTAAATTATCATTTATCTAGAAGCACAATTTGGGCTAATAAGACTAGTGTGGCTTTTCTTTTCTGGTCAGATTTCTTTTCTATAGACATGCATCATGTATGATTTGATCTTCATATTTAGCCCCACCCAAACTCCAGGGTCAATAATTTGGGAAGAAATCTAAATCCACAATACTTAAGAATGTTACATATTAATATTGTTTAGTGTAATCTTGCTAATCTTGAAAGAATTCTGATCCAGGATTGTAAGACCGTGCTACCTACTGCCAGGAGCACTGTTCTAAAAAAAAAAAAACTTGAACTAAATGAGGATGCTTGCAAATCTTGACTTTCCATTAGATTTTTCAATTAAATTACCTTGTGAAATTTTGATTTTTTGTTGTGGCCCCATTACACCCCTGGAGGCCATGATTTGAACAAATTGAAATCTATTCTACCAGAGGATGCTTGCATATATTAATGTGACCGCGCTCTCAGATGTCTGGGACATAATTCGGCGGTGCACGTTCATTGGGGAATTTAGCTCAAGGGTTTGGGGAATGTTAGGAAGCACATAAGTCCAAATTTGTAGGGTAACAATGACAGTTTATTAAAGTAACCGTGAATTCCAAACAACATAAAAACATAAAGATGCAAGTCCAAGTCCTAACTAAAATTTAGATAAAGCTGGCCTAAATAGAAATAGAATCTTAAAAGTTTCTTAGTCTAATTCCTACATGGTTCTTAATTAACACATCAACTCACTAGCTCTGTCACTCTAGATCTCCCTTAACTCTCTGTATTCTCAAATATATATTATTAACTAATTGTAAGAAATTACTCAATGTAAATATAGCCAAAGGGCAAAACTTGTCAACTAAGTAATCTGAACAATGGAATACTCAAGTGTCATCCTTTGATGTCAGGAAGTCAAAGAAGATTTATTTAATTAATCTAACACCTAATCAGTGACCATTGCCATCAGGCAGTATGAGTGTAAATGATTTACAATTGCTAAGAAAGCACTAAATATTTCTGGGGATTAAGAATTAGCCAGATGTAAAATGTGTTGGTTTAATTTCATTACTTGTGAACAAATAACTTAGGATATCAAGAATTTATCAAAGTAAATGAATTTTATGAATGATATTAAAATTATAAGTAAAATTATTATCTATATTAAAATAAGTATCAAAAGTGAAATGGGAGCCATTTCACTGGTGATATGCTCCCCCTACTTCACCAAAAAGATTTCTCCTGAAATCTTAAAATACCTAAACTTCCATAATTACAAAAAATCATTATAACCCTACTTTTTTTTTAAACAAACAGCTACCAAATGTATAACTACATATATACACAATTGTATCTGATAGCCTAACCAGGTTAAATTTCTTGAAGAAAATTTTCTTAACCTAAAGGTATTGTAGGGTCAGAAAGTAAGAATGAAAAGTTCATAAGAACAATTAACAACCAAAAATATATACATAAATAGCATCCTAATTGGTAGGAATTATGCTAGAATGAATGTAAGTAATGATAAGTATGTTTTACATATATATATACAAGGGCCCACAATAAAATCTTTTACGACGAAAAGAAAATGATTAAGACTTGCATGTACAATGCAATAAAAAATAAACATTGAAAACAAATAAGCATGCTATTAAAAGTGTCTTTTGAAATTTGTTCATTTGAATAGTACTTTGGAGTTCATTTGCAAATTCATTTGGAATACATTGTTGCACAACAATTAAGCACAATTATATAGTTCATGAATTGGAATATTCTTATTCATTCTGAAATAAGAACTGTGTCCTTTGAAATCTACATGTTTCTGGATTGGAATATTTGCACTGAAAAATGTCCTTCGAAATGATTCATTGGTATGTCCTTCGAAAAATTCTTTGGGGTTTCTTTGAATATGCATCGTTGACTGCTTGCACTGTATCCTAACATCCCATTGGGAGTTCCATTAGGATTCAGCAGTAGTTATCATGACATCTCAGTAGAGAGTTCCATCATGATGTAAAAGCAGTCAATGTATCATGACATCCCAACAGGGAGTTCCATCATGATTAGTGATTACCATGACATCCGCAAACTGGAGTTCCATCATGGTGATATAGTACAGAGTCACTAGTCATAACACCCTTAGGAAGGAGTTCCATCATGACCAAAATTCACAGACAGCTATGACATCCCTGGCTGGTACAGGGAGTTCCATCATAGCACAATTTTGATGACCTTGGGAAAAGAAGTGGGTTGATCAGCATAGTTTCCTGCAAAACTTCTGGAAAAATGAACTGTCAATGAATCACACACAAATCATTTGTAGTCAGGGAGAGTGACAAGAAAGTACAACCACCAAAAATGTACATGTGACACAAGAAGCTATACCTACAGATTACTTTTACTTAAATTTAAGTGTGAAATTCTTGAAAATAATTTAACCCGTACGAACAAGTGAGGCGTAAACCAGCTGGATGAGACATGGAAACCAGCTGGTTTCTAGACGGAATTCAGAATTACGTGTCTTTACCAGGCGTACATGAGCAGGACACGTATTCCTGCTCTTTGCACACACGGAATACGTGTCATTTTCCGCCTCTTGGGCCAGGCGTAATTCTTGTATCAGGCGTAATGCTGAACTTAGTAAAATTGGTAAGGCGTAATGTTGGACTTAGAAAAATTGGTGAGGCGTAATGTTGGACTTAGAAAAATTGGTGAGGCGTAATGTTGGTCTTAGAAAAAAAATAGAAAAGGTACAATGTAGGCAAAACATTATATTTCACTTTTCTTTTGTTAACAATAAATCCATTGGCAATATTTACAGTGAAATACTTTATAGATTAGAAAACTTTAAGATAAATATTTCAGCATTTGTGTTTGTCCTTCCCAACATCATTGTTGAGCTAAGATAATTTCTAGCTGAAATTACAGTCCCATCACAGATGTCCTTATAAGTTCCACCAGCTATATTTCTGTTAAACCACTCTTGCATTTTGCTTTAAAAAATCCATCTTGAAAAATAATGGATTGTGGAGTAGATTTATAACAGGTATTTCCAGAAAGAAGTTTTTGGTTTCTTGAATGGTGTTTGACAAAATTTCTTTAGACAGATGACACAATCAACATTTTATTGGCCCCTAAACAACGATGACAATGAAAGTGGTAAGCACTGTCACAAAGGTTCCTTAGTTTTTTGTTTTTTTTTTGGACAACTGTTAAATGCATATATGTCAAATGGTATATAAAATGTGTTCTGCTAGCATCACATCTGAAATTATGTTCAAAAGTTGTTGGATTCATCATCTATTATTGGTGCAAATCACAGCAAGCACTAACATGAATACTCTTATTGAAATACGGATGTTACAGAGCAAAGAAAGAAGTTGGAAGTCTTGATCATCATGCTCCGTAACATTGCAATTTCTTCAGTGATATCATCCAAAATGTATTCCTCTTCATCAGATAAATCAGAAAAGAGAATACTTCCTCTTCATTATCAGAAAAATCCTCATCACTAAATTTTATGTATCTTTTTGGCAGTTGGGGTTCTTTGTTTCTTAAATGTTGTCATGTTACTCATCAAATGGTCCAGCACAGACTCTTCATGGTCAGACATCTAATTCAAGAATAAAACACTACTATTACCCAGTTAATCAAATGCATGCAAGTGAACATTAATTTAATCGACTAAAATATATATATTTTTAAAAACCAGAAATTGGTGTGTAGGTTGTATTGTTACAAGCTAATCAATATGTACAAAAAAATAATTAATTTTCTTTAAACGTATTGAGAAAAAAAAAATCGATGAGAACTCATTCGTATTTTTTTTTCTCTTGCTTTACATGTACTGTATGACTATCAACAGCTGATCAAGTAGCAGGGATCTAATCTGGGTCCCTGCAATTTGCAAGAAGTATATAATTTGTAATCTAATAGTAAAGCGATACAAACAAAACAAAACAATGTTATTTAAGGTGACCTACCTCGCTCATGATGATTATTTCTGCGCCTTCGTCTTCTAACTTCAGAGTCGATTTAGTTCCGAGATAATTCGGGTTGCAATCTGTAAAACGGAAGTAACATTCTATTAAATTGATTGTCGATCCCGATATATGTAGGTCGATCTTTTTAAAAAAAAAAAAAAAAAAAAAAAAAAAAAAAAAAAACAACTGTAAAATACTTACCGATATCAGTTTCCTAGAATCTTCTACGGTTTTCTCGCAATCAATGATTCCTGTTCTTGTTATTTATGTCTCGGCAAATTTACACATTTCGATCACAAATTCTGTACCTTGTAATGCATCTCATATTTTAAATCTCCATCGTTCTATAAATTAACTTGAGCTGAAATTTGCTAAATTTTACAAACGCTTTCCGTAAGTAACCTTCTTTATTTTGTTTGGTTATTCCATGATTTTCCAATGTGCCGAGAACAACTGTAAACAGTCAAGTCCATGACGGAAAACCGTCCGATCTAAAAGTTACAAGTATTGGATGGAAAATCCGTCCTAAAGAAAAGGATGGTTTTCCATCCTTCAAATGAAATGGATGGAATTCCATCCAAAATTATTAAAATATCCCTGATAGGATGGCAATTCCATCCATACTTCATCATATTTTAAACAAAACAAACATATTAAAATTTCAAAAGCTATTATCACTAATTATTGTAATCACTGGTCAAATTATGGAAGTTTCATTTCGAAGACGCCAAAGATGGCGTAAGAAAGTTCAAAGATTAAGAAGAGAAAGGGGATGGGACAACGTATCGGACAAAGTTATCCTCTTCTTCTCAACAATTAATGGGTAAATAAGTTTTACATATTGTACCATGTTTACATGTTTTAACAATGATTAACTTGTTAACCGTACACATAGTAAGCTTTATGCATTTTATATGATTGGTTTCTTCAGCTTTTCAAACAATTGTGAAGTGTATATTGGTAAAAGTAAATCTTAAATATTATATTTTAGTTCTAAGTTTTGAAAGTAGTACTCTAGCCTTAACCATGTTAACACAAGATATATAAACAAGATATTTTGCCCTTTTAGATACCATCACTTCAGAATCATGCCAACGCAGTTTAGCTGGAATCATCCATATATGATGGAATGCATTCCCGAGCCTACAAACAGAAGGGACCCTCTAGCTGTCTTAGTGAAAGAAATGGGGGTAAACATAACAATTGGACGGGTTCCAAAGGACATATGCAATGTCATTTCCCTTGAGATGAGAGTGACACAGAAGCTTAGGAGGACATTTTGTCTGTATATTGGGACACACCATAATGAAGGCCCAGTACCAAGTGGGGGACTGAAACTCCATTGTGTTTATGTGTTGGAGTTTAGCAATGACACATCTTACAGACGACTTGGGGAAGTTGCCAGTTTTTTGAGGAGACATGTACCATCTTCATACATATATCTGTGACAGTTAAGAGACTTGTTGGCATAAGTATTATGATCACTTTCATTTCATAAGCATGATAAGCATAATCATCGCTGTTGTTATTATCATATTCTACATCATGTACATAATTTTGAATGAAAAACATTTGACATGTTTGAATGCTTTATTCATTTTGTTTAATCAAACAGAAGTAATTTCTTCAGAAACCACATTCAGTAAACCATCTGACACAGACAAGAGGGTCAACTGTTCACATAAAATGTTACCATGGTTACCTTATTTTGTGTTATAGAGTAATGCTACAGTGAATCCAGGAGGAAAAAAACCAAATTGACAAATATACTACAAATGATGTGTGAAATAAAGTCATGTAAATGAACAATTTAAAACCACTATTTGATTGATCAAATTTTAAAAAAGTGCAGATCATCAGAGGAAGGTTCTAGTTCCTATATTATCACAATTATTTATTTGGTATTAATCATGTTTATAAACATTGTTGAATAGGAAAAGTTGAAATTATATAGGATAAACATGACAAAAACACTGTTGGCAGGTAAATTCAATATTTCAAACAAAATTCAAACATTCCTTTACCAAAAGTTCAACAAAGATCACCCTAACTTGCAACATAAAAAAAACTAAATCATCCAAAATACTAGTGCACATGAAATGAAAACAAAATCTTTCCATTCTAACATTGGTTTTAACATTGTTGTACACTTCAAAGTAAGTCTACTGCTTCTTGCTTCTTCCTCTGCCTCTTCCCCTGCCTCTTCCTCTTCCTCTTCCCTGCTTTTTTCCCGATTCCTCCACTGATGACGTCTCTTCCTTACCTTTTTCTAATTCTTCTAATCTTCTTTTCACCGGCTTTCTTTTCTCTCTCAGGAAAATCCTGGATTTCAAATTTATTACAGTGTCTTTTGAGATTGCCAGTAAGTCTTCTCCACCTGTAGGAATCATGCTTGTCAGTTCCAAATGTTGTTGCTCTTTGACAGGCATTTGAGAAAACCCTGGGAGGAAACCCAAACCTGTGCCATGTGTTGCTTTGTATGGCGATGGCTGCACAACGTTTTGTTTAATTTTAGCTTTGTTTATTTTTTTTAGAATGGATTCTTCTCTTGTTTCAATCATCGAGTCCTTGAAATCAATAATGTTTTTGTTTTCTTTAAAGTTCCTAACGAAGTCTTCACTTCCTGAGAAATGCACCTCTGCACCTTTTTGGATAAGTGCAAAATACCTCACGTCTTGATTGTCGTTGGCAAACGCAGCCATTTTCTCAAAAACTTTCAGTCCCCTACTCAATCTCTTTCTCTCCAAATCTTTCTTCCTTCTGTGCATGTCTGTGGGTGTCCCTGTTTTCTTTGTGACAAATTTCCCACTTTCTTTGTCTCTTATTTTTTCTACAACAAAATTTGAATATCAGATGCTGCCAATAATGTCAATATTTAAACACACCCTTTACCAAAATAATAAGCATCTTCTGAATTATTATCAGTTCACTGTTGATGATTTGTCATTTTTCTAGGAAAAATCATGTTAAGGACAAAAAAAATGAATCTACATGTATAATAAACTACTTATTTTGATAATTTAGATGTCAGACTTACTAGCTGCAGGAGTTGCAACAGTGAATGTCTCATCATCTTCTTCAGTTTGTTGTGGTTGTGGAATATTATCTAAATTTTTTAATTTAAAATACTCATATTAATTCATTTAGAATTGTGTAGCAAAACACAATAAAATAGGTGTCACAATGTTAAATTTATTTTTATTGTTAATAAATAACCTTTTTTTTAAAGCAAACCAAGAATGAATAAATAATATACCAGTGCTCTGCATGGTAACAGTCAGCAAACTCTCTTCCTCACCATCAAATGTTATATCTGGATCTAAAAAATAGGGAAAAAAACAAATTATACCTTAGATAAAACAAGGTTTTACAAGATACATTTGCTTGACATTTAAAACCGACATATGATATAAAAAAGATTAATGATTTAAAATTATTTGAAAAAAAAAAAACTAACCAGGGGCTGAAAACTTATGCAAATAGAGTTCTGTGCTTATGGTTGGAATCAAGGGTGCATCTGTGCTTATGGTTGGAATCAAGGGTGCATCTGTGCTTATGGTTGGAATCAAGGGTGCAGCTGTGCTTATGGTTGGAATCAAGGGTGCAGCTGTGCTTATGGTTGGAATCAAGGGTGCAGCTGTGCTTATGATTGGAATCAAGGGTGCATCTATGCTTATGGTTGGAATCAAGGGTGCATCTGTGCTTACGGTTGGAATCAAGGGTATACCTGAAGTATAAAGAGTTTAAATTAAATAGAAGAAAACATGCATATTTTTAAGGATGTCAAATAATAACAATTATTATGAAATACATAAGGATACCGTGATTAATTGCCGGGGCTTCATCATGCTCATTTTCCTCTGCGAATGATTCTGTTAATATAAAATAAATTAAGATTTGTTTAAAGTAATATAAAAAATACAAAGCAATTAAAAGAAATTTACATTTTTTTTTACCAAACTGAAGAAAGATGTAAAACATGTATAAAGAAAAACAAAACAACATACCCATACTCTGCATGTTCCATGTTATAACCGGTGACAGTCTATCTTCTTCATCAAGACCAGTACCAGATGCTAAAGGTAATTCTTGGAAGATAAGACAAATATTAAACCTTTTCTTGCTAATTGTAGATTTTTCACAAAGATTTTGAAACATCTTAGATTTATATTACCTGTAAATATTTAAAGTATAGAATGTGAAATTGGAATTGAAAAGAATTTACATAATAAAATTACCTTGCATATGACAAGATGATGATTCTTGTTGAGGAAAATGACCATCACCATGATCCCTCTCACCTCCAAGGATCAGATCTTGTAGCACTTGAAGATTGTCATTCTGACTGGTTAGATCATACTCATCCAATAACTTGTCTATGAATAAGCAATAAGGTAATAAGTATATCTGAAAATTCAAATCTGTATAGTAAAATATGTTACTTTTTTCCAAACTGAAAATATTGTTAAAGTTATTGAAACACCAAGGCAAGGAACTGTTAAATTAAATATACTACATTCTACACTGACTACAATCTGAATATACCTGCTTTAAACAAATCTAGTCCTGCTCCATGTCTGGTTCATTATGAAATGGAACATGCTCTTCGTTGATGGTTGGCAATTGTTGGGCTACCGCCTGTGATACTTCTTCCAAAAATATTAAATGTTGCTCTTTTAAATTTGATTTAACTTTTATAAGTCTGTCAAATAGCTTCATAAAGTCTTTTTTAGAGTTTTCATGTAGCAGTTCAATGATATCCAATATTTTGTTGTCAATTTCTTGAACAGAGAGTGCCGAATCGGCTGAAAATTTGTCTCTTTCATCCACAGTGATGTACACCGGGTGATGCAAAGTTGGATCATTCGGGGGAGTTTGATGAAGTATCATATCCAATATTCTATAGGATCTCTTTCGATTTGCTTCTGACGTAAAATTCACCAGTTCCTGACATAACACATGTCCACTTAGGGATGTAAGTACTGGTCCATGGCAGTCCGATTCAATATACTTTGATTCCCTCAAATGACATCTCCATTCCTTGATTGCACTTTCAATTTTCAATTCTCTATCATTACATTCGAGTGATTCTACACCAGCCTGAGCTAAAACATTTTTCTTCAAGCTTTTTAGCGATTGATGATTCCGACAAGTAGCTAACCACGATTCATCACTTGGAACTCCTCTTTTCAGCCATCCTTTCACATTCTTGTTTTCTTCCTCAAGCAGAAAATCTAAGCCTTGACCTTTGCTTTTGTTCCCAGACTTTGACAAACTGCAAAATTGTTCAAAAAACTGTTTCATAACATCGGGCAAAATTCGACGAATAAAAGTTTCGTAGATTTCTATTTCTTGGTACTTAGGATGATTCCTCCCATGAAAGAGTTCTTTTGTCATCCATTTTGCTGACATCAACAACTGAGGATTATTTCGCCTTACAGCAGCACGTAAATTTATTATCCCTTGTGAGTACTTGCAAACCATCTCAAATAAATACATAAAATTTACATTACATTGAGACTTGTCATATTGTTTCACAAATGAAATGAAACCATGAGCAGTACAGTCAAGACTCTTTTCAAAACAGTCTATGACATAAGGCCGGACCAGTTCCATCATTGAGCCAAAGTGAAATGCATTTATGAGCTGCCATGTTTTGTGGTTATCAGTACATTGTTGAGCACAATGCAATGCCTTTTCTGATTTCCAACCCATTAACTCAACAAACTGTTTCATGAAGACAGACCAGTTAAGTTCCATAAAGCTTTTCATCAGGTTCATCTCATAATGTCCTTCGCCAGTTAACAAAAATACCCAGTCAAATTCTTTACTGAAGTAGGGAATTGTTCCAGGATGTTTCTTTTTAGCATGGTTTTGAGCTTCTTCGATTCCAAGATATCCCTCTTTACATAGAGAACATATGAAATACTCTTCCACTAAACGCCTTACAAGGGAATGTGGAAGTCCATCACAGCAAACAAAAGTCCATGATCGTATGTATACATCCTCCTCCTGCTCTTCTGATATGTACTTTCTTATGTTTGCTTTCTTTCCTATGAATCTTAAGATGAGAATCATACTTTCTATTGAATTAGGATTGACAAAGACAGGATCTAGCAAAGTAACTTCCACAGGATTACCAGAGTGAAATGATTGAACATGAGCATACTGCTGATCAGGCTCCACACTTTCCTTTTTACTACCAGCATGTTTTTCAACATTTGACAATCCATGATGTCTACAATAGCTCGTTACATTTTTTACTTTTTCCTGGCCCAGCAAAGTATTTTTGGCATTGTTGGACTTCTTTTGAATGGATTGACTGTTCTTAGTTGTTTTCTCCTGACAGTTTGGACATTTTCTTGCTCTTTTCCCAAACTTTGTGTGACATTTTTGGCAAGTTTGATTACAGAGATTTTCCATTTTCTTTGATATTTCAAGGTCAAGTGCATCCTGCCACTTTCCTGACTCATCATTTTGATGCAGTTCTTCTTTCACGTGTCCTATTACATTGTGCAAATGATGATACAGCTCTTCATAATGAGTATCAATCAATAGTTTGTTAAATGTGTTTCTATCATCCTCTGGATTTTCACACATTTCCTTGACTACTTCATCATTTTTCTCAGAAGTTAACCATAATTTTGGACTATACTCTGGCATTTCTTGAAGAGGGGAAATTGTTGGAATTTGTACAACTGCTACATTTGTGATCACAGACATTTTGACTTTGTTTTGAGCATTTATGTTCCATGTTTTTCCAATTACTTGTTCGTTGTCAAATATAAAAGCAACATCACCTTTTGGACACGGTGATTCAGTATTTTTTTCTGTTGAGTTTAGATATGATGAAATGTATGAGTATTTCCCTCCTGGAATGGCTGTACCAAGAATGTTACAGGCTTGTCTACTCTTTGTGCAGGAAAATGTCACTAAATTTTGCATAAACGACCATATTCCTATGAAATCTTTCTCAATCAATCGGTAAATTGATTCTATAAGGGGGATTATCGTTTGGATTTGTACAGTATCTTTGGTTTGTCTTGTTATTGATAGCAAAATATGGAGAAGACGAGAATCTAAAGCAGAAAGATATTCATGGGGGTAAAAATTGTTCAAGCTTTCAATGTTTCCATGTGGATATTGACAGCTGACTGTGGCAATTTGTTCTTTTAATAAAGAAAGAGGCATATATGACTTCAAAATTTTTTCGACACAAATATTTTTTTCCTCCATATCCAACTGTTCAAACTGTTGAATTATCTGCTGTATCTTGAATTCGGAACAAGTTTTGTCTTGGCTTCCTGATGCCTCATTCTTATCTAATGTGTCTAATGTGCATATTTCACAATTTTTCTCATGCTGAATAAACAGTCGGGGTGTTTTCTTTTTCTTCTTATCCAATTGTGGAGTTATTCGTGGCTTTTTGGACTTCTGCTGTCGAGTATCTGATTTACTTCTATATAAATGACACCGACAAGGCTGACACAGGAATTCTGGATGAACAGATGGTATATCTTTAAAAACATCTATGTCATATAACTGAAGAAGTTCCATGGAAAAGTTTGTTTTACTAGTACGTTCATTGGATTTTGTTGAATTTCCACATAATCTGCATAATTTCTGTAAGTTGTTAACATGCTCTACAAGAATGAAAAGTGAAATAGAAACATTTTTTTTAATCAAAACTGGTGTGTATTAGTCTCTAATCTAATGGTTGCATTGTCACATGTGATTTTTTCATTTATATTGAGAGTGTAAAAATAAAATAGCCACTGAAAATATTTAAATGGCCAGAGTTTTATATAGTTAAACATTTAAACTTTTAAATGATTTTTTAACAAAAAAAAAAAAAATAAAAAAATAAATAAATAAAAAATACACATTGACAGTATCCTTAATATACTAAGTGATAACCAACATGCAGATCTACATGAACTTCCATGCTTAATACCATGCTTAATACATATGTATAAACATGATAAATGAATCTAACCATGCATCAAGCTGACATTTTAGGTTTTTAATACATGTTGTCAATCACATCAACACATATCCCTTTGTGTTTTAATAATGGTAATCTGACTGCCTGGTAACCAAAATATCCTATGTATCTGAGTATGATACTGAGCTGGTGATATCTGCCACATGAACATAATGAAGTGAGGCTTTATGGTAATACATATCATGCACATACATGGTATAAAAAATCCAAACATTTGCTGCCGTTTTGTTATTTGACCATCAAATAGTTTGTTAAATGTGTTTCGATGTATATTGCCTTTCACTGTCCCTGATTCAAGAGACTTTTTCTAATGTATTTCCAGAGATAACAATTTTTTTAACAAATAAGATACATGAAGTAGAATGACGATAAATTTTTAATACATGACTTATTTAACATATGACTTTAGTTACCAATTTAATGGATAGGTGTATATTGCCTAAACATCACATA
Source organism: Saccostrea echinata (assembly GCF_033153115.1). Taxonomy (NCBI): domain Eukaryota; kingdom Metazoa; phylum Mollusca; class Bivalvia; order Ostreida; family Ostreidae; genus Saccostrea; species Saccostrea echinata. The sequence goes on from NW_026889825.1 coordinate 885,809, forward strand.
CATCAAAGAATTACCCTCTTTAAGTAATAATTAGGGAATTAATTTTTTTTTTCGATAAACATAAGTACATCTAAGTTTTACATGTTTTTGAAAACAAACACATGTATATATCAGGATTTGTTTTTGTTTGGTTCTTTGAATCTTTCCGACAAAAACTTGTTCTCGTTTCAGAGGGAATACCTGACATTGATAATGTAGACTGAGCATGCCAATGTTCAGCGATGAAATCTAACAAATAGTAAAATATGTACATGACTTATGCAGATTAAACTGTGTAATCATGGTAATGTTACGATGAAGTGAGTTTTGTTAAAATCTGCACTTGGTCCAACAGTCACACTGTTTACATATCATTACATATCATGCATATTATTAATAATTCATATTGATTTTTTTTTGCTAAGCATGCTGACATGAACATAATGAACATGGCTAAGACATGTAAGAGGTCAAGAGCATGAACCAATGTGAACATGATGAAGAAGGTAGTTGAGGCATTATCATGATTATGTATCAATATAAAGCATGTAAATGATAAACAAATGTATAAGCCTAAATGCAGGAACGTTTTAAGTTTCTAGACACATCATAAAACATAACAGTTTTTACAATGTTCACATGGTTTTCATTGTTTCACAGTTGCAATACAACGTTGGGATGGTTTTTCCGTCCTTAAATTAGTTTAACATTAATGGACGGTTTTATCGTCCAACTAATTTAAATAATTTATTAGACGGGTTAACCGTCCAAACGTCAAAAAAAAGGGCTCTGACCTATATAAATCGCCATCCGATCGGTGTCCGATCAAGTACTTTCTTATTTACTATAAATCATTTAAGTAAGATATCTTAAATTCTAAATCAGTAAAGATTCTGGTTATTCAAAATTTACAACTTTTTATATGATACAAACTACATAAAACATCGTTCAACTTACCCACTATCGCTCTGTCGTGCTCTTGTTGTTCATCCATTTTGAAGCTATCACGTGACCGGCCAGGGCTTTGTAAAACTCAGAGCAAGTGCGGTTGTACTTTATTCATAAAGATTTTCCGGAATTCTTACGACTCATCCTTACCATGCTTACACAGCTTTGTTTTTATAATAAAAACCGCGATTTAATGAACTTGAATGATAGGACGGGAATTCCGTCCATTTCAATTGGACGGTTTTCCGTCATGGACTTGACTGGTAAACTAAGGTGTTTTCTCAGAGGCCAAGGGGAATCGCCTTACAAAATGATCTCAGTGAAATTTATTGATCTACATATTGATTTTGCATTTAAAAAAAAAAAAAATCGACAAATTAATACTAAAAGAACGCATTTTATTATTTTGAGAGACGTTTTTGGGGAAAAGTTTGTAATAGCTTTTGTATCGATCCCGTCGTGAACCTCAACAGTAGAGCATCTTCGAACCGGGGCTGCAGAAACTTGATATCCCACGCTATCAAAATCCCGCCCGCATGGTCATTTCAAATTCTGTTGCTTTGAAAGAAACATTGCCCTGTCGATTTCTACTTGTTTCTGACAACTTGGTTTTACTTGAAAGTGAAAATACTTCGATGAGGATTGCAGTTTGACTGTCGTGGGAGAAAAAGACAAAACGTTGACAATAAGGACGGAATCCGAAGTGAGATACCATGCCATCATTCATGGCCCCATCATCAATGTAAGAATTTTTTAGATTTTCATACTCCAGCGAGGTTAACACTTTGAAATATACCATATAGTATTATCTATAAAAATTTAAGAAATGTGCTTTTAAAATCATTCTGTTAACATGGTTAATGATTAGATTACATGTAGCATGCGTGTTTGTTTACGCTTGGAGACCTGTCGTATTTGTAAACTACTGCTGTTGTATACTCCATGATTTTTTTTTTAAATTATCTTTCTATCGCATAATTATCATTTTTAGTATTTATCATTTCGAAAAAATATATACAAAACAAAAAATATACGAGACATTTTCCACCTTTTTTTTTTTTAAAGTCGGGTTCAAGATGAGGGAAATATAAAGTCGCATGGATCACAACATGGTATGATGGTATGAATTATAAATTTGCCACACGGCGCGGTGGCTGTCTTAAAAATTTTACTAGACAAAATAATTACAGTAATTTTAATCAAAAGCTGTCCTGATAACAAATAGAGTGCACTTTCTGATAAGCTGACCATGTTAACATGGTTAAGGTGATGTTTAATGGATTGCTACAATGCATAGGTGGATCGGAAACTTTTCATACCCAATCAATATATATATATATATATATATATATATATATATATATATATATATATATATATATATATATATATATATATATATATTAATAACTTTCTTGTATTCGTTCCTTCCTACTGACTTACAAGGGGTCTGTTTTGTGTTTCTTAAAAGGGGGGGGGGGTCAAGCTCAGATATGCTACACAAAGCTCACATTTCTTGGTGATAATTTTGTTATATGTGTGTGTATTTGTAGATGATGAAGAGGAACTAACAAAGTTTGCTATTCGGCATGCAGCAAATTATTGGGAAACTTGCAGGAGAAAGCAAAAGATATTCCAGAGAGACTGTTTAATTTCTCAATCTAAACACAGAGAAAGCAAATGGGAAGAGAACAAGGGCTCCAACAGACAAAATAAAAGAAATTAAGGAACATGATGAAGAGTTTATCCCAAATAAGAAGAAAAAAACACTGAGGATACAAGAGAGAAGAAACAGGAGCTAAGTCCCAAGGAAAAGAAGATACCAAGTCACAAAACTCCTCCCTTGAGAAAACACTCTACTACCAACATTCTTTCATTGGTAGTAGTAGTAGATATTAGCATTTCATCCCATGGAGGATTGTGTTGAGGTTAGATAATAATAAAAAAAATAAAAACCTAAATAAAGTATTTGTAAAATACACATTCAATATTTGATATATTTAACTATATGCACGGCTGTAATATATTTCTATTCCTATCATCCAGATAATCAAGAAGCAGGCTTCCTGTGTCCAAATCCTCCTTCTTCAGAAAAACCAAGGGAGAATGACCAGGATATTTCACCCCCTGGAATATCTGAAGGGGTAAGATTTTCATGCCCCCAATTGAAGGACTGGGGATATATAGTGTTTGGTCTGTCTGTTTGTTTTCCTGTCAACCCATTATGTAATACAACAATTTTTTTTTCTCTAATTGTAAATACTGATCTTGTTGGACATAATGCATGTGATTTCAGACCTACATTAAAGCATGGCTACAATTTTCCTTCAGGTTATGCCCTTTAGTGGTGTGGAGAAAATGAAGGAAAAAAAGTGAACCAAGAACTGAACAATGCCATCACAGAGCAAGTCTCATTGCAGGACAAAAATTTAAAAAGGAACATGGGAAAGAAAAATATGAGAATGCTAAGAAGAGCTCAGTGCACGATACAAGATAAGCTAATGTAAAACACACTTATTGCGAAGTACAATGAATGAACAATTTTGATTAGGCGTAGTTCATTATATCCATTAAGTTCACAGCAATATTCTAAAATTTAAGGAAATGAAAATCACTATAACCATGAATTCATTATAAGCATCTCTGCTGTAATACAAAGTCATCAGAGATTGGTACACTGTATTTTCAAGATAATTTATAATTTTTGTATAATACAAATTTTGAATTTTCCTTAAATGGGAAGATTTATTAATGTAAAGTTTATTTGAATGACATTTTGTTGTCCATCAAAATGTTAAGAAAAACTGCCTTTGAATGTTATATAAATTGATACTAAGATATGGATGTTTTGATAAAATAAATACTTAGTTTTCAAAACATGTAATGTATTTTGTATATATCATTGTGTATTGTACGCCTGGACTTTTTTACGCCTGGACATTTTTACGCCTGGACGGTACGATCCTTTACGCCTGGTCTATTGAAGAGGCGTAAAATTTGCATATTACGCCTCTTTTTACGCCTGGTTTCCGTCTCATTTGACGCCTGGTTTACTTATATGGTATTGAGTCAAAATCCGCCTGGTTTTTGCAGAGCATGACGCCTGGTTTACGTGTTATTACCAGGCGTACAATTTCGTACAGGTAGGTATGGGAAAGAATAGGTGATACATTATAATAGGTTAAACATGAGGGTATGATAACTTTATTCTTACACAAAAAGTAATGAGAAATTATTACTGAAATGAAGCATTACACCGTTCCTCAGCAGTTTAAGAAACTAAAGTAGTTTCCGCTGGTTCATGACTCACAGGCGTTCTAATGTCATCCAGTATATCTTTGAAAACTACATTTGCATATATTCAAAGGGAATGGAATGAAAAAGAGGGGGAAAATATTTTCTTTAATATTTTGGGTATAATATTTTTCCTGCGTCCTTGGAAAATAATGATAATGTGCGGCGCCTCACACTATCTAGCACTGTAGGACAGGGCACAGAAAAAACACTAGATGGCCTAACTTATAGAAAGATTAAATCAAAAAAAATCTTCATGTTGTTAATACTTAAATTAATATAGAATGGCTGGAGTATCAATTTAGAAATCAGCATCAGGGTGAAAGAGTTTTGCGTGATTGCGAAGTTTGATTTTGAAGGCGAGGATACCCTCAGAAGATGAATAGCAAGTTGGTAACCATTTGGCTTTTTCTGGTGTAAAGTGATGCCAAAAGAAAGTGGTTCTGTGTGGAAATGAATGGACAGAAGAAATTGGGATGTACTGGCAACTGTTTGTATTTAGTTGTCCTTTTGTTCTTTTGTGAGATTCTGCAATTTCATGGTCCAATTTATTGAAGAAGGCTCTAAATAAATGGCCAGGAACCTCTCTTGGAAGACTGTAAGGTATACCTTCTTGGTAGTTGCCATAATCATCAGATAGAAGGAAGCGAAAATTGGTTTCTTTCCGATCAATTATTGCAGCGATGATTGCTTGTTTGCTCTTTTGTATTGGATTTATGGTGTGAACTGTCTCTTGTTGGTCAAAAAATTTCTTTTTCTGTGGACGTTTTCTTTTCTTTCCCTTGGCATTGTAGAGTGAATGGAATGTGTCCTTGAGGGTTTTGGGGATTTGATTTCCATCTTGCCAGGAAGTTTGAGGTTCGTTTGTAAATTTGACTCTGTAGATAGGTTTTCCTTGGTAAAGGCTGTACTCAAGGATTCTTTCGATTTGGTCTGACGAAAAGAGTTTTGATTGTTTATCCTTTGATTCGTTGCATTTTGGTAAGTTCTTTGCATGTTTATTTGCAGTTTTATTTTTATTCTTTGGTTTTGAAGTTGATGGTTGTGGTTGAGGATTATGTTGTTGGGGATCATGAGCTGCATCTCTAATGCTTTGGTCATTATCATCAACATTGTCCTCGACATCATCTTCAGGTAGAGGCAGATTTTCATCATCATCATCCGGATGTTGATCAATATTATCTGGATGTTGGTTTGCATTTGCAGGATGCTGGTTAGCATTAGCTGGATAGTTTTCCTCAGTCATTTCTCCATCCAATTCTTCAGGATTCAGAACCACATCCTGATATTCTGGTAAGAAATAGTGAGGTCTGTCATCTGGACTATGATATAATTTGAGTCTTTTGGCATGAACAAGACTCTTTAGAATTTTGTGTGTGGCATCACTTCTTAGTTTGAATGTGTGGTTTGGGCCTTGATGAATTATAGAATAGGGACCAACCCATTTTTGAAGGAGTTTTGGTGATTTTCCTTTGGGAACATGACTGCAGTAAAGCCATACCTTAGTGCCTAACATGAATTCTGGCTCCTGTGCACGTTTATCATGTTGTTCAGTGTATTTTTGTTGATGACGCTTGATGTTTTCGGCAGCAATTTCTCTGCATAGTTTGAGTTGTTCCAGGACCCGCATTAAATGTAGCTTAGGTTCTTGTGCCATGGAAGTTTTAGGAAGAAGAGAAACATCAACAGGAAGGCGCATTTTCTGTCCAAACAACAACTGGAATGGTGAGAACATTGTAGACTGAGTAGCAGGTGTTGATCTGTATGCCATGAGGACAGCTGGAATGAATTTCACCCAATCTGACTGGTCTTTATTGCAGTATGTTCGAAGTGTTTGACTGATGAAGGAGTTCATCCTTTCACAAGCCGCATTGGTTTGTGGGTGATAGGCACTGGTATAGTGTCTGGTGACCTCAAAAAGTTCACAGAGAGCTTGCACTAGTTTAGACATAAAATTTTGTCCTCTGTCGGATATGAGTGTTCTTGGTGCTCCATATCTAGCAAATATTTCGGCAAACAGTACTCTCGCAACTTCTGTAGCTTCCATAGACTTTAAAGGAAAAGCCTCACACCATTTGGAAAAGCTGTCAACAACTAATAAAAGATATCTATCCTTGTTTGGTGTCATTGGTAGCTCTAAGAAGTCCATGTGCCATCTGGTAAATATGTCTTCAACAGGAAGTGGCGTCAAAGGGATTGGTTTCTGATGTTTTGAGTTCTTGGACTGCTGGCAGGTTTCGCAAGTTTTGATATATTTTTCAATGTCTGCATACATATTTGGCCAGTAGTATTTTGCACGGATAGTAGCATATGTGCGCTCATGTCCTTGATGTCCGCCACCAGCAATGCAGTCATGATATGAAAGCAAAATGTCATTTCGAAGGGGTGTGGGGACACAAAGTTGCTTCACAAGACTTTGATCTGGAGATTGAATTCTAGTGCGTTCTTTGTGAAAGTGAAACAGAAGTCCATTAGTTATTTCATAATGGAATGATTTAGCAACAATTGCGGTAGCTTGTTTTATATTTTGAGGCAGATTTTCTGTTTTCTTGTACTCAATGATGGCTTGAAAGTCAGGGCAATTTTCTTGCAGATGCTGTAGATTAGGATTGTCTGAGACAATATCATCATGTTGATCTGCTGCATTCAAGGCAAGAATATCAGGTTTCCTAGGTGCAGTGTCATCTGGATACTCAAATGTAGCCGCCATAAACTCTTTTCTAGTAGCTTCAATGGATCCGATGGCAGGTAGGTCCTCATCAAAGTGCATTCGTGGTGGAGTTGGAGGAGGATAATCTCGACGAGATAGACAGTCTGCATTTAGGTTTTTTGTTCCAGGACGATGTTGTATTTTGAACTTGTACTGTTGAAGAAACAGAGCCCACCGTCCTAGTCTACCTGTCGCATCCTTAGTGTTGTCCAGCCAGCGTACTGTTATGTTGTCTGTGAAGACTGTAAACTCAGCACTAGTGAGATAAGCCTTGAATGTTTTGATGGCTTCAATCAAAGCGAGGCCTTCTTTATGGTTAATGTGCCATCGTTTTTCTTGATCTCGTAGTGCACGTCCTCCAAAAGCAATTACATTTTCAAGTCCTTGTGAATTTATTTGTCCAAGGACATATCCAATGGCAGCATCTGATGCATCAATGGATAGCACAAAAGGTTTGCCAAAGTCAGGAAACGCTAGGATAGGAGCTGTTGTTAATTTTGTTTTCAGGAGGTTGAAAGCATCAGTGTGTTCTTGTTTCCACTGAAATTTGATGTTTTTCTTCAGGAGATTTAACAATGGAGCACAAATCTTGCTGTAGTCTTTGATAAATTTCCGGTAGTAGTTACACATTCCAAGGAAGCTGCGGACCTGTTTGGCATTTCGGGGTTGTGGGAAGTCAGCAACTGTGGAAATTTTGGCACGGTCTACCTCAACACCTTTTTCAGAGATTATGTGTCCAAGATATTTTACTTCTTGGGCAGCAAAATGGCATTTGGCTGGCTGAAGAGTGAGATTGGCTTTACGAAGTTTTTGAAAAATGAGGCCCAAATGTTGTAAATGTTCATTAAAATTTTTAGAAAAAACCAAAATGTCATCAATGTATATGAGTGCAATTTTCCAGTTTAATTCCTGTAAGACTTTTGTCATCAGCATCTGATAGCTTGTTGGAGCATTTGTCAAGCCGAAAGGTAGACGTTTGAACTGATACAGTCCTTGATGTGTGATAAAGGCAGTTTTGTGTTTGGTTTTCTCATCCAAAGGCACTTGCCAGAATCCACTTGCTAAATCTAACACACTGAAAATTTTGGATTTTGAGTCGGCTATTGTGTCAAACACTTCGTCTAGCTTAGGAATTGGAAAGGAAACGAGCTCTGTGATGGAATTTAGTTTCCTGTAATCTACAGCAAATCTGTATTGTCCATTAGCCTTCTTAACCATGACCACCGGACTTTGGTAAGGGGAAGTGGATTCCTCAATCACACCATTTTTCAACATCTCTTGAATTTGACGTTCTGTCTCTTGTCGCATTTGTGGATTTTGAGCATATCTCGGTGTGCGGACAGGTTTGTCTGTGTTTGTGATAATTGAATGGGTTTGGAGGTTGGTTTTCCCCAGTTCAGAGGCATCCTTGGCAAACACATCTCTGTTTTGTCCAATCAGAGTCAGGAGTTGTTGAATTTGGACAGACGAAAGGTTTTGTTCTTGAATGTTTACACTGAGCTCTTTGGCGATAGATGTATAATCTGTAGTGGCCATTGTCTGTGTAGTATCTAGGGTTGACATGCATGCAGAGTGTACAATGTCAATGGAGATGATGTCAAAGTTGGAATCCATATGAAAAACTTTCGCAACAACTGAATTTGCTTTTAAAGCAACTGATTCATTGAGAGGATTTAGGATCCTGTATGGAACTGTGTCTTTTACACATGTAGCAACGCATCTGCTTCCAACCAGATTCTTGTTTACAAGGAGGTTCACTGGTTCAAGGAAGACTTCAGAACCATGAGGGACATTAGAAACTGATAGGGTGATTGTTGACTCAGATAGAGGTGGTAAATAAATTTCAGAATATGTACGAGCAAGGGAAAGATGTTGGTTTCCATCATATTTGTTGTATGGGGTTGTAATAGAAGCAATGGTTGTTTCATTTTGAAAAGAAACACAATGGTTTGTAAGATCAATGACAGCCTTGTTTTGTTCTAAAAAATCTTGTCCTAAAATGAGGGTTTGAGGCAAAGTTTCCAAGATGTGAAAAGTATGGGGCATTTTCAACCCATTGACATCTATATCAAGGTCTGCTGTTCCCAGAATTTTATGAGATGTGTTGCAAACACCCTTGACATATGAAAAATTTGATCTTGAAACATGAGGATTTTTGAAAATTTTCTTAAGAAACTTGTTGCAAATGACAGAAATGTTAGCACCAGTATCAACTAGAGCACTGATATGAAAGTTCGAGATTTTGACTTGAATTTTGTTTTTATTGGTGATAGCTGTTGAAATGGAGGCTACAAATTTAAGAGGGTGGGACGGGAGGGTACTAGATGGATTTCTAACAGAGTAAGCCATTATCGTGAAAAATACAGTAAATAAAACAATCTAATAAAAATAATAGAAAGTTATAAAACTGTGTCACATGTGATAGTAGTGGCTGTACTCACCAACAGGAACTGGCAGGCTGTTTCTGTATAGATTTGATGGCAGGGCTCCTTTCTTTAGAAGAATGTTAGAGTCACAAATCACAGTTTCAACATAACACAAAGGTCCTGTAGAAATCCAAGAGTCCCAGAATGTTCACATTAGTCCACTGTAAGAGGAATTCTAAAGGATTCGAACCGAATTCTCGACCACTCTGTGACCGCGCTCTCAGATGTCTGGGACATAATTCGGCGGTGCACGTTCATTGGGGAATTTAGCTCAAGGGTTTGGGGGATGTTAGGAAGCACATAAGTCCAAATTTGTAGGGTAACAATGACAGTTTATTAAAGTAACCGTGAATTCCAAACAACATAAAAACATAAAGATGCAAGTCCAAGTCCTAACTAAAATTTAGATAAAGCTGGCCTAAATAGAAATAGAATCTTAAAAGTTTCTTAGTCTAATTCCTACATGGTTCTTAATTAACACATCAACTCACTAGCTCTGTCACTCTAGATCTCCCTTAACTCTCTGTATTCTCAAATATATATTATTAACTAATTGTAAGAAATTACTCAATGTAAATATAGCCAAAGGGCAAAACTTGTCAACTAAGTAATCTGAACAATGGAATACTCAAGTGTCATCCTTTGATGTCAGGAAGTCAAAGAAGATTTATTTAATTAATCTAACACCTAATCAGTGACCATTGCCATCAGGCAGTATGAGTGTAAATGATTTACAATTGCTAAGAAAGCACTAAATATTTCTGGGGATTAAGAATTAGCCAGATGTAAAATGTGTTGGTTTAATTTCATTACTTGTGAACAAATAACTTAGGATATCAAGAATTTATCAAAGTAAATGAATTTTATGAATGATATTAAAATTATAAGTAAAATTATTATCTATATTAAAATAAGTATCAAAAGTGAAATGGGAGCCATTTCACTGGTGATATGAATATGACTAATCATGGCCTGTCTTTTTTTAATTGGTTAAATTTTATAGATGTTTCCTATATATTCCAATGTAAAAACTTGGATCTCCCATTATGGCTCCATCCTACTCCCTTCAATAATGGCAATGATTTAAACAAACAAGAGAATGCTTGCATAACTTAACATATTAACATATGACTAATCATTTTGTTATGATCATGTTTGTCATCATCAGAATTTAAGATTTTTTCTATATATTTCCATATAAAAGTTTGATCTCCTATATTGTGGGGCCACCATACCCCACGGGGTCATGATGTGAACAAATTTGAATCTATACCACCTGAGTATACTTGCATATAATATCATGGATGTGCTGCTCTTCAGGAGATTTTTAAGCCTCACCATGAATATGGCCTGGGCATAAAGTGTTCATCATGTCCTTCTAACCTTCTGTCACACTTTGCATTTAGCTCAGTTTCAAAGAAACTATTAAAAATATATATTTAACATGCTTCATATAATTATGCCGAGGCCAACAATAAAAAATGGTTTGTTTGATGTACTCCGACCAACCCATTCTTTTTAAATTAAAAGATTTTTCAGAAACAGAAAATTTATATAGCTGTCAGGTGTCTATAATGAAAATTTCTTAGTCTGTGGTTTATAAGCGATTGTCAAAATGTTAGAAAATATTTAATAAATAAAAAACAATACCTACCTATCTACCCACCTTGAAAAATGTGGGTTGGAGTACATCAAACAAAAAAATTTGAATGATGGCCTGATACATATTGATGAGAGCTTTTCAACTGCATCAACTTTTTTTTTATCTTGACCCTTCTTTTGACCTTGACCTCACTTTTCTTAAATTTATGTTTAGCTCAGTTAACTTTCAAAGAAATTATCCAAGTTATTTTTATCACTTTATATGCTGATACATACTGATGAGAGCTATTCAACTGCTACATTTTTTTTTATCTTTCCTATGACCTTGTCCTCACTTTTCTTAAATTTTTGTTTAGCTCAGTTTCAAAGAAACAATTCAGATATATTTATTTAACTTTAGTTCATATGCTGATACATTTTGGTGATTGCTATTGAACTGCAACAAAATTTTTTGACCTTCCATTTGGTCTTGACCTTGCTTTATTTAAATTTGTATTCAGCTCAACTTTTAAGAAACTATTCAAGATCTGTATATCTAAACACATATACTGGTACATTTTGGTAAGAACTATTTAACTGTGTCCAAAATGTATTACATTGACCTTACTTTTCTTAATTTTGCCTTTAACTCAGTTTCAATTAAACTATTTAAGATATTTTTATGTAAGCTTATGCACCGATACATTATTTGGTGAGAATTTATCAACTGTGTCCATTTTTTTTCTACTTTGTCTTTCAAATGACCTTTGACTTTACTATTTATTGTGTATAAAACTCACTTTCAAAGAAACTATTCAAGATATTTTCATCAACCTTCATATACTAATACCAACTTTCATGTTGTATTACTAATGAACCCTTGGTAGGGCATTCATGTCCTATGGACATAATTTTAGTCAAAGATGTTTCCTATACATGTACATGTTCCCATGTAAAACTTCGATCCCCCATTGTGCCTCCCAATCTACCTTTACTGGCCATGATTAAAACAAACTTGATTCTACACTTTGTCAGTAAGCCTTCACATAAATTTCATCTTTTCTGGTCCAGTGATTCTTAAGATTTTTGAAAGATGTCACCAAATTTTCACTTATTCTTAATTGTCTCCCCTTGAAAGAGGGTGTGGCTCTTCATTTCAACAAACATGAATCTCCTTCACCCAAGGATGCTTCGCGGCAAGTTTGGTTGAAAATGGTCTCATGGTTCTGGTGAAGAAGTCAACAATGTTAAAAGTCTACAGACGGATGGGGAGTTGGATGCCGGACAAAATGTGATCAGACAAGAGGCCCATGGGCCTTGAATCGCTCTTCTGATAAACTGTACAACCTATCACTTCTTTTGAAGCTTTGAAGTATCCTGTATATTTACATAAACCCTTGAAATTCCAATTCACACTCTGAGAACCCAAGCTGATTCTATGCCAATTAGTACCTGAGAGTTGGTCATGGTGACCTACTTATCACTTGTCATTCTCTGAGGACCCATCAACTAAGTTTGATGATTCTAAGCCAATTAATACCTAAAATGTTTTTTAAAATTATAATCATAAAATTTTATAAGTAGGTCAAAGTGACCTACTTTTCAATTGTTTTACTCCAAGGACCCAAGATGCATCAACTGACAAAGTTTGATGATTCTAAGCCAATTAGTACCTGTAATATTTAATTAAAGCCATAAATTTTCAAAAGTAGGTCACCATGACCTACTTTTCAGTCAACCTACTCCGAGGACCAAAGATGCATCAACTGACAAATTTTGACGATTCTAAGCCAAATAATTCCTGAAAATATTAAATACAGCCATAAAATTTCAAAAGTAGGTCGCCGTGACCTACTTTTCAGTTGTTGTACTCCGAGGACCCAAGACGCATCAACTGACAAAGTTTAATGATTCTAAGCCAATTAGGCCTAGTACCTGAAATATTTGATTAAAGCCATAAATTTTCAAAAGTAGGTCACCGTGACCTACTTTTCAGTTGTTGTACTCCGAGGACCCATGACGCATAAACTGACAAAGTTTTATGATTCTAAGCCAATTAGTACCCGAAAATATTTTATTAAAGCCATAAATTTTCCGAAAGTAGGTCACGGGGACCTACTTTTTTAGTCGACCTACTCCAAAGACCCATGACGCATCAACTGACAAAGTTTGATGATTCTAGCCAATAAGTACCCAAAATATTTAATTACAGCCATAAATTTTCAAAAGTAGGTCACAGTGACCTACTTTTCAGTCAACCTACTCTGAGGACCAAAGATGCATCAACTGACAAATTTTGACGATTCTAAGCCAAATAATTCCTGAAAATATTAAATACAGCCATAAAATTTCAAAAGTAGGTCACCGTGACCTACTTTTCAGTTGTTGTACTCCGAGGACCCAAGACGCATCAACTGACAAAGTTTAATGATTCTAAGCCAATTAGTACCTGAAATATTTGATTAAAGCCATAAATTTTCAAAACTAGGTCACTGTGACCTACTTTTCAGTTGTTGTACTCCGAGGACCCATGACGCATAAACTGACAAAGTTTTATGATTCTAAGCCAATTAGTACCCGAAATATTTTATTAAAGCCATAAATTTTCCAAAAGTAGGTCACGGTGACCTACTTTTTAGTCGACCTACTCTGAAGACCCATGACGCATCTACTGACAAAGTTTGATGATTCTAAGCCAATTAGTATCCGAAATATCTAATTAAAGCCATAAATTTTTCAAAAGTAGGTCACGGTGACCTACTTTTTAGTCGACCTACTCCGAAGACCCAAGATGCATCAACTGACAAAGTTTGATGATTCTAAGCCAATTAGTACCTGAAATATTTAATTATAGTCATATAAATTGAAAAGTAGGTCACGGTGACCTACTTTTCAGTTGACCTTTTTTGAGGACCCAAGATGCATCAACTTACAAAGTTTTATGATCATAGGACTTAAAATGTCCAAATTATGCCTCTAAAACACTTTGAAATCGAATGCCTGCAAAGTTCAAAAAGTAGGTCACTGTGACCTACTTTTTAATAAATATGTTTTATGGCCCCAAGATGCATCATCTTACAAGATTTAATGATTCTAAGCCTCCCCGTATTCAAATTAATGACCTTAATTGTTTTAAAAAAGATTAGCCATAAAATTCAAAAAGTAGGTCAAGGTGACCTACTTTTTAGTTGACGTACTTTGAGGACCCAAGATGCATCAACTGACAAAGTTTGATGATCATAGGCCTTAAATTGTTCAAAATATGCCTCTAAATCATTTTGAAAAAGAATGGTCGCAAAATTTAAAAAGTAGGTCACCGTGACCTACTTTTGAGTCAACATGATATGAGGTCCTTAGATGCACCAACTGACAAGATTTGATGATCCTAGTCCTTATAGTAAGCAAAATATCAACATTTTAATAAAATGTAATTTTTGGTCAACTTTGAAGTGACCTTGAGACCACGCCCTTTGCCCCAGGGTAAATCCCCGTGCAAATTTTAATCTACAACATATCCTCATCCTTTTGTGTAAGTTTGGTGATAATCTGCCCAGTGGTTCTTGAGAAGAAGATTTTTTAGCAACCAGTACTTTTTTTTCTATTTTCCTAATTATCTCCCCTTGTTAAAGGGTCACAACCCCAGTTTTAGTATAAAAGGGAGCCCTTGGGCCAAGGATACCCTGTGACAAATTTGACAATAATTGGCCAAGGGGTTCTTGAGTTATGGCCCATATTCTAAAAAGTTTACGCACACCGCACAAATGGCCATAGCATTAGCTCTTTGAGCCTTTGGCTCAGAAGAGCTAAAAAGCTCACTTGAGTTTTCAGCTCAGGTGAGCTAAAAAAAAAGCCTTTTTGATTATTTTCTTTCTATGCACAAAATCTAATCTTGATTTCAACCCAAAACAATTCCTTTGTCCAGAGTTATAACAATTTATTATCCTTGTTTATAATTTACATCAATATAAATTTATGACTTTACATTATAAAAGGTGTAACACTGAACACTCTCTTCTGTATCAATCATTCATTCATAAACAGTTATCATACATGTATTATTGGTTAACAATTGCACCCTGATATACTATGATAATGATAATAGTAAAAACTCCATTAAAAACAAGGCAAAGAAATCAAATTTCAAATGATTAGAAGGAAGTACACTACAAATTCAATATAGCATGTACATCTGGCCAAGAATATAGCACCATGCATTTAATTTAATTTTTTAATGACATTCAAAAGTGCACTATTCACTATTTGTCGATGAATTCTTTTGATACCATGATACACAAAATAATATAACTCTTAGAGGAAGATAACTATTAAATCTATACAATAAGGCGACTATCATATAAAATAAAAAGTTTTTGGGATGCAATTCCACACAGTAATTTCATAATCACAGCACAGTTTTAATGGTAAGTATCTGGGATTCTAAATACTCTCTTTATATGAATACTTTCAGCAATGTTTCTTGTGAATAAATGAAACTTGCACAATAAATCACTTTGATCTGCAAATCTTATAGAGAAACATAACCATAAGATTGACTAGAAATAAATATATCACAAAATGTTCCAATTCAAGTTGAGTTTTTTTATTTTTCATAGACAAGAATCATTAATTAAATGAAATAATTCCAACATTGATTGAATTCATGATTGGTTTGAAAAATCCTATTATCACCAGGAAAAAAATCTACTTTATAAAATAAACGAGGAAAGAATTGCCTCATTCAAGATACTAATAAAATGTTCATAAACTTTGGATATTAATAACTTGAGAATGAACTGAATATTAATTGCATGTTAGAACATAAAAATAATCTCTCTCTATTTTGTGAAGTAGTGTTATCATCCTACGAAGAGGTTTCATTGCACAAAAATAAAATCACCTCGTTTGATAAAGAGTACGCTTTATCTACACTACTTAAGTGATACAAAAATAAAAGATTTTTTTTCAAAATATCACAGAAATATGGCCAAATGAACATTCATGAAAAAGGCATAAAATTTCATTTAAGCAGTCAGCTGGTAGAAATCTTGAGGTCTCTTTAATTTTGAAGATCCTCAACAAAGATTTATTAAATGTGGTTTACTCAAAAGGATGTCAATTAATTCAACTTTGTACAATTTTTTAAAAATATATTACATAATAAATAAATGTAATATCATATGCAGACTAATCAACTGAATTAGGACACTCAGTTAATACGTATTTTAAACTTATCGACACAGAATGCATTTCCAACAAACCTAAATGTACATGTAGATGTGCAAGCTATGTGGGGTATAACATTAAAATATTTAAATTCTGAGGTAAAATGGACCGTTTTCAGTCAAAAGTAAGTATAAAAATCTCAAACATGATAGAGGATATCATGAAATTGTTCACAGAAACAGGTTTGACTTTATCAATGATAAGTTTTATACACTGTGAAGACAACATTCTACCTCTATTTTCATCAGCTTTCCTCCAATCATTCCACCAAATAATTTTCTTACTTTTATCACCAGCAGTTTTTATTTCACCACCGTCTTGTGTTCAAGAAAATCAGAAAATTAATAGTAGTACATGCATACATAAAATTGTAGGAAAATAAGATTAATACTGTTACACAGAAAAAAAATAATGATCTATACTAAACAGATAATTGCTGAAGATGGTCAAAAATCTCAGAATTCTACAATGGATTTCCCCATTGTATACAATGTATTCATTTAAGAATGAATTAAAAACACTTTATATACATGTATTAATAATACTACATATTTCTTATTTGGATGTCAGCACCCAAGATAAAGCAAAATATATTTTTGTTCCTGGATATACACTATACATGTATTATTCCTTCGGAGTTTTTGTTCATCAAATTTTGTATTGTGGTACATAAATAATTATACCTACTAACAATCTATTTGTTAATCACTCTTCCATAAAAACTAGCAAAGTTCTACAACAGTAAAATATTCCATGACCTCCACTCTTTTAAGTTTGTCACGGACTTTACAAAGAATCATGCTGTCCCACCATTCATGAATATGACTTACGAGGATCATTCAAAAAATACAAAGACAATACATGTATTTAACATCTGTCCATAGTGAAACACCAGGAAACAGAGAGACAAACAAACACACTTCCCGAGATCTTGTTTGTATAAAAAGGAGTATCTTATAAATATATTTACATGTAGTGATGTATATTAACAAATTTTTAAAAATTCATGATCTTTTAATCTCCTGCTGTAATATTTGATCATCTCTGTTGAAAATAGTTCAGTGGAAGTCTTGAATAAGTAAATTTGCACCATGTCCAAACTAATACCCTTTCAAAGGTGTGTTTGGTGTATAAAAACAAGTTTTTGCAACTTTTGCTGAGACCAGTCAGTAAAAGAGCACACTGTGAAAATGCTAACATTTTAACCATTACTGGAAATCTATACGTAATGTACTAACATTAATATGATCTAAAACATGTACGATGAATCAAAACTCTTTTATATCTGTAATTTACGTACAGTCAAACCTTTTATATCTGTTATTTACGTACAGTGAAACCTTGTTATCTCATACTCAATGGAACAAAGAAAAAAAATTCAAAATAGCCAGGTATTTGAGATAGGCCTACTGATGTTAAAATTCATAAAGAAAAAGTACATACAGTTGGGACTTCCAAATGACTGATATATCCATGGTATTTGAGATACTAGTGTTCAAGATAACAAAGTTCAACTGTGTTATCTTTAGGTTAATGAAAATGTACAGGCCTTTAAATAATGCTGCAGAAAAAGTAATACACGTATGTTTACATACATTTAATTCATCAGGGCAGCTCAAGCTAAATCTGCAAAATTTTAAAACAATGATATGAAGCAATTTCATAAATCATGTTATTTTTCTGGAAGTTGGAAGGTCTTCAAGCATTGAGCAATTACACCAAGCTTTGTAACTTAATTATCAGTCTATGTTGGTTTAGGTCCGAGATTGAGTACTACTTTTATAGCACCCGTGAAGTCCGCAGCAACGATAACCTGTCTCGGGGTCTCTTCTGTCTCTTTGCTGGGGTTGGATTCCAGTTTCTTTGAGCGGATAAACAGGGAGGGATTTGGGGCAAAAACTGCAGCAGTGACTGTGGCATTGTGAACTAAAAAAGAAAGATAGTTTAATTCATTACTCATGTCAATAGAAATGCAGCTGAAAAGCTCCTAAAACCCTTCAATTTGCGCATGATTTTATACTGAAAATTAATAAATGTCCTTAAAAAACCATCTAACAACTACAGTCAAACCTTGTTATCTTGAACTCGATTGGACCAAGAGATAACCAAGATAAGAGATAACAAGGTTTCAAAACATAAGAAAAAGTGGTTGGGACTGCCAAATCACTTTGACATATACCTGGTAATTGAGATATGGTGTTCAAGATAATGAAGTTAAACTGTATATTAACTACTGCCCCCATGAAAGTCAAATTTTGAAAATCTCTTGAAATGTGCAATTCAACCACTGGACTTATACAACTGTATGTGCAGTAATTACTGATCATCAATAAAATATTATTTCATATTAGCTTTGCAATGCATACTTTATGTATACTAAAGTATGTACTTTAAATTTTACAACGCTCATTATAAATTTACGTGTCTCTGTAGTTGTCTTTTACACTGATGATACAATAGTACAATACCCTTAATGGCCTCCCAATAGTCATTGCGATCCCTCCTGGCCGATGAGAATTTATAGAACTCGTGCTGTGTCTTCCAGATGTACACAAAGTGGTCCTCAGAACCACATATCAGGTATTTAGACTTTGGACTGCATTACAAAATGATAAAAAGCTATTGAAGCTAAATGTTGAAAGATAGATCTAAATTCTTGAATCATGAAATACATGTATGTAATTATTTTATTATTAAACAATATCTTGTTCTCCTTTGACTTTTTTCTCAGTTAACCTTCCCTAAGACACAGATATAATAATGCATTATAATTATCATATTAGAAATTGAAAATATATATATTTGCATTATTTTCTTTATTTGGTTTCCTTTTTTTTAACTTTTGAGAGATATTACATGTACCATTTTGCCAACCTACCTAAAGCTGGCCTTGATCTGACTACTGTTATTAGTGCAACCCTTGTATTTACAGGTCAAGGTCAAATCTCTAAGGTCATATAATCTTATTCTGGAGTCATTAGAGGTCACCAATATCTGAAATAAATGAATAAATTCTAGGAATATTTGTAAAAATAAACTTTTCTTCTAATTTTGATGAGTGCAAGAACTCTTAGCTAGTACTTCACAAGAGAACATGAAATCAGAGAAGTTCTCTCTCTCTCTCATTCTCTCTCTCTTTCTTACCTTATCTTCACCAGGTAATGGCTCCACACCTGTGATTTTGCTTCCTTTGGCATTTTTACCTCTAGTTGATCTCACATGGATCTGAGTGTAGTATTTTAATTGCTGGAAAGTAATTCGTAAATTGACTTTAATTAACAAAGCTGTGTAACAAACAGAGGATATTTACATGTATATTGAGAGATTATATATCTGCAGAAGTTTTTGAATTCTGGGTCAATACAGGGAAAAACTGTATCTCTGACCAGAAGCAATGAATAAAGCATGACCAACTGCTTCATTTCATAAGATAACACAGTATGGAGTGTGTTTGTAATAAATGTAGACAAATATATAAGATTTTTGCCTATTTATTTATAAAACGTTCATTTACAATTCATTTATTTCAGCTTAACAGTTTACCTCTGTGGTGTAGAATATACATTTTCCATCATAAGTTCCGGCGACTGCAAACTTGCCGTTGTGACAGAAATTGGCTGTCGTGATGAGACTGGACACTTCGTTCCACATCGTAACTTTCTTCTCGGGGATATTCCAGAGTCGTAACTTACCATCTAATGAACCACTTAAAAAGTACCTATCGTCCTAAAAAAAGTAATGGAGGAGCAGTGACATACATGTACAGGAATAATAAACGTACATTACAAAATTAGGTGTCAGTTTTTCTTAGCAATACAGAAATAAACAACTGTAGAATTTCCTTTGAATTTCTACATATTTCAGTACGTGTAGAAATTTAAAAAAAAGTTTCTTATTGGAAGTATCAGATAGTCCTGAGGTGCAATTAGCACAAAGTGAAACTGAACAATATCTAACAGTCATTGTACAATGTACATGTTACCTGTATATATGTATACATGCATAGTGTACAGTGTATTTTATTTTTTTACACTTCACTTCAAAGTTGGTTTCTACAAAGTGTTTTATTAATCAATATAAAGAAATAATTTTAAGAAATATCTTTTTTTTTATCAATAACAGAGAAATACATGCATTTGACCTAGTTGTAAATGTTTACCTTTGGATGGAACACTATGGCAGTGACAAAGTCTATATGCTGGAATATACAAAGACACTCTCTCCGTGAAATGTGCCACAGTCGCACGGTTTTATCCATTGATGAGGACAAGATGAAGTAATTCTGAAAAGCATAATTAACCTCTGATTTTCAGTTTGTGTGCATTCCATTATTTTCAAATATTATGATGTTATTCTTTTAGCATTTATTTGTGACATAAATTATTTGAAAATAATTTTTGTTTTCAAGGTTTCGAAACTATTTGTATCAAATGTAGTCTTCTATATAATTCAGTCTTAATATACCATACAAACACCATACAAATATAAAATAAGACTTTCATTTTGAAAGGTACATGTAGTATGCTTTTTGAACAGAAAACTACATTAAAAAAAAATCTGCCATTTGTTTAACATGGGTACTTACTTTAGACCAGGAGACATCTAACACATCTGATACGTGACCCCGGTAAACACAAAGAGGGCGGGACATAAAGGGGGCATCCTTATCCTCATCTGATGTCATCTGGGCCTGTCAAAACAAGGCAAAATATTAATCCACAAGTTTATTGCTATGTAATAAGTTCAATATCTGTTACATAATTACTTTTTAATTGAAAAATGATGGTTGAAAACTCATTCATGTGAGTCTCTCCATAGGTGACTGTATGATAACCAAATGAATAATTCTGAGTAAGTCTTGAGCTTTATGAATATTTCCAGCAGGAGAATAAAATGTAAGTCAATAGCAATTGTCTTTTTGTATTTTTCTTCATACCTGTGTAAGAAAATCTCCCACTGAATTTTCTGACACAATAGAGTTGAGGCTTTCATGTGAAGGAGCTGGGGACACGCGAACTGGAAAATAATCATGAATTCATCATAATATAATGAAATAAGATCAGGAATGAAAGGCCAGAACGACTATATGCTATAAGCGGGAAAGGACAGGGAGTTAAACTTCACCATCCTCCAATCCCCTTTCTTCCTCTACCCATCTCTCATTTCCTTCCCCCTTCTCCCTCCTCTCTCCCTCCCCCCTTCCAGACTACTTTCTCCCACATCCACACCCCCCCTCCCCA
This sequence comes from Saccostrea echinata, assembly GCF_033153115.1. Classification (NCBI taxonomy): domain Eukaryota; kingdom Metazoa; phylum Mollusca; class Bivalvia; order Ostreida; family Ostreidae; genus Saccostrea; species Saccostrea echinata. The sequence continues at coordinate 907,210 of NW_026889825.1, forward strand.
ATATATACATAAAAATTAGTTTATAAATCTCCAAACCCAGGGAATTACAATTTTTTCCATTGCCTTTAAAAGTTGAAAAGCATACTCTGGAATCACCAGTGCTTCTGGAACCAATGTCTGGAGATTTCATCAATTGTGGGCCACCTTTGCCCACAAACTTACATCTCCAAGAATGATAACTTCAACATATTAGTTCATTGAATATACTGTATATACAAGTTACCCACAAAATTACATGCCCAGGAACCAGAAAAATTTCAGTTGTCTACAAACATTGTGCCCCCCCCCCCCCCCCCCCAAGTCTAAAATGATTCCATAATACACATTACTACATGTACAGTAAAAATTGTCTAATCTGGACACCACTGGTTTCATAAAAAATGGTCAAATTAACCAACATTCAAGGTTAAACAATATTTCAAACACTATAATTTACTGAAAGGAACTTAAAGTTAACATCACATTAGACAAGATTTTGGAATACACAACATCCAGATTAGATGTTGTGTATTCCGACAGTTTCACTGAATTTGTCTTTCAACCTTTTAATTAAATCACAAACAAAAATTATGTCTCTTTGTTGGTTCTCAGATCTTTGATCATTCAAAGTAAACCTGTTACTAGTGAATGTAGCTGATTCCTCCTTTACATACCATCAGCATACTTTGTCCTCATGTCATCAAAGTGAGGATAGGCAGCCTTGAGGACCCAGATCCTCAACATGTTATCTTGTCCTCCAGTCGCTAGGAGTTTCCCACAGGGTGAAAACTTCATGGTCCACACAGCACCCTGTAACAGACAAGGGTCAAGGGTCAAAGGTCAAGGCTAAAAAGGTCCTCTACTCATATGTTACACTTCATCTCATAATGAAAATATTGATAATAAGTACCCTGATCAAGCATAATCGTAAAATCTTTACACTGCTGGTGTTTTGCAAGATGAATAGCAATTTTTGTCCTTCAACATGTTTTGAAGAGTACATACATGCATATCAATCATTAGAAATGTTTCCTTTAAAATAAACTTTTAACAAATACATGTATCTATCAGTACTCCAGTATGTAAGTTTTTAATAAAGCATGGGTTTACATGCTTAGTACTGATCAAATATGGGACAAATACAAAAATATGTAGAGTGTTTATCAATACCATGCCATGTAATTACAGGTCAGAGCAATGAGGTAATTAATCATGCACTTGATAAGATAGTAATGCAATGGCATGCAAACAAAAAAACCTGCATGCATTGTGTATATGTGTTGGTAGCATTAATTAGTATGTAAGAGCAGAAAATATGTTTGGGGAATGCTTTGAGAATGTTTAAAGCCATCTCAAAATACAGATTTTGTGTAAAATCAGATGATAGAGACTTTGGCAGAATTTTAAGGCTGTAAGAGTTAATGCTGGAGAACCTACTGCTTCAGTCATTGTACAGTCTAGATCATCGTCCACTTCCTAAAAATAGCATCAACCTCATTATCATTCGGAAGTGTTCGGGTGAAATTCTTTCTTCCTGTATGCTAGTATTACAGCAATTTTCAAACAATCTATGTGTGATAGCCATTTCATTTTTGTGATTTGTAAAAGATGTCTGTAAGTGGAAAATGTGACAGCTGTATTGTGTTAATGGGGAACTTTTTGCTAATCGAAGTGTACTCTGAACACACGAAAAGACACTACAAAAATAGATCACAATTCATGTAAATGCACCAGCTATGAACATTTCATTAAAAAAAAAAAAAAAACAGAATATCAAAAACACATAAATATTCACAACATCTTGGCATAGGCATCATACATTCAAATACCCACTCTACATTTAAAAGGAAAAATCAGTTGATTATTAAAAGTTGTCACTCTATGTACCCTTCCAAAGAAAAAAAAATACAACTGTGGTGGCCATTCCACTCCCAACCCTTTTAGAGCTTTAAAAGCTTATCATGTATTCTCAGGAATATTTAGGTCTTTCCACCTTTCTGTGGAAAGACCTATTGATTTTCTTCTGTTTATTATTATTATTAGGTCTTTCCACCTTTCTGTGGAAAGACCTCTTGAAATGCTTATGTTTATTATTATTATTATTATTCTTCTTCTTCTTTTTCTTCCCGGACTTTTGAAACCGCAAGACTTATCGAAAAACTTTATAGTTCATGATACTGGATATCAAAAGTTATTCCGAAAAACGACCCCCCGTGTTTGACCTATGACCTCTTACGAAGTTATTGCCCCTTTTGCAAGAATAGCTTGTTATCGCTACTCCTTTGAAACCGTAAACCGTAGAGGTACGGAACCTTCACCAATGTCTTCGACTAATTGAGGGGACTCTTCAATCTTTTCATTGCGAAAGTATTTGTCAACCCCTTTTATGAGTTATTGCCCCTGAAAGTTTTTGATGTTTACGAATAATTAAAAATTTTCAAAACGATAAGTCGTAGAGACATGGGACCAACTGCATAAGATTCATTGACCTTTGACCTTAAAATATATGCAAAGGTCAAAGGTCAAGGTCATTCAATATATGAGAAATTAAGCTCTTTTTATATCTCTTTTGTCTTTCAACATATACTAAATATCTTTGCATCATTAATATGTCCTCTTAAAACTATTTCAAAGATTTCATACTTGTCCCCTAAGATTTACCCCTTTTAAAGTTATTGCCCCTTTTATTGAAAACCTTGTTATCGCTACTCCTCCGAAACCGTAAACCATAGAGGCACAAAACCTTCACTAATGTCTTCAGGGTCTTTAGACACAACTTCAATCTATTCAGTGCGAAAGTATCCGATGACCCCTTATATGAGTTATCGCCCTTTAATGTCTTTGCGCTTACTATTAAACCTAATAACTTTAAAACTAAAAGTCGTAGAAGGATGGGGTCAAGTGCAATGTGACCCTTGACCTTTGACCTTGAATATTTGTTCAAGGTCAAAGGTCGAGGTCATCTAAAATTTTTTAAAATTTTCATTTTTTCTAACTTTCAAGCCATTTATGGATTCTATTTGAATAAAAATTAACTTTAGAGAGTTAAATATGAAAAATATATGAAATTCGAAGAAGGTGGAAAGACCTCTAATTGTTCGAGAACAATTAGTCTACTAGTTATTATTATTATTCTTCCGCTGATTTTTTGTTTCGATGTTTATCGAAAAGATTATTCGTTGACCGTAAAGGTCATAAAAAGTTAGGAACAAATTTGACCCAACGTGTATAACCTATGACCCCTTTCGCAGTTATTGCCCCTTTTGATAGAAACCTTGTTATCGCTACTCCTCCGAAACCATAAACCGTAGAGGTACGGAACCTTCACAAATGACTTCGACTAATTGAGGGGACTCTTCAATCTTTTCATTGCGAAAGTATTCGTCAACCCCTTTTATGAGTTATTGCCCCTGAAAGTTTTTGATGTTTACAAATAATTAAAAATTTTCAAAACAATAAGTTATAGAGACATGGGACCAACTGAATAAGATTCAATGACCTTTGACCATATAATATATGCAAAGGTCAAAGGTCAAGGTCATTCAAAATATAAGAAATTAAGCTCTTTTTATATCTCTTTTGTCTTTCAACATATACTAAATATCTTTGCATCATTAATATGTCCTCTTAAAACTATTTCAAAGATTTCGTACTTGTCCCCTAAGATTTACCCCTTTAAAAGTTATTGCCCCTTTTACTGAAAACCTTGTTATCGCTACTCCTCCGAAACCGTAAACCGTAGAGACACAAAACCTTCACTAATGTCTTCAGGGTCTTTAGACACAACTTCAATCTATTCAGTGCGAAAGTATCCATTGACCCCTTATATGAGTTATTGCCCTTTAATGTATTTGCGCTTACTATTAAACCTTATAACTTCAAAACTAAAAGGCATAGAAGCATGGGGTCAAGTGCAATGTGACCCTTGACCTTTGACCTTGAAAATTTGTTCAAGGTCAAAGGTCAAGGTCATTTCAAATTTGTTAAATTTTTCATTTTTTCTATCTTTCAAGCCATTTATGGATTCTTTTGGTATAAAAATTAACTTTAAAGAGTAAAATGTGAAAAATATATGAAATTTAAAGAAGGTGGAAAGACCTCTAATTGTTCGAGAACAATTAGTTTACTAGTTTCATATTTTTTTCTTCAAAGCTTTTGATGTAATTAAAGCACTTCAAAATGCTCCCCCATTTCCCTACCCCAAACCCCATACACACACACAAACTTCCAGCTGGCTGGAAAAAAGAATAAAATACAATATGTTTGATAGAAAACACTGACCGTGTGAACACCACTCATGTCCTGTAACATCTTGAGTTGATTAAATTCCTTAGTGCCTTTATGATGAGCTTTCAGCTGGAACAGAGAATTCAATTAACCATTATGAATCTTTGATATACCATCTTATATTTTAGCAAAGGTTATGCCTATGTGTCAGTGTAAAATTTCATTCCAAAAACTCATTACCTTAATGTACACAAACTTCCTATGACGTTTTTTTTAATATGACACTTGTCAAGACAATATACTGTAAACTACATGTAATTATTATCTGCAACATCTTTTGTTTGCTTTTCATCAGTTTGAAATCTATCCATGACAATTAATATTTGTGACTGATAAGACATTCTACACCAAAACAAAATAAAAAGTAATGGTTCGTGACAAGAATTACTCACTAGTAAAAAAGATTATGTAACTCGCGGATATTTCTTGCACACATTTATAGTTTGTTTCAGGGATGGGCACGATTACTGAAAAATGTAATCGATTAATAATCGATTACTTGGAGGAATTTTGTGTAATCGATTATTAATCGATTACACTCATTTTTGTCCTGTAATCGATTGTAATCGATTACTTTGGAAGATGTAATCGATTAATAATTGATTACTTCCAAGTTTTTATCCCTATCAAATATCAAAGCAATATTTAAATGGTAATGTTGATGATACATGTGTATCCACTGAAGCTTGAATGTGTTCCTGCAGTTTCAGTGCAGATTCTTTTAAGATTTTATTCCGGCTAACATTCTCTCTAAATTCCTAAATGAGGGATACTCTACCATGGAAAATGGAGACATGATTCCTACAATAAAATATGCCAAGGAATTAATTATTCCTTTCAACCTTGGATCTGAACCTCCATATTTTTTGACTTGTTGCAAAAACTATTTAAACACATTAAATATTCCTGTACGTGTCTTCTTTTAAAAAAAATAAGTAAATTAGAACTCATAGTAATAAACAGTCATGTAAATTAAATGTGTCTTTAAGTAATTAAACTATAATAGCACAATTTCATTCTGTATTGAAATAACTATTTTGAGAGCTATTAATTGTTTTAATAATATTGTTTGTCTTCAATGGAACTATGAATTATAAGAGTTAAACACTAGGTAGTTCACAGTTTACACCTCATCATCTGCATGTCAGGGATGTCGCAGTCAATTAATTAGCCAAGATAAGCAAACATAGTGTCACACTCCCTCTCTTACAGACACTTATAACCCCTCACTGATATAAAAGCAACCTTACAATTTTGAATGAAAATTAACATAAGAATGATTTTGCAAATTTTAAAGTTACTAAAACACAAGTTAGAAGTTATTTAAACATTTTCAGATATGAATAAGTACCGATATTTCCATCTTCTTTTTTTCCGAGTACAATTTAGTTTATTTACCAAATTATTTATTTAATACAGCACTTAAATCTGTTTTTGCTATATATAATTTTCTATTACAAGACAAAGTTTTTCAATATCTGAAATATGAAAAAGGACATGCTGCAAGACGACAGTGGGTCAAATGTAAAATGCATTTAATACTACTAATAATAATATATTTTATACTAGACCAGTAGGTCTATAATGCAAATTTTATTGAGAACATTATTAAACTTATGATAATAAAAGTTAAGTAATCAAAACATTACACTAGGTGGTCTATATTTGATATTTATGTGTGACTGACTGCAAATGATTCTCCAAAATAACATCAATTTATGTAAAAATAATCGAAAGTAATCGAAAATGTAATTATAATTACATTGGAAATTTTAGCTGTAATCGATTAAATTACGATTACAAGTAATCGAAAATCTCTTCGATTACAGATTACTGTCGATTACTTGGAAAAAAGTAATCATTACAATCGATTACGATTACTCGATTACGATTACCCCATCCCTGGTTTGTTTATAGTGCTATGTGAGATTAAGCACTGACAACATCTGGTAAGTATCTTTATTTAAGTCTGGAACATGACTGACCTTAAAGATTTTCCCGTCCACATTGACCTCTTCTTCAATGCCTGTTTCATCTCCATGTATCACTAAAAATAATTAAAATGAGAAAAATTAAATCAGCATCATTTACAAAAAATTTCCAAAAAGTCCTCTTCCTCAGGTTTCGGTCAGCTATCATGTTATTGTTATATTTCCTACAAATCTTTAAATCTTGAGAAATTACAAAGCACTGTTTACTTCTTCCTAATTAAGGATTCATATGATAAGTTTAATTACAGATGAATTCAGAAATCAACAATCTTCAGACTGTAAAATTGTGCACATACAGTAAAACTTGCCTTATTTGAATGTTGAGTATTCTGAGATCTTGCCTACTATGATGTAAATTTTTAGTTCCTTTCAATCAGTAAATTCACTTGTTTGAAATCTTGTTCTATACAGATTTTGGTCTAATCCGACCAGTTTCTATGGAAGCATAGGTCTCTGGATTAGACAAGTTTTACTGTACATGTATTTTGAGACTAATACAGATTTTGGTCTAATCCAGACAGTCCCTATGGAACCAGTGGTGTCGAATTAGTTTTACTGTACATGTATATTGAGGCAGAAACCTTGAGATACTTACCCTGATCTGCAGCAGTTTTGAGTTTGTCAACATTTTTCTTCATTTTCTTCTCCAAGAATTTCTTCAGCTTTAGTCTGAAATACCAGCAGTTATTACACAAAGAAATACATGTAAAAGCTTTTTTATTTCATTCAAAAGTCTATACATGAGAGTAAAGGTAATAAATACCCATTTCTCAAAACACTGACAAAACATTGAATATGATTTTGAAAATAACTGAAACTGATAATTAAACAAGAGGCCCAAGGGCCTTAACAGTCACCTGAGTATAATACAACAATTTAGAAGTTAAATACACTGATAGATGAAGCTTTGTTGCCCTAAAGCAAGAGAAGTAGGAAGATCAGGATCAACAAAATAATTAGTCTAGTATTCAGTATCAACTCATAAATTAAGTTCTAATCTGTCCCCCACTTAACACTATCACCATGCAGACTATTAACAAACTATTAGTGCTTCTGTACTATTTTTAAACCCATATTAAAACCTCTAGCATTGACCTCTGTTATGGTCTTTGAAGAACTTTTAATAAGATAAGTTATTTTTGTCTCATTTTTATTTATCTATTACTTACAGGTCTACCTGATTATTAAAACTAAGAAAGTACTTTTTGAATTATACGATAAACATTCTTGCATAATTATCTTATTCTATTAACCTTTCAAATACATTATTTACAGTGATTAATTATCAAAGGTGAATGGAAAAGGGGAATAACTTCTCTCAGTAGAATATAAATTAATAGAGCCCTGCCCAGGACCAGAGTGCTAAGACAAATGGTCCAGATGTTCAAAAATTTGGTAGAAATACGCTTACTTATATCATTTTAACTTTTACTCAGTTTGCTTCCGATATGCCCAGAAGCAGAGAAGAATTTCACAGGTACAATGCATTTTCACTACAGATTCAACAAAGCCTTACCCTAACACCAGAACTCAAGACCAAGGGTCAAGAAATTTACAAATTTGGAAGAGTTACCCTCATCATCATAACTATGGACTTCAAAGAATTAACACTTTTCCACTAAATTATCAAAAGGGCCCCCCCCCCCCCCCCCCCCGTTATGCCAGAACCCCTGACCCTAGGACCACAAGAATTAAAAATTCTGATCGAAGCTCCCATTTTCATCATAGCTAAGCAATTCATTTATCAGCTCAACACTAAGGAGCAGACAGGATTAATTAATGAGAAATTAATAGTAAGAATTAATGCTTTTTCACTATATAATCAATAGAGCCCCCCACCCCTCCTCAAGAACCCCAAAAACTGAGGCCATATATTTAAAAAATTTTGAAGAGGCATCCTTGCCTATCATAATCATGCACTTAGTTTGTTTAAATAATCTCCAGTAGTAGAGAAGAAGATTTTCAAAGAATCAATGCATTTTCACTATATAATCAATAAAGCTCTGCCCTAACACCAGAACACCTGACCCAGGAGCCATGGTTTTCACAATTCTGGAAGAGGCCCACCTCCTTATCATAACTTTGTACTTAGTTTATCACCTTAATGCCCAGGAGCAGAGGAGAAGATTTTCAAAAAATTAATTTATTTTCACTATATAGTTGATAGAGCCCTGCCCTAACACTAGAACCCCTGACCCTGGGGCCATGAAATTCAAAATTTTGAAAGAGGTACTCTTGCTCATCATAACTATGTACTTAGTTACTTTATTAAATATCCAGGAGCAGAGAAGAAGATTTTCAAGGAATTAATGCATTTTCACTATATAATCAATAGAGCCCCGCCCTAACACCAGAACCCCTGACCCTGGGGCCATGAAATTCATAATTTTTGAAAAGGCACTTTTGCTCATCATAACTATGTACTTAGTTACTTTATTTAATACCCAGGAGCAGAGAAGAAGATTTTCAAAGAATTAATGCTTTTTCACTATATAATCAATAGAGCCCCGCCCTAACACCAGAACCCCTGACCCTGGGGCCATGAATTTCACAATTTTGGAAGAGGCACTCTTTTTAATCATAACTATGTACTTAGTTACTTTATTTAATACCCAGGAGCAGAGAAGAAGATTTTCCAAAAATTGATGCATTTTCACTATATAATTAATCAATAGAGCCCCGCCCTAACACCAGAACCCCTGACCCTGGAGCCATGAAATTCACAATTTTGAAAGAGGCTCTCTTGCTCATCATAACTATGTACTTAGTTAGTTTATTTAATACCCAGGAGCAGAGAAGAAGATTTTCAAAGAATTCATGCATTTTCACTATAATCAAAAGAGCCCCGCCCTAACACCAGAACCCCTGACCCTGGGGCCATGAATTTCACAATTTTGGAAGAGGCACTCTTGCTCTTCATAACTATCTACTTAGTTACTTTATATAATACCCAGGAGCAGAGAAGAAGATTTTCAAAGAAATAATGCACTTTCACTATATGATCTACATAGCCCCACCCTGTGGCCAGAACCCCTGACCCTGGGGTCATGAATTTTACAATTTTGGTAGAGGGCTCAATGCTTATTACAATGATGCCAACAGATTGACTGCTTGATGTCCAGGAGTAAAGAAGAAGATTTTTAAAGATTGCATTATTTTTGGTGGTTTTAGCTTCACCCCTCAGGCCCCATGGGGGGCAGGGACCACGAAATTCACAAATTTTGTTCCCCTCCACCCATAGATGCTATATGCCAAATTTGGTTGAAATTGGTTAAGCGGTTTCAGAGAAGAAGCTAAAAATGTTCAAATGTTAACACACGACACACGCCGACGGATGAGAACGGATAGCAATAGGTCACCTGAGTGACTCAGGTGACCTAAAAAATAATATCATCACAGTATGATGGTACAGTCCCTGAAACGTTCTACTTTCCCATTTTTCCGTTCGCCCACCGTTCGTTCAGCGTGCGTTCACCGTTCGCTCACCGTGCGTTCATCGTTCGCTCTCCGTTCACAGTCTTGCGTTCTGCGTTCACCGTGCGCTCGCGTTCACCGTTCACAAAGCGTTCACCGTTCGCTCTCCGTTCGTTCACTTTGCGTTCACCTTGCGTTCAGCGTTCACTTATCGTTCAGTCTTCACTGTCATTCGGAACTCCGAAGTGAAAGGACTTATCTTTTTTTGGAAGTAAGGATTTATGGGATTTGAAATTTAATAATTCACATACATATCATTTTTAAAGGATCATTATTTTATTGGAATAAATTATCTACAATATGCTTTATTATTATTCTAACTTAGCTGTTAGGTTATTATTTAAATTACTCTGGAAAATGAATGTTGTTATAAGTATGTACCTATGTGGAACGATGCTGAAAAATTAAATTTAAATACGGGCAATATAGGGGTACTTCAAGCACTGCAACATTTTGCTGATATGTTAAAGACGACAAGTCGTTAATGGAGAGATAATAAGCCATGTCAATTAATTTAGCAACTGCAGGAAAATTAGAAGGTATTTATTACCAACACGGTTTTTTTTCCAATTATTATAGAAATACATTATTAGAACTAGTTCTGAGAATTATAAATAGTACTGCGGATATCCAGTTAATTAAATATCTTCGGAGTGAATTAAATTGATAGTTTGGTTAAAAATTATTTATTTAAATGTAATATACTACAATTCATATATAAATTCTACTGTTAGAGAGAAAAAATTCCTTTCTTCACAATAACTTTATATGTTTGCCATTCAGTATGATTAAGACCCCCCCCCCTTTCCACGTAGATCGGTCACTTAGTCAGTATTTCCAGTATATTTTAAATTAATATTTAAAAAGAAGTTAATGCGTATTGTAGCACAAAAATTTCAGTCTCGGAACAAACATGCATAAAAGAGTCATTAAACAATAGTAGCTCAAAATATACACGCGCTGACGGTGGTATTTTAAATCGGCCAGGGAGTATGTTTCAAATTCATTCAAAATATTTATGCCCAAAGTATTTTATTTATTTATTTATTGGAAAAATTGGAACCAGATCTAGAAATGATAAAACATGTAAAACTTCTTGCCAATACTACAGTGCAGCACTTCGCCTTTGGTGTGACGAAACTTTCACACTTGCACAGTGTCTAATGCTTTTGATTGACAGGACAAGCACGTGGACTTCATGTGAACTTGGAGGAGGAAAATAAAAACCGATTATGACTGTCAAATAAAGTAAATTTGTTGATAAATTAAAACAAGAGGCCCATGGGCCACATCGCTCACCTGAGCACACTGGCTAGACTAAGGCACAAATCAATTCAGTAATGAACGGGGGGGGGGGGGGGGGGGGGGGGGGGGGGGCTTGAATTTTAAACTACCTGATGATGCTTTCCTGTCAATATAACAAATGAATTTGTTGTACTTGAGAAGATTTTAAAAGAATTTTCCCATTTATTCATTTGTAAAAATTTGATCCCCCATTGTAGCTCCTCCCTATCTCAGGGGTCATCATTTGAACAAACTTGAATCTACATTACCCGAGGATGTTTCCATATCAATAAGACTAACATAGCTTTTCTGTTCTTGAAAAGAAATTTTTTTTCTATATGTTCTTATGTAAAACTTTTGATCCCCCATTGGGCCCCACCCTACCCCCGGGGGTCATCATTTGAACAAAATTGAATCTACACTTCCTGAGGATGCTTCCATATAAATTTGACTCCTCATGGCTTTGCTGTTCTTGAGAAGAAATTTTTCCTATATATTTCTATGTAAAACTTTGATCCTCCATTGTGGCCCCGCCCTACCCCCGGGAGCCATGAATTGAACAAAATTGAATCTACACTTCCTGAGGATGCTTCCATATAAATATGACTCTTCATGGCTTTACTGTTCTTGAAAAGAAGATTTTTAAAGATTTTTCCTATATATTTCTAAGTAGAATTTGGATCCTCCATTGTGGCCCCGCCCTACCCCCGGGGGTCATGATTTGAACAAAATTGAATCTACACTTCCTGAGGATGCTTCCATATAAATATGACTCTTCATGGCTTTGCTGTTCTTGAAAAGAAGATTTTTAAAGATTTTTCCTATATATTTCTATGTAAAATTTTGATCCTCCATTGTGGCCCCGCCCTACCCCCGGGGGCCATGTTTTGAAGAAAATTGAATCTACACTTCCTGAGGATGCTTCCCTATAAATATGACTCTTCATGGCTTTACTGTTCTTGAGAAGAAGATTTTTAAAGATTTTTCCTATATATTTCTATGTAAAATTTTGATCCTCCATTGTGGCCCCGCCCTACCCCCGGGGGTCATGATTTGAACAAAATTAAATCTACACTTCCTGAGGATGCTTCCCTATAAATATGACTCTTCATGGCTTTACTGTTCTTGAGAAGAAGATTTTTAAAGATTTTTCCTATATATTTCTATGTAAAACTTTGATCCTCCATTGTGGCCCCGCCCTACCCCCGGGGGTCATGATTTGAACAAACTTGAATCTACACTACCTGGGGATGCTTCCCTATAAATATGACTCTTCATGGCTTTACTGTTCTTGAGAAGAAGATTTTTAAAGATTTTTCCTATATATTTCTATGTAAAACTTTGATCCTCCATTGTGGCCCCGCCCTACCCCCAGGGGTCATGATTTGAACAAAATTGAATCTACACTTCCTGAGGATGCTTCCCTATAAATATGACTCTTCATGGCTTTACTGTTCTTGAGAAGAAGATTTTTAAAGATTTTTCCTATATATTTCTACGTAAAACTTTGATCCTCCATTGTGGCCCCGCCCTACCCCCGGGAATCATGATTTGAACAAACTTAAATCTACACTACCTGGGGATGCTTTCCTATAAATATGACTCTTCATGGCTTTACTGTTCTTGAGAAGAAGATTTTTAAAGATTTTTCCTATATATTTCTATGTAAAATTTTGATCCTCCATTGTGGCCCCGCCTACCCCAGGGGGTCATGATTTGAACAAACTTGAATCTACACTTCCTGAGGATGCTTCCCTATAAATATGACTCTTCATGGCTTTACTGTTCTTGAGAAGAAGATTTTTAAAGATTTTTCCTATATATTTCTATGTAAAACTTTGATCCTCCATTGTGGCCCCGCCCTACCCCCGGGGGTCATCATTTGAACAAACTTGAATCTACACTACCTGGGGATGCTTCCATATGAGTTTCATCTTTCCTGGCCCTGTGGTTCTTGAGAAGAAGATTTTTTAAAGATGCTATTCATTTTTCACTAATTCTTAATTATCTCCCCTTGAAAGAGGGCGTGGCCCTTTATTTTAACAAACTTGAATCCCCTTCACCCAAGGATGCTTTGTGGCAAGTTTGGTTGAAATTGGCCCAGTGGTTCTGGAGAAGAAGTCGAAAATGTGAAAAGTTTACAGACAGACGGACAGACGGACAGACGGACTACAGACAAAATGTGATCAGAAAAGCTCACTTGAGCTTTCAGCTCAGGTGAGCTAAAAAAGGTTACTTTCACTGCCTGAGATATTTAGATAAAAATTAAGAGTTTTTGTTTATACAGGTACATGTACATGCATTTGTAAAAAGGGGGCTAAAACATAATCTCTCTCTATCTCTCTCTCTCTCTCTCTCATTTGTCCGTTTAATCAAAACTATAACACGTATTACTTAAATACCAAGTTCTGAAATTTTAATCTATAACAAATAATACGAATGCTTCTTTGTATCACCTTGTCCGAGTATAATCACGGGGAATTGTTTATAGATACATGTAGAAGTCTGCTGAATAAATCATCATAAAAACAAGAGGCCCATGGGCCACATCGCTCACCTGAGTAACTTTGGCCATGCTGTTCATTACCAGACTTCTTCCCTTGTAATACCTAGTGTGGCCCCGCCCTACCCCCGGGGGCCATGATTTGAACAATTTAGAATCTACACTACCCCAGGATGCTTCCACATAAGTTTCAGCTTTTCTGGCTCAGTAGTTCTTGAGAAGATTTTTAAAGATTTTTCCTATATATTTCAATGTAAAACCTGTATTTCCTATTGTGGCCCCGCCCTACCCCCGGGGGTCATGATTTGAACAATTTAGAATCTACACTACCCCAGGATGCTTCCACATAAGTTTCAGCTTTTCTGGCCCAGTGGTTCTTAAGAAGAAGATTTTTAATGATTTTTCCTATATATTTCAATGTAAAACTTGGATTCCCTATTGTGGCCCCGCCCTATCCCCGGGGGTCATGATTTTAACAATTTAGAATCTACACTATCCCAGGATGCTTCCACTTAAGTTTCAGCTTTTCTGGCCCAGTGGTTCTTGAGAAGAAGATTTTTTAATGACCCCACCCTATTTTTGTCTTTTCTGGATTATCTCTCCTTGTAAGGGGACTTGGCCCTTTATTTTAACAATTCAAACTCCCCTTCACCCAAGGATACTTTATACCAAGATTGGTTAAAATTGGCCCAGTGGTTCTTGAGAAGAAGTTGAAAATGTGAAAAGTTTACAGACGGACGGATGGATGACGGGTGATCAGAAAAGCTCACTTGAGCTTTCAGCTTAGGTGAGCTAAAAATGAAAAGACACATAAATATATTATTGCATTAATTTTTTTAAATATGAGGGTATACATGCAATACGTTCACAGACTAGCAAAATATTTTTTTTTCTCATTATTTCACACGGAATTGCCTTGACACGGAAATACATGTATGCTTGTTACAACCGGTACCGTTGTAATTCATTCTATAAGTCAGTAATGTACTCTTTGGAAATCATTATATGTAATGATTTTATATATCAAATAAGAACAGACATATTTATTTTACAACTTGAATGATTTTATTTTTTAAACTACAGCGTTTTACAGCGATAAAAATCGTGTGATTAAATAGCTGAATTTAAACATCATACATATGTTCAGAAAATAGTGTAGGAAACTGAATTAATAGTTTTAGTAAATGTGCATGTTTCATCTTTCTTAGGACAATTTTTGAATATTTATTTATTTTCCGCCTGACATTAGAATACAATAGAATAGATACAATGCATGAAAAGATCAGAGGCATTCCGAATAAATCGTTCATCTTGCGTTCACCGTTCACTTTGCGCTCGCGTTCACGCTCCGTTCGCGTTCTGCGTTAGCTCACCGTTCAGCGTTCACCTACCGTTCACCAAGTTGCGTTCAGCGTTCACACATCGTTCACTCACCGTTCGCTCTGCGTTCGTTCAGCGTTCGCTCACCGTTCAAGTGGGAAAGTAGAACGTTTCAGGGACTGTACCAGTACTCCACAACCAGTAACAATGCACCGGGTAATTTTAGAGTTACCTACCCCTTCTTTCTGACCCCTGTCTCCTCCTCCAGAGATTTACTGTCCTCTCCCCCGTGTGCCCTCTCCTCATGTAAATCCTTACCCTCCCTGTAAAATGAAATCAAATTTAATATAAACAGTTTTAAAATAGATTACAAAAAGTGGAAACTTTAGAATGATTTTAAGACAATTTTCAAGGTAGTTTTCCGATCACACCAATACATTGTATATCAATTCATGCAAAAAACAAAAAAAAAAAAAAAATTAATGAAATAATATGCATTCATTGTAGAAGTTAGGAATTGTTATTTAGAAGTGTATTAGAGGTTGGATGCAAATTAGAATCATGTAAAAAAAATAAATTACATGTGAAAATGTAACATTAAAATTCTGTGCTATACTAGTATTAACAAAATAAATATTTAATAAGTTTTTTCAAGGGGAAAAGATGCATGAAAGATTTTTTTTTTTGAAGACTGAATTTTCATTTGATTCTATGTCTTTATGTTTCATGTGAAGAAAAGGTAAAGTCCCTTGTTAAATACATGTATATCTAGAGAGCAATTCAAATTCAAAGACATATCTTAGGATTCACTTCTGAATAATAAAGGAAAAGAACAAAATATGATATTGCTTGCTATATAAGCAGATTCTTTTAATGAATGAAGCTAATTTTTAACACACCTGTACGGCTCTTCTTCTTTTTTTTTTCAAATAAGACACTTTTCAATATAAAAGACTGTCTGAAAGTCAGCAGATAAAAATTTTCTACAAGATCTAGCTGCAGGATGGTGTCCCCTTTTGGTCATCAACAAAAGGAATAGCATTTACCAACTAGCCATATCTCTAAACTATACCACATACTCTGTTTATCTTTCCAATCCTTTTCGCAAATGATCTCAATTTTGTTTTCAAACATATACATGTATCTTGATATATAATATGAAAAGATTATCAATAAAAAAATATTAGAGTAAGAGGTCATATAAAGAAAGGATTCCTGGAATATGACTTTTTGATTTTTTTTTTCCAGTATTAAAACCTGAATTTTACAAACATGTTGATATAATCATATATATACATATATATGATGCCTAAATTTGAAGGAATTTGCAGTTACTCTCAATAATTGAAATTCTAATGAATTTAGATAAAAAGTGAAATTCCATTAATAAATGAATGTAATTCTGAAGTTATGAGATATTCAGTCTCTTATCTAGGTATATAAGTTAAAGAGACCTTGTACCATTGTAAACTGGTTCTCACTACGATACTTGCCTTGGTATCCAATACAAACCATAGCGCGACTTGTGTGATCTGAGGGGGCAAGCATGCAGGGTTTTTATGATACATGTACATGTATATTGCATCACGTAAGCATCAAATCAATATTAGGTCTATTCACAACTTATTTTAGCTGCCGTATTTACATTTAAAATAATGTCACTAAAAAACAGAGATAATTCTAATGAAAATTTCTGACTTTCCTGTTTTTGCTGCATTAATGTAAGAAACATCATTTGGGACCGTCAGTAATAGAAATACACATTTACACTTTCAATACCAAAAAAGAAAAAAATCATAATAACAGCATGAGAACAAAGCAAAATAAAACATCACTTCAGTAAAGAAAAGATAAATTCCATACCCATCCATTTCCTTGGTGAGTTTCATGATGTGTAAAGTCAGAGGGTTGATACACTTGGGGATTTTATCCTCAGCTATACTTAGTGGAACCTTCTCCCCCGTGTCCAGATTCAGAACCAACACCCCTTCCAGGATTTCCTACAGAAAAAAAATATAATTTAAACAAATTTATGCTGCAGATAGTGGAATATATACAGGTTTCATAAAACTTTTGCAAAGAGCAGAGTACATGTATACCCAGAAGTATTTCCATGATCTTATAATTGTTGATAAATTAAAAGCATTAAACAAAAGATACATTTTTTTATTGAAATATTTCCTATAACAATCTCATACCTCATCAGTTAACGTCCTTCCCGAGTTTGAGCGTGGCCTTGGAGCTGTTGGCTGTTGCTCCTCGGGCTCCTCTGTGTTGGGTGATGAACAGCGAGATGATTCTTTTGACGATTTCTTGTCCCGATCTCCCGATTTCCTACGTTCCCTTTCTACTGACTTTCTTGAAACATTGGAACTTTTTCGAGGCAGACTAGAAGATTTCTTACTTTGATACTGTCCCTCGTCATTCTTGTGTGATTTACTTTCACTTCGCCCCAATGAACTAGATCCTGACTTACTTTCACTTTGTCCCAATGACCCTGATGTAGACTTGCTATCACTTCTCCACTGAGAACCAGTTCTTCCATCTGCTCTTCCCAGAGAAGCTGTTTTTCTTCCCTGTATTGGTGCACTCATTGATTGCCTCTGACCTCCTGATTTTGAGCGCGACTCAGATCTCCCAAGTGAGCTGGATCTACTACTTCCTGTTGCAGATCTCGGATGAGACTGATCAGAATTTACCGCATGTAACTCAGCATCCTGCAAATACAATGTATGTTGTCATAGTAATTATAAAAAGCCTAAATTTCTTTTGTAACTTTCGTTAAGTACAAGTACATCCACATTATAATATAAATGTATACATGTACATGCATGGTCTTAATAGCAACTAGCCACCATCCATTTTCAAGAGCCAAATTGCTCTGATGGCACTTGCAATTCTACTGAATGGTTATTTAACTAAATATTTACTGTTTTCAGAAGCCACTTAACTTCACCAGTACATATATCTCTGATGACAAGAAAGAACTGAACTTCACTTAAAAAAACTGACCTCCATTCGGATGTGTCGCCGGCCTCCTAAACAGTCTCTTATATCCAGGAAGTTATCCAACGCAGGCCCACTGTCTGGGGACTGAGAGGGGAGGGGCACAGATTCCCTGTTATCCCAGTCAGGTGTGCTAGCTTCACTTGAAAGCTGGAAATATTAAAAAAAAAATACCAGTACTCTGGCCCATGGTTAACAATACAATGTACATTAACATACATATATACTTACACCCATGCAACATGAAAAGGTAAAATAAAACTTTGAACACTTTTTAATTATTTGATAATAAATTTTGAATCATTGACTTCACTGATTGTGCACAAGAAAGTACATGTGTATAACGTTATATATATTTCTTTATACAATAGCACATTTTTGAGGTAATGTCACAAAAATTACGCAAATAAGAAATACCTCCTCTTGGGGATGCTCATGTTCCCTCCTCCGTCTACGGGGAGGGGCTCTAGGTTCAGTAGACTGCCCTGGTGGAGGAAGTGAAAGTGAGTGGGAATTCTGGGAAGCTGAAGCTAATTGGTCCATTACAGAGGGAGGAAGTGATGTCAGAGTGTTAGGAGGTGTCCTGGTGCTGCGTACAATGTCAGGCTCATTGCTGCCACTACAAACCTGATTGTCTTGTAACAATTTATCCACAATATCATCTGAATCAGATAAAAGTTCATCCACATCAAGATCTGGAATCTCCTTTTCCATTTTGGCTTTGGTTGGATGAGAAGAGTCCATGTTTTCACTAAAAGTTAATCGCTTAGTGACTTCTGATGGGTTGTAGGAATCTACAAAATCCTCAGTCGAGTCTTGAGCTTCATTGGACGAGTCAGAATCATAATCTTGAGTTGATTTGTCGGACTCGTCTTCTCCTAAGTCTGAGTCACCCTCTGTGCTTACATTTTCATTGGAGATTTTTTGTCTCATGTTCTCTAATTTCCTTCGTCGTTTTTCTGCTTCTTGTAACTTCTTTTCCTCCTCCTAAACAATGAAATTCTCCAAAAAATGTATGTTATACACATGTACTGTAGCTCATAAATTTGAAGACTGTAACTTTACCCAGTTTTCAATTTTCCTGTATTACTAATATTCAATTCCTATTCCCATTGCTCCCTCTGAACTTTTTCACATATATAGTATTCCTCCTTACATACATGTACACTACCTACCCCACGACTACACAAGTTCTCTATTATCTATATCTTTGAAATTTGAAATTAATTTCAGATCTAAGCTTTGCTATCACTTTCACTGTCTTCTCTCTGCAGTCTCTTATAAGCTTTTACTTATCATCAATCTAATTTGACAGACCTTGACCTAATTAATTTGACAGACCTTGACCTAATTAATTTGACAGACCTTGACCTAATTGACACACCTTGACCTAATTAATTTGACACACCTTGACCTAATTAATTTTGTCTTACCTGTTTCTTTTCCAGTTTTCTTTTTTCTTCCAGTTCCAGCAGCAGTTGTCTGTATTCTTCATCTTCCTGTCTTCTCCTAATAAAGAAAATGATCTCAATATTAATGGTTGGACTCTCCGTAAAATGTCAAGTTTATAACAGGGTACAGCTGGAACAAAACGGGTTTGTGAACAGCAGATTTAAACTTTTACGGATTCACTTTATCTAAGATTGAATTCAAAATGTACAAGCAAAGGATGGAGTGCTAAACAGCCCCAGGCTGATTGACCAAAAATAATTACATATATCTGAATTTTACACTTATTTTCGCATGTACTTAATCATTGATAAGTGTACCTTCACGGAGTAACTTCAACTGAAAATAAAAACATCATATAGAAGGTACAATTGTATATAAATCTTTATTTAAGATAGGTGCACACTGTTTACAACCAATTCCCATTGAATTTTGGCCCTGGCCCACTTTCAAAAACCAATCACGTAAAAGATCTCAAGTAGGTACTTTTACATTCTCTCCTTTGGCTGGTCACTGTGGTTGGGACTTCCAAATCACTTCAACATATCCATGGTATTCAAGATGTTGGTGTTCGAGAGATCAAAGTTTAACTGTATTTATCAGGTTCATTTTTCTTCACTATTGTTTGAAAATTACCAGAATCATTTTAGATTTATCATAATTCATTAAAGAAAAAGGGGCCATTGACTAAAGTTATGGGAATTCATCCTTTAGAATTTAGTATGGGCAAAATTTGAGAAAACTGCTCTTTGAAGATGATTTATTTTTCTTATATAGGGTTTCCAAAAAGGGAGGCAAGAGGCAATTTTTCACCCTTTTCATTGTTTCAATGATCATAATTCATCACAGTTGGCAAAATAAACTATCAGAAATGATTCTAAAAAAGCCTCTTCAAATGGACAAACTCACCTCTTCATTTAAAAATTACTGAAAGCCTTGGTCTTTAGGAACTAAACTGAATGATTTATCAATTGTAGCATTATCTCCTTTTGTATAATTATTGATTTATCAATTTTCAATGCTAACCCCCCCCCCCCCCACCCCCTTTCCCCTTTTTTTCTAATTTTCTTCCTTAATTACCTTTCTTCCTGTTTTCTTTTAAATTCAATCAGCTTTCTTTCTTGTTCTTCTAGACTGTTTCTGGACTAGAAGTAAAAACAAAATGAAAACTAAAAATATACCCCTAAATAACATGATGTTACTCATTCTTATTATCAAGATAATGGTAGGTAATTACAAACTGTATATAAAAGCTTACTATCTAAACTATTCAGCAATATTATCCAATAATAGATAAATTATTCTGTAAACAGAATTATTGGAAATACACCACTTAAGATTTTTAAAATTAAAACACTGCATGTGTACATGGAAAGATATTGACAGTTATTTGATTGTTAAAGAAAGACGTTCTGGGGAACTAAAATTTCACAGCCAGTGTCTTTCATTTATTTTACATTATAATAAATGTAAAATGGGTCGATTGAATGATTTTACTGTAGTGTGCCGTTGAACACGTCAACATCTCTGTCAGTGTCTATTTTTACATAATCATACATGCATTATTTACTGTACATGTAAATAAATATGATTTTTTTTCCTCTTGATAATTCACTGAATTTGGATTACCCAAAGTCATGCTTGGATATAAGTAAATTTTATAGTCTACTGGTCCATTAATTGTGCTAGTGACTTCAATGTCTATCCCTATAGTGTATGCAGTGTTTACATTCAGACTTACCTGAGAGGCTGTGGTATGAGGAATATTCTTGCCAAGAATTCTGAAATATAGATTATACAAAATCTTTACAAAATTTTTGCCTAAAATGAATAAAAACAATTATAGATGCACTTAAATGGAAGATGCATTAGAATTGATCCACTTAAAAATAAATCAATCGTGAACAAAATCTGCCTTAATACTTGTCTCATGTAGCCAAGAGTTAGTGTTTGAAGGATTTAACTATAATTAATAAAGAACCACATTCATATGATTATTTAACAAGAAGGGTGCAAATGCAGGAATCATTTGAATTTGAACTAGAACTCTATTTTACAGCGTAAATGCTTTTTCTCAGCAAAGATATAGGACTGTGGGATCTGATTCATTCAGTTCCCTGAATTACAGCTGGGTCTCAAGTGGAAATACCACTCCAGATCCCTGAGCAATCTATAGATCCCATGGTCTAACCCAGCAGTGATTTTTCTACACTTTTTAATAGGGGCCTGGGCCTTTACAACTGGGAAAAATTATCGACATTTGTGTCAAATTGGGAAAAATTAATAAGATTGAAATTAACCTTAATTGACAGGTAAAATAAAATAAATAAAATATGTCTTGTAAATGCACAAAATCATCAGCTGTTCTTCACTATTATTGACCGAGAACAATAGTGTTCTATTTTAGATAAGTCCAACATAAAAAAAAATTCAATATAACAAAAACAAGAACGGTTTTATTTTGGGAAAAAAAGCAAATGAAATTGGGAAAAAATTGGTAATTTTTGATAGGGGAAAGGGCCGATATTCGGACCTAAAATGGGTGTAGAAAAATCACTGCCCAGCCACCTCCTCTTCATCTTAATTCCCACATTGAATGTCCAGGTTTGGATCTGACAGGCCTAAGCTTCGTATTGCACAAAGTGTAATAGAAAGAGAGAAAACCATATGAACCCAATCCTGGATTTGAACTTTGGGCCCACTGAACCCAATACAGATGCTATATACTACTAATTAAATCAACCCTGTCACATTTCCTCAAATGAAGAAACTCGGTATAAGTGTAACTTTTAGCGTTTTCATCCCTGGCATTTATAATGGATGGCACGGAAGTAAGTGTAACCATGAACATAATCAACAGTGATATTAATTGTATATCTTTGGTGCAATATGGTGAGAATATAAGAACCCCAGTTTTTCAATTGATTTAATTGTGTACCTAAATTCATGTTAACTTCTACCAATGCACATCACCATCTTTAACTAAGATACAGTTAGGCACCATATGAGATGTCTAAATTTAAGTAAAATATAGTAAGGAATACCGAGAATACCTAAGATTCCTAAATCTAGAAGAACAAAATATTCTTAGAAGACTCATAAAATATGGCATAGGCCAGTAGGCAGATTCACTTCTCATCATCACCAGTATTTTGTGTATTTAAACACTTACGGTCTTGGGGTCGCATCCTCAGCATCGTAGAATTCATCTAATTCGCTGTCTGAAGACATTTTAGGTTATTAACCTACGAGAATAATGAAAAGCATTCTTTTTTAGTGGAATGTACTAGTCTAACAACCCACTTCCATTCGCGTAAATAACTAGTCTCGGGATTTTACCTGAGCTTGGGGAAGTCCTCTAGATTCTTCATAGCAATCATAATTCGAGACGCCGACGTTATTTCGTTGGATGTAAAGAGCAAACGTTGGAGTGTGAGGTAAATTTGAACCTAAATAAATGTGTATTTTAATTTAAATTACGTGTATTTTTTTCATAATAAACGTTTCCTATAACTTTATATGGAAAAACTTTAATCTGATCAACAGACAGAAAAAATATTTCCCATCATTCAACGGTTAACCATTCAACATGGAGGACCTAGTGGTCGAAGTTTGCAGTCCGAACGGTATTTATTACAAGGTATTTCAATATTTTCTGGTTTATTTCTGTATTATGTTTAAGAAGTTTAATTGAAATGAATCTAGAAATGGTAATATGTTTATACTGACTTACCAAGATGATTAATCAATTTTGAAAGTAAATTTCTTTGAAACACGCCGTCTTCATGTGGGTTTTCTATGGGCTACTTTCATAATGACTTTTTTTGAAGAAGATGTATATGGTGTTTTGTTTCTTCTGAAATCAGAATTCTTTATTTGAATGAATTGATCTGGTTATATTTTCAAATCATAGGATATATTTTAATTTTAGGTCATGTGTTTATTTTGTGTCAAATATTTAAGATTACCAGAGTGCTGAAAGTATGAGTCATGTTTTGGAGTCTGAGTTGTGCTTTCTTATCATTGTTTATCAAAACTTAAGATGTTTCAATCTGGTGCTCCTGTGATGCACATTATATGGCATCGTAAGGGGAATATGGAAGCTCATGATCATAATGATGTTTCTAAATTTTATCTCAGCCAAACATGACAAGTACGCAGATGGACTTTTAATCTCTTCATGTAGGGAATTTGGAGATAAGCAGATGCATGTACACAATGAAAGAAAAGAGTAATGAACCAAGTCTAATTTTGATCAGACCAAAGTTAAGTCTTTTAAACCAAACCCTTTAACATTTTGTAAATAATTACAGGTCAGGAGAGGTTCTAGTAACTGTGTAGGTTTAATTTACTTGCATGAATCATATCCTTTGATTCAGAATCAAAAAATTGCAGTTGGAGGAGGATGCATTAGATGTGTTAAAAAGTTTAGATAGCGTATGAGTCTTATCAGGCTTATGAGATAGAGACTAAGTCTTGATGTATACAGTCAAACCTGTCTTGGTGTCGAACTGTATGGAATGACTTCCTGTCAGATATGACTTATAAAATCCCATCTTGTGTAATTACCTGCATTAAATTACTTCCTAGAAACTTCTACTATATGATGCAGGGAATGAACGCTTTTAAATCTTAAGTTATCATAAACTTATTTGTCACAGGTGGTGAAAAATCAAGTCTCAACCGGGATTCGAACCCAGGGCCTCTGATATATTTCAGTGTCTTGTTCATAGTCGCAATTTTTTTTCATATAGATATTGATTCATGATTGATTTAATAAGCAGAAAAAGTTGTAGTTGTAATTGATTCCATCATGGATAACAAAGTTCTGTTTAATTTTCATTTAAAATTTATTATAGTATATTTATTATTGAATAACATTTAGAACATTCCTCATATAATACGTATTTTGGGATTATTTCAAGTTTAGCTTGCCTCTCTCTAGCACAGCTTGTCATGATTCTAATACCATAATACAGGTTTGAATGTTAACACTTGAAAATAAATAACCCTCTTTTCTTATATTATTTTACCTCAGTGCCAGTGTATAAATTTTCCTTTTTAGTTTTAATGTTTCTTAAATCACAGAATTTAATTGTCAGAGCATGTAAATGACACAACAAACATGAAATAGAACAGATTTTTCAAATATGATGTTATTTGGTTCAGTCCAATACAATGAGAGTAAATATAGTATTATAAAATGTTGACAAAATGTCCAATATCCAGTTTGAAATGTTGATTGCAGAGGCAAAAAACTTTGTCCTAAGCAACTGAAAGAATTAATCTCTAAACACTAGGCCATCATTTAGCCTGTTTCAATTTATCTTACTGTGAGATCAGATTGTGGAAATATTGTCTGAATTCTGTCAGAGTAGTAAAGCGAGAAAAGTGACTGTGAAATTGAAGATGTGGATGTCTTTGTATAGTCTTAATCAGTGAAATTTTATGTGGACTTTATTTTTGGACAATGAGATAACCAGACATAAACCAGACATCTTGGTTAGAGCCTTATTAATTATATTTATCATGCTGTGCAGTGAGGTATAGTCTTCATGTTCACTGATCTTTAAAGGAAGGAGGGGAAACACACAATATCAGTTTATAATGGATATGAAGGGGGAAAAAAGATGAAAACATTGTTGTGAAGCTTCTGAAATGAGTTTTTACGGATGTTGTTTACAATCTTTATGCACCAACTATCTCTATCTCAACTATAAATTTGCATGCTAGATATCAAAGTTGATGCAGAGAGAGTAAAATGCCCAAAGAATCTTAACTAATTCAGATTAAAATCTGTAAACATGGTAAAACCTGTACATTGAATGTCATGTATTCATATGCGTATCTTGTATGAAAGTTTCTGAAGAGAATTTCTGTTTTGAAAGATTAGTTTGTAGGAAAGTCAGGTGCAAGCAAAGTGAATACAACTTAAGCAAGATTTTTTTATTCTGATTTATTCAAACATTTTCTCTATCAAGGCAGACTATTTTTCTATGCATCTTTTTTTTTAAAGCTAAAACAATATAAAATGCATAGTATTACCAACTTGTAGAATTTAGGTTATAAATACAGTGTTGACATTGACATAGGTGACAGATTTACCTATCTCTTATCAATTGAATTAAAAGATAAGAATGGAATAGACACTGAAAAAAACATTTTATGCCCTGATCTGCTACACTTAAAATAGTGTTCTGCTTCACTTCAAACAGAAATTCTTAAACTTGTGTTAAATTAGCAATAAACAGCTTATAGTTTATGCATTTCTTGTTTTGATACTTAAGTGACTGTGTAATCTTTATCAACTATATCTCGAGATTACACATTTTGACATAGATGATGAACAGTGAATAATGATAATGGTATGAGAAATTCTGAGAGGGGCTCTGGCTGAGGATATTAATAGCGCAAAGCAGAGAGTGTTGTGGGATATCTCTAAATGATTGGTATATATAAACAGAAGCTCAAGAAGCACTGATAGAGAGAGAATCTATATACACAACAAGTTAACCAGCATCTTATAGATTCTGTCTAAGCAAATAAAAGAGAAAAAGCACACGAAAAATACAAATGTTGATGTATTTACAACCTTTTTTTCACTGCTTTAATCCTTTTTTTTTTATTCCAGGCATTTGTGAAGAATGTGTATGAAGATGAAATCCTTGTCTCCTTTGAGAACGAGTGAGTCATTGTTTTAGAAATGTACTGGAAGGAATCCAAGCCGAGCATATCTGTTCTTGGGGGGAATTCTTCAAATGGGGGGAGCTGTTGTAAAAGTCTGTTATGATCGGTATCAATTTGACATAGATATATTCCCAACATATCACCTGTGCTCTATAGTGCAGTTGACTACAATACTCACTACAGATATATTTACTATATATTGAGTACACTGCATGTACTCTCAAGAATTTCCATAGAAGCCTCGATAAAAAGATGCATGAGTGTCTGAGTGCCGAGGTGTTGTGGAGTTATTTATAACACTGATAAGACTGATGAGACAGAAATATATCTATGTATTTTGGGGTATAGCATAATTAATAATACAGTGTACACTGTACAGTTTATGAGTAATAAGCATAAAAAATAAACAGCTGTTAATTTAGTTATGACAGTAAATCTATGAAGAATTGGCATCCCTATTAATTATATGAGCTGGTATCTCTAGACATATGTATGCATTGATTTTGATTCTATTCTCTAATACCTAAACACAGGCATAATTACAAGTTAATAAGCCTGGTAATGTGATCTAGTACAAACAGTTAATAAGCCTGGTAATGTGATCTAGTACAAACAGATGTGTTTAGGTGGAGCAGTATAAGAATTACTATGAGGTCTAAGAAAAAAATATGCTTATTTATTACATTCCATACTGGTAAAAAGTAGGATCAGTAAGTATGATTTAAAAAAAAAAAAAAACCTCAGGCGTAACATTTAAATACATTTTTTAAAGACAGTTTGAGGCTGACACTTCTTCTAGTCATAAAATCTACCTGACAGCTCTAAAAATGGCTACTGAAAGTAAAGAAATGTACACACATGCTGATGCAGTTTCAAGATTTTAGTATTTTACCACAAAAATAATTATTGGTTGGCACATAAAATACGGGGTAGTTGGGTAACCATAAACACTCATTTTATTTTCTTAGGCCTGCTGATGAAAAGAGGTTATGGTGAATTAGTATATTTCTTATAATTTTGTTGTATAATTTTCTATCTTTGAGTTTATCTTCTGAAAAAGAGAAAAATATATTTCATTTATGAGCGAGAAAAATAAATAGTCAACTGCAATTTCTAATTCCTCTTTAAGTTAAAATGTGGCGAATAAGATCTGTAATTCTCTCAATTCTTTATGTAAATAAAGGAAAGGGGATGTGCTTTGCATGAAAAACCACAAATAATTTTTATTGGTAAAAATTGTTACTATTATATTTTGTTTCAAACTTACATAAGCTTTATGTTATCTACTTTAACTCAGCTGGCAGCCGGAGCAGAGAGTCAAGTTCTCCAATGCCAGACTCCCAGTGCAGGACCAGGGCAAACATAGAGACTATAGGGACGGGGAAAATGTCGAGGTTTGTAACAACAGTATGAGGATTTTGCACAGAAACACACCTAACTTAAGATGAACTTTGTCATCTTAAACATCAATATCTTGGAAATCATGGATATGTTGATGTGAGCTAGGAGTCTCAACTACTCTTTCTTTATGTATTTTGACTTAAATATCTCAAACCCTTAGATATCTTGATTTTTTTCAAGGTCTCATCAAGTTCAAGATAATGATGACTGACTGTATTATATTATAAGTTTATCTTAACCAAAAAGTTAAGAGGCTAGCATCTTTCACATCTTAAAGAATATATTAACATGTTTAGTTTTCTATGAAATTTTTTTAAGGCACATGCAGAAAATATGTCTTAACAAAATACATTTAATTTATAATAAAAAAAATTGCTGATCTGAATAGTATACAGTGTTAGATTCTTAATTATAGCTCCTCTTCATGATATTTTATTCTAAAGTATCTAAGCTTAAAGTTAATCCAGAATGAATGCATTTAAGTACATTATATAATGGGTTAGTGGAGGCTATTTGATTTGCCCTAATTTATGGAGTTTTTGGAAGTAGAGAAAAAAGAAAAACAAGCATAGTCTGGCCTATTCCATTGTAAACATGGTAAAGTAATACCCTGGTTCTAGCAGATGCAGTGTATACTTGTAATAAAATTTTAGATCCCAATACATGTTAATCATATATGTATTTGAATGTGCTTGCTTCTAAAGTTTAAATGTTTTGTTAAAGGCACACAGCATATGTTATAATACAGTAATTGCTTCTGACCAACAGCAGTCCGATTATTTCTGAGGTTAGATCAGTAACAGTCCGTATTGAGATCTTGAAGGAAGTATCAGTATTCAAAACATATTTACCATTATACCAAGGGTAATATATCACAATCAAAGCATTTTGATTTGAAGTGGAATAAGACCAGTAGAGTTGACACTGAAATAGAGGATCATTTTCAATGGAGGGGGTATTTTAGTTTTGGAACAGAGATCCCAATGCCAGTTCTGTCTGAGAATCGAATACATAAGTTTAGGAAGTCTCTGCATAAGAATTCAAAGAACTGCTACCCAGACTTAGCCCAAGACTAAAAGCTAATAAGTGACCAGTTTGCAGTGTAGAATTGATGCGAGCCTATAGACCGTACTTGTATTTTGTATACACATGATTCAAACAAGTTGCAATGAAGTGATTTTTGGGGTCTTTGTTTCATGCTCCTTATTGATTTTTCCTAATCTAAGAAAACTTTGTCTATAAAGGTGAGAACTCCAGGGAATATATCTGATTTTATGATAACTTGTAATATTGTAGGTATTTACAAGTACAAATGAAAAGGAACAGATGGCTTGGTGGCCAGCAGTGCTAAAGATGTTGAAGGGCGAGTTTGCAGTGATAGAATATACTGGTTATGACTCAAAGTACACAGATATAGTCCCACTCGAGCGAGTTAGACCTCTCAACTCAAAGTAAGTTAAAACTCAAATCAGTGTGATCCAAATCCTTGCATTAAAATTAGAAACATAAGCCTTTATCAACACAAGTTGAAGTTTATGTTATGGTACACTATATCAGATTTGGGAGAGATTAAAAGCTGGGATAAAAGACCATGTACATGATATATGTTAAGTATTTCTGAAGAAAACACTGTTTTAATAATGATAGAAAAAAATCTCTTCTCAGTGTAAAAATTTTCCATAACCTTTTGCAGAGTAATTCAAATGTGGTATTTGATAAATAATTGCAAAATTTGTGTTTTAATCAATGTTAAAAAAAATGTATTTTTGTTTTTCAGCCCACCAATAGATAAGAACACATTTCACAAGTTTTCTATAGAAGTCCCTATTGACCTACGAGAAGTGTATGTATCAATCAGCTGATTGTCCTTTTGTTTAATTAATTTTTTTTTGGGGGGGGGGGGGGGGGTGTTCCAATTACATTCTCAAGATATTTGAAATACATATACCTATCTTCTGTATAGCCAAATGAATTTCAAAAAGTCCAAAGCACTAAAATTTTAGATAAAAAGATATTAATAAGAAGAACTATTTAAAATGTGGATTGATTGTTGCATATTTTAGAATAAATGTCATTTGTTGATATGATAGCCCAATATGTTCTGCTTTCATGCTATTTTTCACAATTGAATGGATGTGGGTACTATTCCCAGTTGGTAGAAGAAAAAAAACCCTGATCTAATATTCTATGGTAAATGATCCATGATATGAAAGTATTGCTGTAGTGCATTTCTACAGCTTGAAATTTGTGCAGTTCTCGAAAGATAAAGAGTGGCCTCAAAATCAATACATTTAAACTTCAGTACCTTGACACTGCCTGAAAATCACTACAGTTAAACTTCGGTATCTCGTACACTGATATCTCGAATACCTAGGATATGTCGAGGTGATTTGAAAGTCCCAACCACCGATTCTTTAAGTACTTTACTCTGGATATCTTGAATCCACGTATTTCTCGAAGTATTTTCTTGGTCCCATTGAGTTCGAGATAACGAGGTTTGACTGTATTTAATGGCATTTGGAATAGGAAATTTCTCTTTTGAACCAGTTATATAAGAGGTAAAAAAAAAAAGGTTGAGATTATTTTAAAATGTTGTAGCATCTAGATTTATACTTTTTTAGGTGCCAAGATGACCATGAACATGCTGAATTTAAGAAACATATAGGAGGAGGTTGTGTGTGTTTTGATCATCAGGAAGGGACTCTAAATGTTATGGTATTAACCTTTAGAAACTCCCACATCAGCAAATTCTATGCAACATTTCTAGCAATTGAAAAAAAAGCAATAAAATGATCTTAATCATGTAATGAATTGTTAAAGTATAAATTTTCTTGATTGCTTTTGTCTTGGTTGAAGATCCAGTGTTTATTGTTGCCCTTCACACTGTTGAATATTTTGAAATCTGTTCCGTAAACATGCCACTGATTTTCAAATTCTCACTGGTTTTACCTGGGTCATATTTCAGTCTCTGAATGAATCTGTGATAAAGAGAGCATCCATGTTGGCTGATATGCACCTTCGCAATGTCCGACAAAAGTTAATGCTGAAAAAGAGAACAGAGGAAGCAGTCCAAAGGCTTCAGGTATTACTCTTTGAAATGGCTTCAATAATATAGGGACTGGCTTTACATTTACTTGAATGATAAGTTAGGTACATATGTCCCTGTTATAGTGAATATTGCATGGGGTGTAAAGATGGCTGTTTTCTTCAAGGGGGATTGAATTAATTCTAAAGTGTTGGAGATGTACTCATATTTTTGTTAGATGAAGGTTTTTTTTTTACCCATATACAGTGTACTTGTTAAATGCACAGTATTGAAAAATATAATAAATATTTACAAGAGGGGATGAAATAACAGTAACTATTTGAAAATTGTGATAAAAAAAGAAATTCTTTAATTTCAGAGTACCAAAATTAGGTCTGGTTATACTGAAGAGTTTAAAGTTCGTGATGACCTGATGGGGCTGGCTATCGGGACACATGGTGCTAATATACAACAGGCCAGACATGTAGATGGCATCACCAATATAGAACTGGATGAGGACACGTGTACTTTTAAAGTTCATGGAGAGGTGAGTGATGGGTCTCGTGTTGAACATTGTTTTAGACTACTTTTTGGCTACTTTCTCTCGATATTATCAATCATGTGTAATTGTGTGACTTTTCAATTATTTTGTAAATCAGCAAAGCAAACAGAGAACATGCCTCAAAAGTTTACATTATTCATGAAAAGAAAGATTTGCAATTTTCCTTCTATCTGCAAAAAGTGTGAACGTTAGTAACATGCAAAAGAAGTTGATTTACAATACATGTATTAAGTTAAAAATTATATTTTATGAAATATGATAAATATTTTTGTAGTTTGATGTCTGTTTCAGTGTTGGTTATATACATGTACGTATACATGTAGTATGGCAACAAGTTGATAAAATTCCATGAATAATTGTTATCAGTTGCCAAAGGTAGTTATAACTTCAGTAATTGGTTTGTTTGTGTTTTAGTCTCAAGAAGCTGTGAAGAAGGCAAGAGCCTTGCTAGAGTATGTAGAGGAAACATTTCAGGTTCCAAGAGAGCTAGTAGGCAAGTCACTTAGTATTAACTACCATCTCTTAATGATTTTTTTATATTATAGGATATTGAAAAATAATCTCATGACTATGTCACTCATTTTTGTTGATACAATTCCCTTTTGTCTATTTTGAGAGAAAATTCTACTATAGATAGTTCCCTGCTTAAACAGAACTAAGAATGAATGATTTTACAAGTTTTTCTGTTACAGCAAAGGTTATAGGTAAAAATGGCCGCAACATTCAAGATATTGTGGACAAGTCTGGCGTGGTGCGAGTAAAGATCGAGGGTGATAACGAGAATGATACGCCTCGTCAGGAGGTAATGGCGTCACTGGTAAGGGGGCGGAGTAAGATACATGTCAATCAGTGTTGGCAACAGCTGCACAATAGCATAGCTCCGGGGGAAATTACACACTTAGCAATAGAAAAACCCTGATCTTGTACATTAATTACCAGGAAGTACATGATGGTAATCAGAATGAAGTTTTCTGGGAATTATAATTTTATTAAATTACATAGTCCTTTGTTTACAAATAATGAACATGATTTGCTAACACAGAAGCTTAAGGGTTTAATCAGAGCCAAATTTAATACAGCATTGAAAGTTCACAAACTTAACACTGCATGGTGAAAGATAACTTAAATCTACAATATGTTTACAGCTCATTTATTATAAAGACATGATTTCATGTTGGTAGGCCCTCTTTTTTTTGTATAAATCCATCGGGAGAACATATATTGTGCAGCTGAAATATTGTGAAAAGAAGATGTACAGTTTGATTCTTTGTATAGCTAAATATAACACATTTATTCGTGCAAAAAGAGCAAAAATTTATGCGACTCAAACTCGGCATTGCATTTGAAAATATTTTAAATTTCTATTAAAAAAAAAAGGAAAAAAAGAAAAGGAAAAAAAAAAAAAGAAATCCGAAGATTCCATGACAAAGTATTGGCAGTAACTTTAAGGTTCATAAAAAGTAGCAAAAGCTGACTGTGTGAGTTTGATTAGCATTGTATATACACAGTATATATGACAACTGTCACATGTGTCTTACTTTTTGGCATCTTGCCAGTATTTATCTCTCTTGCTTTCGTTTCTTCCTTTTAAAAAGTACAGCTGTACTTATTATGTCTTTTGTTGTTTATTCTTGTATTGAGTTGTTTAATTCTTCAGTTTATTCACATCACCTTATTGTTATTCTGAGTTCTAATATGTTACAAATACTAACATGTCGACTCATTAAAACATTTTACTTTTAATTTAGAGACCAATATATTAAATGTTCAATTAACTTACAAAATCAGTGTTAAAGCACCTGTTCCTTGGAAACATATTAATATCATACAATGATTATGTCAAAGTGTTACAATTCCATTCAAAAGGAACAGAATGATATCAAATTTTGTTTGTCATTTTAATCCTGATATTTTCTCTGTCAATATTTCAGGGACAAGTACCATTCATATTTGTTGGAACTCAAGAAAGTACAGGAAATGCCAAGATTCTACTGGAATACAATTTAGATCATTTGAAGGTATATCTGATCAGCTGAGATTGACCCTTGCATCAGTCCTATTAATAGATAATCTTTTTGTTAAATTGGGGGTGTATGCATTTCATTAATACAAGAGAAGTATGACATTTTCATTTCTTCCCGTGGAGGAACGTGATCTTGTATCAATTACATGTAGATCCTGAGGAGGGTTATATCTGTTTTGCAGGTTAATTTATATCTGTTGTTAAATGACTTGTCAAAGCTTTCATGAACATTAAGTATTAAGTCTTCATATCTTTGTGTTTTATAGGAAGTTGAAAAATTGAGATTGGAGAAGTTAGAAATTGACCAACAGCTAAAGAGTTTAGCGGGACCCCAGACTGGACCATACTTTCCACCTAACAGAGAAAGGAGGTGAGGGTTATTATTTTAGATATCACACTACCATATTGATCTTTACCCTACCATACTGATCTTTCAAGGGCATGGAAAACTTTCTATTGATCAGGGGCTTTTGCCTGTTAAGTTTTGACCTTTTACAAAAACATGGTCATGCTTTCTATATAAAGAAAGTCTTACATGTAGATCTACTCCAGTGGGATAAACCCAATTTAATGATGAAGTAAGGTTTCTCTTATAATTCCCTGGTAACTCCCTGTCTATAACTCAGTCCATGGAATCCACCAGTAAAAAAATCCGTACATTTGCTAGAATACAATGTAAAGTTCAATAAAAATAGGTCATACATGTAAAATGAGATATGGGTTATTTATTGAATTGCATTATTTCTATGATTTATGAACAAAAAATGTTTGGGGGGATTTTCTTAACACATAAATTTTTTTTCCCCAAAAGATCTAGAGATAAAGTATTATTGTGGAAGGTGTAAGATTTTATATGAAAATTCCATGTTACTTTCAGGGGGAGTAATGACCCTTCCTCAGATGACCGTGGAAGACGAGGGTCAGGAAGGGGGCGGGGCAGAGGAGGAAGGAGATGGGCCAATGAGAGACGTACATACAACACAGGTAAGGACAACAAAAAATGCCCTCACAACACAGAGCAACAGAGAAAAATTGACAATGGTCCATGATATTTAGACTTATGGGACTGGAAACTCTTGCAAAGTCTCATACATTAATTTTAATTTCAATCAAACAAAAAATCTTATTATGCCCCTACCATGAATATTGCCAGGGCATATAGTGTTGTTGTGTCCATCTTCCATCTGTCTGTCCATCAATCTGTCTGTCATACTTTACATTAAAACTAACATACATTAAAACTCGTTCACTAATACATATTAGAGCTTTTCAACTATGTCATAATTTTCTGACCTTGACATTTCCTATGACCTTAACTTCACTCTTCTTCATTTTGCATTTAACTTAATTAGTTTCAAAAAAATGGTTTATGAAATTTTTATCAAACCTCTTACAAAGACAGAAATTGATGAGAGCTATTCATCTATGTATAAATTTTCTGACCTTGACTTGCCTTATGATTTGACCTCGCCCAGAATTATTTTGCATTTAGCACAGTTTAGAAAAAAAAAAATAATTATATTATTTTCACCAAAACTCGTCCACTCATACATACTGATGAGATTTTAGTAGAATTGGTTGGTTGGTTGGTTGTTTATCATTAAGTTATTTTACAATGTATGCCTTAAAATTTACATATTTACATATAAAAATCCCATTCCCAGTAACAAAAACACTGCATTTCTTAAAAGCAAAAAAAAAAAAAAAAAAAAAGACAAAAAGAAAAAAGGGAAAAATTTGTAAGGGTCCATGTGATGTTTTGGATATTGTCTGTGAAAGTAGAGTCTCACAAATGATGAGGCATGTTCCTTCTTGTCATAAGAAATAAATTTTGTTAAGCTCATATGTTTGTGTAAACTGATAACTTATTTTGATGTTTTAACAGATGAATCATCTCCAGCACCTATAGCTGATTGGTCTGAGGAGATGAATGCAGAAGATAACCGTCAATCTGGTTACTACACAGATAGTATTTTGACCGGGAGGGGACCCAGAGGAGGGGGAGGAGGATACAGGCCCAGGGGTAGGGGAGGCAGGTACCCCAGGGGGTCAGGGTACTTTTCCAATAGGTCTTCAGGTAAAATTACATTTGCTGGTGTGAGCTTAGCATTAACAACATTTCTCTTGCTTTTTATGGTAGGATGCCAAATAGATTTATATCAATCTCATTCATCTCATGATTTTTAATTTTAACAAAGACTTTACTGGCAAATAAAGGATTGCATATCATTTTCATTTCATGTTGTATGCATATTAAATTAGTTATTTTATAGTTTGGAATGATAAATTATTTTATAATTTTTTTCATTAACATTTAATACATTTGTGTATATTTATTTTATAGAATTTTTTAGTTCAAGCACTCAAGTACCTGTAGTTGCTTTCCCTAGTTAATGCATTCTTTAACAACTATTTGCATGCATTTTTTTTTCAACAGATTATCATGACCAACGTCGGTATAGATCAGATAGACCCAGTTACTCAACCAGCAGACACAGTATGTTGCTTGTTTCATGTTTTTATTTTGTTTTAGTGCTTATAGTACAGTATAATTTGTCCAAATCAGATACCACTGATTATATGAAAATTATCTGTATTAGACAGGAAAAAAATTAGGAAAATATTTGAGTTATTCCCCCTTATTTTATTCACAAGTACCATACATTTGTTGGTAAAATTTTCTTAAATGATTAAATCATAACATTTTCATGGAATCCCTATATGTATTAATCAGGATTATACATGTGACTTATTGTCAACTTTTCCTTTTTGTTCACAAAGTTTGAGTCTTTAGTCTCAACCTGAGAAGTGAACGGAGTCATAATCTACAAACATGTCTTTATATCATTCAAAAAATAGGAAGCTCAGTATATGCAAGTTAAATAGCACATTTAATGTCAACAAAATTATTATTGCTTTGATAATTATTGAAGTTACATTGAGATTTTTTTTTATAAACATTCTTGTCTTCCCTCCAATGTAAGGGCACCATTTTAAGATAGTTACTAGTAAATTTAGAAAGGAAAAAAAGAATTTTATCAATGTGTAGAATCTCCATTCTTAGCCTCTTGAATTCTTCAGAAGGAAAAAAGTAAACATTTTGGCAGTCCTGAAGATACACTGTAAAGCTACAGTTAATTGTAAATATGAGGGTTTTTCTTCTGATCATGGATTTGTTTACTCTTTTTAATCATGATATAATTATTTCAGTGGCATATGATACAGATGAATCCCGGGATTTACGCTCCCGACGTAGGATGACAGATGATGACGATACAGTATTAGATAACGCCAGTGTCACCAGTCAAGACCAAGACGGTGAGTTGGAATAAAAAAACATAAAAGAAGAAATGTAGCTTGTGTTTAGATCTATAAAGCAATCACAGACACACTATACATGTATTGCTGAGTCCAGGGAAGTTTAAATGGAGATGTTTTTTGACGAGGTAGCTTAAAAAAATTCTAGCTCTCAGATTGGTGATGTTAATTCATTGAATTATATGAATATAACTTAATTAAAAATCAAAGAAATTGGGGTCAGTGGGCTTAATTACCTTTTTGCACTGTCATTCAGCTGTTGTGTTTGATGATGTTGGTTTCATATTCATAGTATGATTTTTAAACTGTACATGGTGAGTAGGGATGAAATGAAATAAATTTGTACTGAGCTAAAATTTGACTAGAGATATATAAACATGATTACATCTGTAGAAATGATTCACTGTTTGAGCTTTAAACTTAAGGAAAAATCAAGTTTAGGACTGATCACAACAATCAAATTTTCATTTTATGGAATTATAGATACAAGATGCAATTCAGCCACATTATGTATGGCAACTTCATGTTCTGATTTCATAGCAAAACTAACTCTGAGATATTTTCTATTTATAGATTATAGAGATCAACAGAGACCCAGGAGAAAACGAAGGAATAGAAATCGTCCCTTTGGTAACGGAAGTGCTGCATCGGGTACAGAAACGGACAATAGTGTTTCTAATTATCGGCCATCTGGAGGTCGGCCATCACAATTTCAGAATGACACTTCTCATAACGTGAATTCAGTAAAGACTGAACCATCAAAAGTGAAAACAGAACTTGAATCCAAACCGTCTGGGCCGTCCAAGGAAGGTAACAGTAGTAATATAGGTAGTACAAAGCCTGTCAGTCAGTCCAATAAACCAAACTGGAAACCAGGATCAGCTCCGCCTCGAGAACAAAGAAAACCTGCCCAGAAGTACTCATCCTCAGCAAGGAATGGAACAAGTGGCTCAGAATCCGATTCTAAAGCCGCTAAAACCAAAAACAATTCTTTTAGTAGTCAACCAAAAGAGCAAATCGTTAATGGAGAGTAAAAAAAGTGCTTAATTAGCCCTGATAGGAGAAAAAAAATGGAGGATAGCTGCTCAGTGGAGCAGGTCATCCTTTTCTTCCTCCTTCCACAGGAGAGTGCTTTGTTACCTAGGAAACCATTCATGACATTGTTTAGTGTTTGAGAATTAATATTTAAGGAATCTGTTGTCTCTTTGGAGATAGTGTTTGCTATGCAATATTTGTCAGTTTGCCCATAATGACTGTTGCTGTCTTGTTAAAAAATTGACTTTTAATAGAAATGGTCTGATACCTTTATACATGTATCTGTTGGACTTTATCTTGAACTTTGACCTATGGAATTCCATTTTTTGCTCTGTCCCAAAGTTTTGCATAATAATGTTGATTCAATATGGTGACTCTATTCAGACTTCATGTGTAAAACATATAAAGTTATAGATTTAAAGAAAATTTTGTTAGAAATTAATATTGATGATGTAATAGACTTGAAATGACTCTCATTGATGCTCACATGTAGTAGTGATAAAGTGTATGTCAAAATTAAGTAATGTGACTTAATTATATAAGTGTCTTGGAATGAGTGATACATCAGCTATTAATTAAATATATTTCTGAGCTATGTAATAGTATTCAAAATTTATATGATATACTAGCTTGATATCGTAAAATCATTCATGTAAGTGTTATTAACATACAAATTGACTTTTCCGTTGTCATATCCACATATCTGAATCTCGGATTACTTTGAAATAGCTTATTTTTTGTGTAAGATTTTTTTTTCGTTCGAATGAATGACAACAAAAAAGAAATATAAACTTTCTGTGAAATGTTAACCAGGAGATTAATATCACCAGGAATTTATTTTTTATTTCATTAATTTTGTGATCATAACACAGTAAAGATCGATACATTAATTAATTTTCTGTTTCAAAATCAATTTAAATACATATATGAGGGACATGTAATATTAAAGTTTTTACATTGATTTCAAATAATTTCAAGAAAAATTTGTTTTAAAATAATCATCTGAGATTATTGTGAAAAGATGTAAACAGTGGTTTTTTCCTTTGTTTTTTCAGATGACAATCATTACCGTCTGTTTAAAAGACTACTGTCATATTTTTGTACTACATACAGTTTATCCTCTAGGAGAATGACTAGAGTACTTTCACAGTTTATCCTCTAGGAGAATGACTACA
Organism: Saccostrea echinata; assembly: GCF_033153115.1. Lineage (NCBI taxonomy): Eukaryota > Metazoa > Mollusca > Bivalvia > Ostreida > Ostreidae > Saccostrea > Saccostrea echinata. Next base: position 945,729 of record NW_026889825.1, read on the forward strand.
GTACTTTCACAGGGTCAAGACTCTGTTTAATGTTTTATCTTTATTTCTTCCATATCAGTTTTGTAAAACATGAGCAAGATAAAACAAAAAGAGGTCGTCTTTTGATTTTTTTTTTCATTTATTTAGAGACAAAAGATTTATTGTAATGGGTCCTTGAATGATGTGTATTTTGTTTGCAGTGCATGAATGCATTTGCTGGTTTGACTGTGAGTTCAGGTTTAGTAGCTTTTTGTTTGATAGAAAAATCAAAGTCATTTGTGTCCTTACAGTATTTTGATCTGATATTGTTAATTGACAAAAAATATACCAATATACTGGTCATCATTTCTTATTTGTGAAGCATTCTTTTCATTGAATGCTGTCATACAGGGTAGTTCAGAAAATGATACACTGGTTGTATAACAGATTGTAAGCAGAATTTAATATTTGCTATCCAATTTCTTTGTGTATAGAAGTATGAATGTTATTTGTTAGACATTTGTTCATACTACAAAGAAGGAACTGATTTAATTTTTTAAATGCTATAATTTATGATGATAAGTTTGCAAGGGTTTGGCATATGTTGTAATTAAATGTTGAAATAACTCTTAAAATAAGGCATTGTATACTTACACCTGAAAATGGAATAATGTGTGTTGGTGTGCAAAGGGCTGATAACTCTTGCAACACAAAGAGAAGTAACTATTGATACTTCTACAGAATATTTCTATGTGATCTATTTGTTTGTGAATAATACAAACTTAGAAACCAAAGAATTGAGAAAAGTATCTAGACTGCATGTTCTTGTGTGACATGAAGGAGACACGTTTATTTTACTGCCATATCTCAGTGTTAACGAAGGTGTTACATTTGTTTCAGTGTTATTACATTATTACAATTTCATTACATTCATTGCTATTGAAATCAACAGTGAGGTTGTTACACTGCTTTTTTTATTCTCTGAATGAAGTGTGCGGTAGATATTTTTGTTCAGATTGTGAGATATATGAAATTATTGCAAGACTGGCAACATTCTTAATTTATTTCACATCCTAGGCCATTATCTTGTAGATTTTCCTTCCATCCAGTGCGATTTTTATTTCTCTTTTTTTTTTTGTAATAAAATTATTGCTAAGGATTGTTTTGATTGTTATTTTGTTATTGCCTTGTGTCTGAAGGCTGATATGAATAAGGTTTTCAGATCCATCTTATAACATGCCTTATTTTTCAACATTTAGTGCAAAGTAAAATTTTGCAGGAGAAAATGACCATCCTCTCCTATCCCAAACACATATTTAAGTCGACAGTTTTATTGAAGATTTAGACAAGGCACTTGCAAAAAGCAACTTAAAATACTGGGCAAATCCAGTGTACAAATTCATGGTATTTTAGATAATACTGTCAGTATGAAAGAGCAGTAATTTCTCTTCTTTTTTTTTTTTTTTTTTTTTTTGGTTAAAATGAGATGTTACATTAGTGAGTATGTTATATACTGGGATTAGTAGAACTTCTTTGTTTTAAGCCCTAATGAGGGGCTGATACCAGGGGTGCAGGGGAAGGGGTGGTGTTTTAAGTGGGCTTTGTCAATCAGATTTTGTGTAGATTGTATGAGTCATTATCAAATTCTGCAGAAATAATACCCAAGAAGGAATCAACAAATCCCATCTTCTCATGAGTGAATTTGATATCAAAGTTATAAAAAGTAAATTGCTAATCGCCCATCTAGAAATTCCTTATCTGATTTGGAGGGAATCAATGTACAGTGAATGACTGAGTGCCGCAAAGATGGTTTATTTAACAATTTTTTATGACATATTTACGAAGTGTTCCAATTGAAAAAATAAAACAAACTTTTTTTTTATAAAATCACATAGGCAGATACTTCTTGAGTATTGGTCAGTGATTTTTATGAAACGTTTCTTTGTGAAACGTTTCTTTATGTAGCCCTCGGGGGGGGGGGGGGGGGGCCTCCCCCAGTACCTTTGATGCGAAAAAGTTAAATTCTCCAAAAAGATGAAAAAACAGACATAATGTAACAGGAAGGACTAATAAATTTAACATAGTCGTAATTTTTAATTTAGATGATACAATTAATATGAACTCTTTTTTTTTTAATAGTGTTAAATAGCATAACTCATATTATTCAAATTTTTAAAAGAATACATTTAATTATTACGTAATATCTGTAGACTGTTGGTGACTTAAATATAGCAGTTTCCTTAGTATTCTTTGAACACTAATGTTGGACTCTGGATCGATTGCAGTATTTCTCCTAGATGTACCAGTATTTATAAGTGATATTTCGAAGCAATTACATGTAATTACTTACAAACGTACAAATACGTGATTCATGATGTAAATGTCATAAATACTCTTGACCAGAAAAGTTAAAAAATATTTCTTATCGCGAAACATAAACTAAGCCACTAGTCTACATGTAGTAAAATCTTAGATCATGTAGCACTAATATTAGTGCCTTGTTTACTTGAGAAAGTTGTGCTTTATTTATTGATTGCAGTTTTTATTTTGTCTGTTACAGTAAACATCCTGTCAGTTTTTATATACTAGTACATGGGAAACTTTCTTTTGGCAGTTTCTGATAACGATTTTTAAGTCCATTTTTCCTTTTTATGACGATGTATAATTTTCATTTCTATATTACTTGTGTCAGTTTCCACCATACTTGCCATTAACCATCCTTGGGTAAAGGAGACTCCAGTTCCCAAGGAGAAATTCTTTTAAAATAGTAAAAGTACGGGTTCAGTTTTTCATACGGTAGGAATAAGTGCCATTTTTTTTTTAAATTCCTGTAGCAAGCACAAACACTTGAAAAATTCATTTAGATATGCAAGTACCTCCTTATATTACATTTTCTTTTTTTTTTCAAGTCATTTCACTCAAGGGGTGGGTGTGGGGGGCAGGGGCTTTTGTAGGTCCAGAAAAGGATGCAGGAAGATGTAGAAACTTTCTTTTCTTCCCTCATAACTGGTCTGCAGGGCTAAAAATAGTAAATTTAATAAACAAAGATGACCAGTTATGTATAATACTAATGTCGATTCAGATTTTATTCAAAACATGATCCTTGGGGCTACGAAACCGTAAAGTTTTACATGTACATGGAAATATAAAAAGGGATTCTTGAAAACATTTCCACCTACAAGACAAGAGAATAAATCGGTCAAATTAATATTCAGCCATCGTCAAGTATTTGTATACAGATTCGGGATTATATCACAGTAGGAGGTCAGTCAAAAATCTATGTAAGAATTTATAGAACCAACTAATTGGGGGGGGGGGGGGGGGTTATTGTATCATATCATATGGCAAGCGATGTCATATTTAGGTAACCGAGTCACTTAGGTGATCTATTGTTATTGTCCGTCGTCGTGCGTCGGTCGTATACCTTTGACCTTCTTCTTATAAACCGTTAAATCAATTTTAACCAATTTTGTATATAGTATCTATAGATAAAGCGAACTATAATTTCTGAATTTCATGGTCTCTGTCTCCCTGGGCCCTGAAGGGGTGGGGTGGGTGGTGGTAAAACCATCAAAATTAGTATAATCTTCAAAATAGATCTACTTCTTTTTTATCCCTGGACATCAAGAATTAAGCAAAATTGTTGGCATGATTATGCTTGAAAACATTGAGCCCTCTACCAAGATTGAGAAATTCATGGCTTCAGGGTCAGGGGTTCTGGGGTTAGGATGGGCCATTATTGATTATATAGTGAAAATGCATAAATTCTTTGTAAACCTTTTCTGCTCCTGAGTATTAAGCAGACAAACTAAGTGCAATGTTATGATGAGCAAGGGTACCTCTGTTTAAATTTATTGCCCCTGGGTCAGGGGTTCTGGTGTTAGGATTGGGCTCTATTGATCAAATAGTGAAATGCTTTGAAAATCTCCCCCTTTATTCCTTGGCATCATAATGTAATTGACAGGTACATGTATATTGAATAAAAGAATTATACAAGAATTTCAAAGCATATTTTCAAAACATACTTCTGTAGATTTTAATGGTCAAATAGACTTGTAGGTAATGAATTAATAAACAAAAATAATTGAAATAAAAAAAATATAATTTAATTTGTACAATAAATATAAGATAAGGAGCAGAAAATGTGGATTGAAGTTTAATCTTACAAAATTAGTTACATGTTGAAGCATTAAATTGATCTTAAGATTTGTTATAGTAATTGCACCTAATAAAAGTGTAGGAACATTGGCTTCTACAGGCAAGCAATCTACTTTCAGAGTTGTCGCAGATTACCAAACAGACTATTCTATTGATTATCCTATTTCTTTTGTCCGAGCAACATATCTTCCTCTTATGATTTATTTTGCTGAATTATAATTATGATTACCATTCTATGGATCCGCTGCAGGGTTGTATCATACTCAGGTGACCGACAAGGTCCATGGGCCTATTTTTTTTTTCAAATCATTTCACTTGGGGGGGGGGGGGGGGGGGGTTAAAAGGAAAAGATGTCGAAATTTTAAACAGAGATGTTTTCACATTTTCATTTCCATATACAGAATTCTTGTGTCAGTTTCTACCAAACTTACAATAAAGCCTCCATGGGTAAAGGAAGCTCCAGATTGTTCAATTAAGGACAATGCTTCTTCTTTGGAAATAGTAGAAGTACGGGTTACAAGGGAAAAAATGTGAAGATGTGACATTCTCTATTGTGGTACATATTAGGCCTTAATTTCTGAAGTGACTGAGTTCTGAAGGGGTCCATTTACACTCACAAACACACACTCTCTCACTCACACAAACTAAGAGAGAGAGAGAGAGAGAGAGAGAGAGAGAGAGAGTTTGTGTGTGTGTGTGTGTCTGTCAATATTATAAATGTACAAAGAGACTTAGTGTCACAAGAGAATTGTCTAAATAAGGTAATAGAAGTTGTATAGTTGGGAGTGCTGGTAGTAAATTAAAAACACAAAAGGGGGTGTTAAACATACTTTAACCCCTCCCCCAATTTAAAAATGCATGTCCTCCTAATGCCCCCATTGTGGCCACACTTTTGAAACCTGGTATTTGTGGAGTAATTTCTGAACAAGATTTTAGATTCGTCTCCGAAGTCGTGTATACTGCTTTTAATTGATGCCATTATGTTTGTGGTATTATATACACAATGCTAGAAAATGATAGCTGCAAATTTTCTACATATTTATGGATATTTTATAATACTATGCGGGTTAAGACCTCGTTTTATAGATTTCTGTTGAGTAAATGATTTTGTATATGACAAAGTTTATCTAGTCTTTATCATGCCATATTTAATGCCTTTTTTAACCACTATAAATCATTTAATGCCTTGGTCTTTCTGTCAGTTGCATACCATTGATACATTGTATTTCGAATGCACCATTTTCCATATTGTAATATTTCATGTTCAGTTAAACAGCAGGAATGAAACTGGGTAGGTCAACATTTCTCAAATATCCATTTCAGATTTATATAACTCAGATCATGTTCATCTCTCTACCTTCAAAATTTAAACTTGACTTTTTAATTACTTCTAAATTGAATTTAAACGATAACTTGCGGACACAATTTAAGTAAATCATAATAAATGTACATTCATTTGTTATATTTGCTCGGATTGTTATTTGCTGTTCCTGATTATTTTAAAGTATCGGTTATTTCCATGCTTAAAAAACATGCATAGAAAAAAATTATATATCTCCTGGGTTTAACTTTTCTAAATTTCCTGTATTGGAGTTACCTCCCGTTTCAGAGTGCTGATTATGTCAATATATGAAAAGGGGGTGTGCCCCACAAGGAATTCCGGCCTCGATTTCGATTAGCGCAGCAGACGCATTGGCTATTTGCTTATTCTCGCTACAGCAAGATGGCAGAAGCAACAGACTCTACATGTAAGTAGGCAATTTTCTAATGCATTACAAAATTTTATTGTTACGAAAATGATTTAACTGATGAGTGAGCGATGTAGAAAAATTAGTGATTTAATGAACTACACCTTAATTGAAAAGAAGGTAAGATTTTTTCCCTTTTTTATGTACTTTTTTTCAGCACGCAGTTTAAATTATCCTAATTGGGATTTTTAATATATCCGTTTGAAAGAAGCCACGATTTAACGAGCCGAGATTTTAAAATATTTCAAAGCAATGCGGAAACAATCTGCTAAGCTCTTTATGGAATATTTTTTAAAAACTCATTTCCCGGAGCGGAAATTTTTAATTCTTGAAAGATGGAAAGATATGTGATTTGGTTGAGATATGAATATTTTGTTGTCGAGATATCATTGTTGAACGAAACTAGAACATCCTCATTCGTGAAGGTCTTCCCATGGAATGAAAACTATAATAAAATGACGACTCCTCTTATTGATTTTTATGAGAGAAAAAAAAAATTGTCAGCAAGCAAACGACATTTAAGCGCCATATACCAGTTTGAGCAAAAATACAAGAAAAACACGCCCATGTCGTGGTTTGCTTTTCTCTGCCGTCCTGTTGCAGACGGCATCTAATTTTGTCGTCTGCATCCTTGGGGTGCGATGCAGGTTTTTGATTATCCCTACAGTCAGTGATATGTGGATTATAATGCATTCATGTTAAGTGATTACATAACATGCGTGATGAGTAGCAAGGCCAAATGCGCATGTTTAATGCACTGTGAAAAATATCATGTAATATGGATTTGTAACGGGACAGTTTAAGCATATTGAGACATATAAATCATGGTTGTATTGGGTGAAATCGGACTTTAATCTGTGCATTTTGACATTGGTGCGAATAATTTGACAGAAAAACTCTTGGGGCTGTTGATATTACAAATCGTTACACTAATCCCGCATAATACTATCACCTTAATTCAATTTGCTTCGCATTCAGTCGCACTTGTACAGTTATATACCAATGTAATATATGTTTACCCCCGGGCCTAGTCACTTCTTAGTGAGAAATACCACATATACTACTATACGCGCACACGGCTAAGTGGACAAATTACTCGACTTGTTTATATATGTATGTGACATACAGCAAATTGTCTATGTGCCCCCGAAGTAGCCCTCAACGCGATGAAAAGTTCAGAATTCACGGGAATTAGATAAATATTTAGAATTCCATTCAACTACGAACCACATGATGCGTTTATATAAACTTCAAGAAAACCCCCATAACGAAAGACATGTGTAAAAAGTTAACTTGCTGTATCACTTTCGCGTCCCCCTTTCTTTATCTGCCTTATAGATATGGCATCTTTCGGGGGGCGCTAGATGGAAGACTCCGGAGGAAAAACATTGCTGAAAGTAATGACAGACAAAATTATATAACTGCGCACATACTTATATATTGAGTGCTTGGTAAAAATATTTTTTAAAAAAACGCTTCCTAGCAGAACTGAAGAGAGACTAAAGTACCACTCATAATCACAAGTGGTGGCCGATACACTTCAAAAAGAAACGAAGAAAATCTTTCTCTACAATAATTACAACCCCCTTATTCTTTTCCCCCCTAACTTTTAGTTGTATATTTTTTGAAAAGCTCATTTGCGCAACGCGCACCGACTCAATAGCACAGGGTGATATTTTTCCGCATTTTAATTAAGCGTCTAAAAATCACATTTATATTAACTCCTCCGCATTTCGGGCTCTAACCAAATTCACATGCAAAGCGCATTTTGTACTCTTACAAATGGTATTATAATGCTGAAATTTGAGCATATGGATTAATACACCCAGTTCTTGGAAACGTCCGCACCCAAAAACTTTAAAAAAAAAAAAAAAAACTGTCCATTTTGGATAAATTATAATTGGGTTAAACGATTGATTTTCAGTTGAATTCTTTCACTGCCCTTCCGCCTTTCATCTTTCGCATTGAAACAGAATTTTAATGAGTAATTAAAGCGATTACCAATCCTCTGCTTGGATGCTCCAATCCATTAAAGCGTGTTCGATATTGGAAAAACAATATATCTATTGATATAATTTTCAGAGCCCCTCTATCGTGCCTTCGTCAATTTCTTCAGGAATATGTTAGAATTTGAAATCTCAGGCTAATCGATATGAAGCGAGATTCACAGAGCGAATGACTCACAGATTTGTTTTTTTACGAAAAATAAAAAAAAGATCTTTTACGAAATGACTAAATGATATTTTACTCATCAACAGTCATTGGTATAGTTATAAAGTTCGGACAAATCGTTAACGATTTTAGTTTTCTGTAAATCAATTAATATTTACAGGCATTTGCAAAAGAAAATCAAGTGATTCAGACGCCGTGACTCACGCCTCGCTGAGCGGATGAATCGACAGTTATCGTATTTTTCGATAAGCACTGTAGTGATTATTGTTTGTGTATGTATGGAGCATTTTCTTATTTTTTTCCATGTATTTTAGGATAGGCCGATACTTAACACAGGGGGCTCATATCGCAATCATTCCGCTAATTGAAACATTCAGCAAGTGCCTGGGGCTTCCAGGTTTTTCATCCCTGGAAAAGACCCCCCTTCAACCGTAAATGATAACCCTTTTCCACCAGGGAGAAAACCCCTGCGTGTAAATGATGTAACGTTTCAATCAAAATGTCGACCCCCACTAATCTGATCCTCCAAACCAGACACAGTTTTGTATAAATATTTATAATTTCCATGACATCCTCAACATTGCATCGCTGGCGTGTGTTATTTTTCACTGAAGGTAAAGCAATCTAATGATACACAACCCGATTTAAACAGTGGCGCATTCCTCTTAATTCGTAAAATATTATGTATTTATTTGTTCTGCTCTTTTAAATCATTCTTACACGTTTAATTTCTCTTCAAGGCCACAAGGCCAGGTTCAACGAGTCTGGCTCGTCATTTGTCAGTTAATTACCCACGGCTGTTTACAACACTTGATCGTGTTTATTTTAGAAATTGATGACAAAGAGACTGTGTAATGAATTTGATGATGTTAGAGAGAAAGAGAGAGAGAAAGAGAGAGAGAATAGGCCTGATCCCGGATCTGAGTGTAAAAAAATAGCTGCAAGTTTATGAATTATTTCAATAAACATTTTTTCACAGAGTAACCCCTTGTGGAGAGAGAGAGAGAGAGAGAGAGAGAGAGAGAATAGGCCTTATCCCGGACCTGAGTGTAAAAAATAGCTGCAAGTTTGTGAATTATTTCAATAAACATTTTTTCACACCGTGAGTAAGCCCTTGTGGAGAGAGAGAGAGAGTTAGAGAGAGAGAGATTTTAGAATGCACAAGCATATTACACACAGTAGATAAAAATCCCAAAAACTATTATAGTGACACATCGGTTGGAAGTAATGACCCCTCTTAAGGTGACTCACTGGCCATCTTTCAGCTTGGTGGTCTTTGCCCCTTCTCAAGTTATGTGGGTGGTTCGATTGCCTAGGTGTGACTGTACAATTATTTTTCGAGGTTGGGTGGTTAAAACAATGGATTTGTGTCTGAAGGTTATGAATCACGCCAATCAATTTAGACAAAAGATGTATGTCAAAACTACAACCTATTTGCACTTAGACTTTCTGGAGAGTCGTAAATTCCTCCATTTCTAGTGGCACTTTGTGTCTGTGTTACATAAAAGAAATGCACGAACATTTTGGTTTTTTATTTAATTCGTAGAAGTTCTTCTCGAAATAAATGTTTTTCTTAATTCTTGTCGACCTACATCTTGAAGGGAACTAGTCCGTGAAATATGTGTCAAAGTCATGAGTATTTTTTAAAATTATTTAATCATTTAATATTTTATTATAATATATTATTATTTATAGTCCGTGAAATATGTGTCAAGGTCATGAGTATTTTTTAAAATTATTTAATCATTTAATATTTTATTATAATATATTATCATTTATATTGTATTGGTAAGGTAATTTTATTAAATTGTAAATTAAAATCAGGTGTTTGCAACTAAAATTGTAATTCAAGAAGTGCTCACGCAGTTAACCTAAAATAGTTAGGATATCCTTTGTACAACGAAAATTAACCCCTTTTTCAAAATTTATAGATCCGCATTCTGGACGTTCAATGTCCCTTTGATCTATAAATTTGACAGAGCTAAGACAGCCGTAAAATGAATGGGGGCGTCTGGTTGGACCACTATCAGTGTTTACAGTAGCCTGTCAAACCGGCGGGGCATGGCTGGGAGGGGGTGCACGCTTATCGCACGATAAAGCTAATGTTTTAATCATTTCTGTCAGTCATCAGCCCCCGAACTTTCTCTTTTAAAGAGATGAGGATAAGGGGAGGGAGAGATAAGGCGATGATTGATAAGATATATTCTACCTATTCTCTCTCTCTCTCTCTCTCGAGTGATAAAAGGATGGGTGACATATTCCCTCTCAGCATCATCGACAAACCCCCCTACGAATCCGCCTAATTTTGCCAGGTCTGGTCGTGTGTGAAAGCTTTGACATTCTTTGTTCTGGAGGACCCGCTAGAGGAGGGTTAATGATCTGATAATTTACTCCAGTACGGCACAGATGGAGTCTGTGTCGATGAAGAGCGAAACATCTGTAGTACAGTAATGTTTTGATAAGGACGGGTAATGCTACGAATAAGATGTCAAAACTAGTCTCCACGAAGAGACTGAGAAATGGGGTTTTCTCACGTGATTTATGGGAGAATTTGGGGGTCGTTAATGGAAGCTTTTTACTGATAATTTTTAAGTGCTGCTTTTTACTGTATCGATTGTGTATATACTTAAAGATACCAAGTTACTGTGTACTAAAAGACGTAATTTATGTAAATTTCATGTGAAATTTTGTAGGAAAAATATGAATAAAGAATGTTAACAAAAAAAAAAAACCAAATAAATGTCCCAAAGGCTGAAAAGGAAGTACAATTTAGATATTAATTGGAATTTTCTTGAAAAATGTTTCTTTTCATTTATCTGCATGGATGTTTTAAGCCTAATTTGTTTCGGAAAATGAATGGATAAAGATACTACTGGTCTCTCTGTGCTCGCCTCTTTAAACCGATCTAACAACATATTTGAATGTCAAATAACCATTTCACTAATAAATCCAATTATTCTCAGAATCAACACAATCTAATGAACATTCCATGTTGTAGGATTGTAAGAATATCACATGTGTTTGCAATACATATCACTGAAGTACTAAACGGTTATGTTGTCGAATGTCTCGCATTGATGGAATAGTCCTGTCAGATGTCAAAGGGAAGGAAAACATGAATCCGCAAGACAAAATAAACCCCCTGTCATACTGGAGGTCGTTATGATTTTTGGTTCTATCGAACATGGTTCCTGGTTTTTATCAGAATGTGATTCCGACCAGACGCCTCAATCATCAGCATCTGATGCATGTCCGACATGTTTTGGTGCTTTTCTGATAGAGGCCGCTTAAGGGCATGCGCACTTTTAGGTTCCTTTCAAACTGCACGCAAAACTTTTAAAAACTGCTATTTCATTTCTTTTAAATGCAATACTAGTAACTGCACTTAGATGACTTATTTCCGCATGTATATGTCCGATGTGCCACAATTGCATACTAGTATTATTTAATGAAAACGGAAGTAATTCAGTTTAAAAGATTGTTCATTCTGTTTGTTTAATGTCCTTTTGCGTATTATGATATTACAAAATGATATCTACATGGACGACCAAATCATTTCCATTTGCACACGCATTAATAAACAACCACGGATAAGAAACAAAAAATGTAGAATCAAAGAAAGCTTAGATACTGAAGGTTTGATAAGGCCTTGACTTGCTTCTTTTTCTCCGAATGGAAAAGCAACATTTTTTTATTTAATATAACATCTGCTGGACCGCTAAACGCCACAGTATTTGTTCAGGTCACCAATACATAATCCGACGATGGCTACCTGTCAAATTCCCTATTACTTCTGTCCTATCTGCCAATGTGACGCGTTCTCAAACCAGATATAATGCATTACCGCTCACCATGACCTGCGGGCGACGCACGACCAAATCCAACGCGCCCGCTGATAAATAGTGGATTCTTTCAGGGTGAGCCCCCACATCAGTGATAATAAGTTAAATATTTGTGGTCATTTTGCATTTGTTAGAATACTTGTTACATGTTTTTTGACGAGGTTGTTTTTCCCGTTTGTTGTCTGCATGAGTCCAATATGGATATCCAGAATGTTTTGACCCATCCATTTTGTCTGATTTGGTACAGCTTTCTTTATCAGTCTGTAAAGATTGTACCGTACTGTTCATTTACCAACTCATTACAGTAATGATTACTGTAATGCTTGTATTTGGGTGACCGGGTGAACGAACTTTAAGATGAGGCATCTTTACTTGGGATCAGCTCTATGTATGTCATTATACTGGGTATATGGCGTCTTAATAGTAAATATCTGGCATTTCTTTCAGTGTTACGTGTTTTCAGTTCATATTCTATGAGAGTGTGACCAATTATGTTAATTACTATAACTTTGATCTCATTTCCGCAAACTAAAACAGACAGCGGTCTACCAGCACACACTGCACGTGTTTCTCATTTCCAGATGTAGCATTTTGTTGTTTGAATTGTTGTCAAGCTATCAAATGGAAAGCTTTACAGCTATTTATTGATTTCTGAAATCGAGAAGACTAAGATTTAATTATTTTTTCGTTTTACGGAACAAAAGTTGTGACCCACTCTACTTTTTTTGTTCACAGAGCAATAGACAATGCTTTGTCTAGAAAGCCGATGAGGAGACAACATCTCAACAATTTGTTTTAATTTTATCAACTCTATTTTAATCTGGCACTTTGAACCTCAATACTTTACAAGCATACAAGGATTACAGTGAAAGTTCATGCAGTACTATTTTCATCGCGGAACTTCATCAAATGTTGATTTCTCCAAATACATAATAATCAAAACAGAAAATATCTTTGACAATTTTAAATTTCTTTGCATATTCACGTAAGATCTCCCAGAAAAAGTACATTGACACTTTAAAAAAAAAAAAAAGAGCATATTTCCAGAAATGTATAGAACCGAACCAAAACGTGTCAATTGAATAGTTAATAGCTAATTTTTCCATGAGAAACGGAAATCAAACTAAAAACCTTTGAAATAGACCAAACTCAGATACGAAATCTCTGTATTACGTGTTATTTTTGAGAAATAGTTGATAAAACAGTAACAAATAGCTAAATCAGCAGATATATTAACATTTTATGACCAGCAGTTCATAGAATGACAAGCATATGAGGGTGGACTATTTTTATCGCTACAAAACCCACATATTGATTGAATACAAAAACGTATGTCAAAAACAGAGAGAAGAAAATTAATTTTCATTCTGGGTTTTGCTCTTTAGATGTTATCGATGAAAAAATGTTGGTTTTCGTCAATGCTACGTAAAATGCTTATAGTTATGCAAATTACCCTGCATTACTGATACATAGAATAGGAAATTTTTGACTCCCCGTAGACCCACAGACCTCCGAGGTAATGCTAGCCCGAAACCAGAATTCTAAAATCCATTTATTGTATCTTTGGAGGAATATTAACCGACACGCTATATCGTATTTTTACAGCTCTTTCACAAGTGGTTTTGCTTTAAGCTTACTGTGTAGTTCTGCTTATTGCCTGTACGAATGTTATGTGCTCTTTTTGCACAAGTTTAAAAAGAAGCACATAGCAGTCATACATTTTTAATATACTCCATGTTTAAAGCAAGAAGTCATTAACCAAGAAACTACCATGCTAACTATTTAGTCAGCTTTATCAAAACCCAGGGAAAATGCCTTGACCCCCCTCCTCCAGGATTTTATTTTTAATTTCTTCATCGTAAATTCTTTACGCTTCTGAATGTATATCTACTTGGCCATCTGATGTCCTATGGCTGTTCTTCCAATTTCAATCTTAGGATTCGAGTTACGGTAAGGATGAATGAAACAAGATAGAAAATGTCATTTTTAAACCCCGCTCGAGTATAAATTTTTACACTTAAAATAACTGCTGTTTACTAGAGCATGGTGGGTAAATAATTGACCGTAGAAAGGACAATTAAACTAGATTTGACAAATCCTGATGGCAGAAGAGAGAGACGGTTCTACTTCATCTCAAATTACTCTACTCCGATAGGTAGGGATGAAGTATATACATTATGTTTACCTTTCCCGTATGTGATGACACGAGGAAGCATGTCAAACTATGTATATTCTATGAAAAGTTTGGACCAGACCGAAATGGCAAAACAATCAAGACTGTGAGGTCAAGAAAAAATAGATGTCGTGTTTTTCACTTGGGGGGGGGGGATTTCCTATCGATTGATTTATAACTAAAAACGAGATAAAGAGATGTTCCGAGTCATAAATAGGACAGAAGGCATCAAAGAGAAAACTGTGGTTTATCTGGTACGTTTTGAATTCCAGAAATGCTTTGAAAAGAATGTGCTGTAAACATTTTATAAAAATTGCAGACCGATATATAAATGCGCAAGACACTTATATTGCAGTATCGAATGCCTGTGGTTGAGATATATGTGTAATTTCCACATTAATGCCGCGTGGTTATTCTTTATTTACACGCAGATAAGTAATATCCATAAAATTGTCCACTAGCACAGACTCTCTTTGTAACACTTGATAAAAAATACACACGCAGTCAAAGGGGGTTTTGTGTGATCCAACTGGAGTTCGAGAGAGTATATAAGTAACGGGTTTTGTTGGAATGTTAAGATTTTGTGAATCTGCTGAATATGTTTTTTTTTCATTTTGTATCAGAAGTTGTCATATAAATTGTGGAAATAAAAGAAAATCGATCTTTTGGGATGGAAATGCATTTTCGCGTGTTTCTGTCAAAGGCTGAGGGTGTTCGTACATCGTAGCAGGCGAAACAAAGACGGGACAAGAAAACACTATTACATGAATATTTTATGATATTAATGTACTTTATCGCTTGTTTCATCAACAGCCATATTGCAAAGAAGACGGTCGGATAAGCGATTGGGGGCAAATTTACTCCCCATTGTTGCATCTTTCCGATAAGGGTCGGCGACCCTAAGTGAAGTCATGGATGCACAAGGTTCCCTTTATCTATATAAATATACATCTCCTCATGACAACGCCCCTGGGTATTAGAGAAGAGTGTTTAACCATCTGTATGTATTGATTTCCGTAAACATTAATCGAGACAAAGGGTTCTCCCGGGAATTTGACCAGACACGGTCCATATTCTAATTTCACGTAATGGTCGGCGCCATTGACGGTCTGTTGACCTTTCAACTCGTCTTTATAAATCCCCTTATTAGTCAGTTTATTGTAGTCTATTTACGTCGCTGTTGCTGAAAATAATCCCAGGTCAGAGTACATTCACTACGGCAATTATCATTGAGGGGATTATAGCGGACTAATCTAGTTATAATCACCTAGCTAGTGTCGTTCGCAGTCATTAATTGTTGATTCACAATCACATACCACGTTGGATATAAGTTGCAGCATTGCACAAATTGATAATTACTGACTATAAATATACATGTACATCTTAGCAAAATTTTTATTGAGACGTAGAAAAAGGACGTGTGCATGCTTATTTGAATATACTGATACATAAAGTATTTCTTGTTCAAACCTCAGCAGTAGCTGAATAAAGGAAACATCATCTGAAATACTTTTCAATGTAATAAAGCTGCTTGTAGACAGTCATGGATTATTGTCGCAATACCATGTCGGAGCACTATCGTTTATTTGCATCAATTTGTTCTCGTCTAACTCCACCTATCAGCTGGGAACACCTTAGATGACCTCACATAAACCAATGTTTATTGGCGGAGAGCACGTTGACCCTTACGCCTCAAACACGCCAAGGAGAGCATAAAACGACCACATTAAGACTTCAGTGCCCATCAGATAAAACAAATAAAACCGTAAGAAATAACAAAGCTCACACTTAAAGAGATTTTTTTTGTATACATTACTTTCCTCCACCCAGTTCTATTAAGTAGAGGCATAATGCAAACGAGTTTTGAAATGAGTTATGTCAATGGAGAATCAACAAGTCGATTTCCTGTCTCGACAACAAACTGTATTGTTTATTATAAGTAGCTATTCAAGATAGCTATTTTTTGTACCTATTACGCCTGAGGATGCTATATAACCTATTTCTGCTATGGTTCTCACACTTAGAAAAACAATTCTTGACAATTCTTCATGCCATCTGTACAGAATCTCTTTGTTATATTTTGGTTCCCAAGCCATCATCTTGTATAATGACAAAAACAAAAGAAGAAGCACATTATCAGCACTTAGTGCACAATGATCCGAGTGCGAGTGCTGTAACTATTGCTGTTGTATTGTGGATTCCCACGAAGTGTAATCGAGTACGACTCAAGTTGTCACCATTTGCTGCAAATCACGTACACCGCAAATATATGACCCACGTACCGTCCAAAGCAGCCGTGAACGATGATAATGGCATAGGGAAATGACAATTCAGTTTTAGCTGTTAGATAGGACTGGGTGGTACTCAAACACCTATACGATATTTTGTTTTCATGAGCGACCAATTGTGATTGTTCTGCAGAAATATATTGCTCGTAAATTGAAAAGTGGAATGTTTGTTAGACTAATAGGTGATACGTAGTACAACTTTTACTCCATGGGCAGGGATGCCTAGTATTTTGTAATCTGTAGACATCTGTCATCATCATGTAAACATTATACCTAAATGTTACAAGGCCAAGAGGAAATTCCAGACATGTTTTTACAAACTTAATTAAGATTCCTTCTGATTGTTGAGGTCATTTTACGAAATAGCGGGGCATATTAATTATTCGTCGCCCGTTTAGACTATACATATAGGAGGAATTAATACTTATAGCTGAAATTTCAGTTTCTAAGAGGCAAAAAAATGTTTTGACGCATGCTTTGCTGGAGATCCATGAAAACACTTAACCAGTTGCCCTAAGGAACAAATACCATTGTTTCTGGTTTGCTTTTTTGCACCCTTTGCAATTAAACTTCTATAAACATTCCAAAGTAGGCAGTTGTTTTTTTTAACGAACGTCAGTTTATACTCAATGATGTTTCAACTTCCCTTTCCTGTTAAATGTCTTAAGCGAGAAAAAAGACAAAAAAGTTGAAGTGCGAGAGATTGTTTATCTTTCACGAAATAACCTCGTATTATAGAATGAAACAACTGTGAATGCCAACAACAGGAATATTTTTTTTTTGATAATAACAAAATTTTAGATATATGGTTACATTTTGCTCGGTTAATCTATCTTTTGAGGACGTAGCATTTCTATTTAGCAACATGCACATTCTCTGTGTTCTTCGAGACATGACAAGATAGAGAAACTAGTCAGGAATTTAACAACAGCATTTATGTAAATAGAATTTTCCTTTTTGTAAGTGAAAAACATAGATGCACAAGAAACAGCATACACTGGTGTAAACACAAAGGGAAAAATGCAGGTGCATGTCTTAAGTCGATTGGGATCATAAAAAATCCCTTTATTTCACTTCAGGATATCTACAGGTGTGAAAAAACACTTGTTGCTTGATTCACGGTAAAAATGTCATAGATTTAGACGTGGAACAGACGTGGCATGCTCTAATGAAAGTCGATAGAAAAAAAATCAGACAGTAGCCTCGGTGATGCGATAAAACGTATCCCCAATGAATAAAATTTGCTGTGAAATTACTGTGCAATTCCAGAACTGCAGCGATATTTAGGAATATTGATTTCTTCAGGAAGCTATTTAATGGTCTAACCGAACAGAATGCATTCCAGCAAAGTTCTAATGGCAGAGGACCGCTGCTGTGTCCCAAATACTTCACGTCAAAACTTGAGGAGTCCATGTTTAGCACCATTTCCGGTCCTTCATCTGTTGACGTAACAGAATGAGACCTTATGGGATATTTCGCTCTTTTTGAGATAAAAATAAACAAGCTGTCTTGTTTCTGATATCGTTTACATCAATTCCGATATTTTTATCAGACAGTATATTTTTTTTTTTTGTCGAAGTAAAGTATGTCAAGAGTGAAATATGATATGAAACATGATCTCGTGGATTGCGGGGGGACAAAGAATATTTAAACCCTCTTCAAAACTGCAAGGGTAACAATCGAAAGTTATGCTTGTGGTAGAAGTGAAGAATACTTGACTAACTTAAATATCACTATGGCATACAAAATGTCAAAATTTTATGATTGAGGATGCAATTATAAAATAGTAATTTGTTTCCTGGGAACGTTGAGCGGCCTACGAATAGCGTTCACACCAAGATCTTGTGACAAAGTCCCTGTAACAACTTTACGAAATAACTCTCTCTCTCTCTCTCTCTCTCTCTCTGAAGGAAACAAAATACCAAAATACCTGGAATGGGAGAGATTATTGAAGTTTATTGTTTCCTGATTGCAAGACACAATCTTAAATCATAAAGTAGCCGAAGCCATTTAGTCTAGCTATTTCGGTGATTCTAGAGCAAATATTATAAATAAGTATTGATTAAAGCAATGATCTCTTGCTATAAGACTGTTAAGCCAAATAGTATTATAGCACAAGAGAAAACCATATTTCTTTATTACAGACAAAGACTATTTTCCGACTCTATCACCAGCCCGGAAAGCAAATCCTTAAGTTCGGTTCATGGTATCAATAAATCCTATGCAAAGATTACGACATTCAGAGACATAGTTTTAGCCTGGTCGATCGATTTATTCTGAATTTTCTAGAAGAACTGGTCTCTTGCAGGACAGAAAATTACAGTACATCGTTATCACAAAATGAATTGTCTAGTCGTCTTTTCAATCAAATTACGCTGTAGTATTGAGAATCCGTTCTTTCTTGGTTTTTCTACAGGTATTTAGTGTGCCAGTGTTATTTTTTCACAAACACCGTACATTTTTCCCCCCTCAGTACATGTAATCGCCATCTTAATAACTTTTTGAAACAAAGGAAAAAACAATATCCGATTCACCAATATCAATCTCTTAATGAAAGTTGAAGTATTTTAAGTGTGAGTTGTATTTGACCTTAAGATATCTCCGGTTCCCTTGTGGTCACCCAATTGTCGCAGCAGTTTTCAAATTGTATCACTTTAATTAGAAGTTTTCATTTTAAGTGTATACAGACTACAGTAATTGATTAGAAATGCATGTTAAGCGTCGTATGGTTTTTTATAATGTGTCTCCGATTGTTCAATGCCTACAACATAATTTAGTTTGATGATTCATAGAGTATATTGCCGAGTTGCCGATGACTGAGGTTTGCAGATCAAAAACAGCGCTGCAAGAAAACCTGCAAAATCTATACTGCAGCGAAGCAGCGCTCAAGAGACGACATAGAATTGGAAAAAATAAAGTTTTCGTTTTATGTTGGCGTTACACAACTCTGCTTCGTCTGATGACTCTTGCAAAAGCGTTTTGGGGAACCGATGCAATCGTTATTAATTCATTATATTAACCTACTAAATACTGCATCAAAGGTTATAAATATTACTCTCGCCGCCCCTTAAGACAATCAAGGATAGGGGGTTGGTATGGGTTCGTTATTCTTAAACCAAATGTACCGAGGTATTAATTTGAAAGAATCCGCAAGGAATGTGGAGTCCTGACATAGTTATATACTGTTACATCGACTGCGTACGAATTTTATGTTCATCGTTGTATGTTTTCCCGGTTTGAAAACTTGCACGTGGATGTAAGATAAAATTTTATACACCGACACTATCAATTCAGTACAGATAAGTAAGAAACTTAAGATGGTGAGATTCCATGCGAGGGGATTTAAAGAAAAAAAACGTAAAATTTCAAATGTGCAAATTTATATACATGTATATACTGAATAGTACTCAGTTTGATCAAATTGAAGAATACGTATAACTCACCTGTGTAAAATGAATGGATTCGCGACTAAGTCTGTGATAAAATGAATAAAAATTGATATATCACAACGAAATTAACAACGGTATTATAAAAGAGAAAAATGGTGATGATAGAACAAATGAAAATCACTCTTTAAACATATAGTTAATAAGATTCATACAATACAGCTTTTCTACTGGAGCACCCATTTTAAAACCATTGATCCGCCCCTGATTAATTTTGTTAATGTTTGCTTTACTATTTTTGTTTCCAGTGGTGCTGGTAACAGGAGCGGGGGGATTCATCGCTACCCACATCGTCAAACAACTCCAGGAGGAGGGGTACCGCGTTAGGGGTACACTCAGGAGTCTGGAAGACGAGGAGAGGATCAAAAAGCTGAAGGAGCTTTGTCCAGACGCCAAGCACGAATTAGAGCTGGTAGAGGCGGATCTAACCAAACCGGAGTCCTGGGAGCCGTATGTATTTTTTTTTTTTCAAGCTTCAGTCAAATATGAGTCGATCAAAGGAAGATATAAAGTACGGCTTTAACTACTAGTAACACTCCTCCAAAAATGAGTTCAAACCATTGTTAGATATTTTGATATTTATACTTGAAATGCTTAAATTTGTTTTTACCGTTATCTTACACCTTGTTTTTATGTCTTCCGTACCAGCTTATTAAAAACTTTTCTGTAAGGCCTCAAAAAGATTCACGCGGGTCCCATGAACACTGAAAGTTTGAATTATAGGATTGCAAAAGATGTTAAACATGTCTCGTATTTTCTGTTTACAGGGCTGAAAAATGTTAAATATGGCACGTATGTTCTGTTTATAGGACTGTAAAGGATGTTAAGTATGTCACGTGTTTTCTGTTTACAGGGCTGTAAAAGATGTTTAGTATGTCATGTATTTTCTGTATACAGGGCTGTAAAAGATGTTAAATATGTTATACACGTCGCCAGTCCCTTCCCTGCCCAGTCCCCCAAGGAAGAAAGTGAGCTCATTCAGCCAGCCGTGGAAGGCACACAGGCTGTACTCAAGGCATGCGTGGCCGCCAAATCAGTCAAGCGTGTCGTCCTGACCAGTTCATGTGCTGCTGTTGGATGTGAGTTTTAACTTAAATTTCATTTCCATTTGTAGCTTTTTAATGCAAATTGGTTGGAAACAGAAGTATAAGCTTCTTTTTGAAGTATGCAAATATATCTTCGCTACATTTTTTTCTCTCCGAATATTTTAGCGGTCGTAGGAAAAAAGGACAAAAAGTACAATTTTTTTCAAGGAGAATTTTAATATTCTATTGAAAACAATCGAGAAAATGATAAAGTAAACGTATATAATCAAAGCTGTACATGTGTATATTTGTCATTGTGGTTTTTTTTTTTTAAAACAAAACCTTCAACAAAGTGGACGGTGCGCGCGGTTCACATACCTATTGACTGAAAAGTTTAAAGTAAGGCGTTTTAGATGGCGTTTGAAGCTCTCATTTTGTCACCAATCATCACCAAAGTCAATGAAAGCCATAGATTATGCAAACCCTAATTAGTTTTACATTCAACAAACAACTGCAAGGTGCATTAAGGCCAGGAAATACAATGTAGCGTTGCAATGAGTACATACCCGCGAGGGAAAAAAAGTGCAACTGGAAGTAGAAGAAAAAAATAATGGCTTGTTTGCAAGTATCATTCGATCAACCCAAAGACACTAGGAAGGACACTGCTCTTCAGCGTTATATTTCATTTAATTTCGTAGTTTTTAATGGTTAAGTTATAGTAGTGCATTGGATAATATCGCTACCAAGGAGAAAAGTCTAACATCCAACTTGATATTGAGTAAAATACGCTAAATCAGAGGTTGGTATGACGCAAGTTGACAGTTCGTCGGAACAAATCGATAGTCCCTTTCTAGACGATGACAAACACTACCGGAGTACATTTAAGTGGAAGGTTCGAGCCATTTATCCTTTGTCCTCAGGTTATAAGCTCATACACAAACACACGAAGTGCAGCAACTAGCACTTGGCCATAAATTCCCCACACCAGATTCTAATATTCACAGAATGGAGAACTTTATTGATACACGGTATTTTTCGAAATATGTTCAAACTAACAAGATTTAGTAATTTATTTTTTCTAAAACAACACGTTTAGTCATGTAAGAGAAATGAAATTAAATAATGTATTGAAATAGGCTGTGTTTACTGAATTTTTTGCTGATTCGGATCAAAGACTTTAATGTCCTGCTTCAACTTACACTAGTAGGGCAAGCAGAACAATTCTTTTTCTATTACACAAGGGACATTCATCAATACATCAATATTGTTATTTCAGGGGGCCCTGGCGCCGACACAAGTAAAACGTTCACAGAAGAGGACTGGATGGAACCAGAGAAGCTGAACGCCTACGGCAAAAGTAAGACGCTAGCCGAGAAAGGCGCCTGGGATTACGTCAAAGAACTTCCGGGTATGTCACGTGACTAGAGCAGACGACAGCTAGATATCGTTCCTCTATATAATACTGTAGTATTGTTTAAAGAATTAACAGGATTTAGATATGCATATTTAACGGCATTGCTTTACTTTGCATTTGCCAATTAAAAACTAACCAGACATCATGAAGAAAAAACACTCACACACAAACTTTCAAATAACATATTTTACTCAAATTAAAGAAATATAACTATTTCCAAAGTCAAAAGAAATGTCAAGGACATGTTTCCATATGAACCACCTGTCTTTTTACAATTATTTGTACAACCAGGAGTGCAACAGCAAAGTACATTACAAAAAAAAAAAAAAAAAAGGGGGGTTTTCTCACACGTTAAGGCGACATACAAATCCTACACAATAATCCGCACATACACATTATCATCTATTCTATCGTTTTTATCTCGGTTTGTGCTGTTAGGTATTTGGTGCAGTGTTAAGTTTTTTAGATGACTGAGAAGGCATTTTGCCAGAATATCTCTGCCTTTACCTACAATGTATATAAACATTTATTAAATAGAGAGTAACCAAGCGTCGTTTATTGTAAGAAATGAACATAACTGTTGTTTCATTCGGATATGCACGCCCGAGGTTAATATAACATCAAGAAAAACAACACCGCAAGACAGGTGGGCAAAAAATGTAAAATATCAAACATATAGCAACCTTGTGGGGGAGGGGGGGGGGAAGAAAACAAAAATACATTAATCAAATTCTTAACAGTTAATAGATAATGAATGTAAAATTTGTGTACATTTTTGACAAATAATTAAATTTACACAAAAGGAAAGAATCATTATTTTAATAATTTAAGAGGCCACTTCACTTTTGTACTTTTATAACTTCTCCTCTGTTTTTACTCTCTGCAAAAAATTATTTTTTGAAGATTTCCGCTTTAAACATTAGTAAATAGACAACGCACAATCCTATTCCGATCGGCTAAGCGATGCTTGTTTGTTAGCTATATGCATGTTGCGTAACAAGCAGCGATGGTGAATTATTTGTTTACGTTGTTCGAACATGCACCCATGCAATCGACCTTCTTCCCCAGCATGATAGATCGTTGTTTTTATGTTTTTTTCATTTTATCTTCTCAGATGAAGACAAGATCGAGTTGGCTGTCATCAACCCTGGATATGTGATGGGGCCCGTCATTAATGGGTCAATGTCTACTAGTTCTGAGGTAAGTGGGTCAAGCAAACAAAAACAATGCATAAAAAAAATCTGGACCAGATATATATATCATTTTACCCAGCCTGGGTGTGTGTGAAAGCGACATTCCTTGCATATCTAGGTCATAATTTTCGACAGGAAATGGAACATCTGTGTAAATTATTTTATCTTTATAGTAAAATTATTTAAATGTCACATAAAAATTACATTCTATACAACAGAGGTTCTAAAAACAAACTCGTGAATATTTTCTTTACCGTTTTTTATTTCATCTGTAACTTACAAAAATGTTAACGAAAACCATTTGTGATAATGCTGAGCAATTGTACAGAAAAAAGTAATTTTGCATTTTACAACTAAAAAATCTTTACGCGTTGTCTTTTTATTATTATTATTAAACTGAATCGGTGTAAAAAAGCAAGAAAACATTTCATTAAAAAAAATCATAAAAAATACCACAACAATTGCAATATCTTGAGAATTTTTTAACAGGTGGTGAAGCGTATTTTAGAGCGAGAAAAGCCGTTCGTTGCCAAGCTCAACTTTCCTGTAGTTGACGTTCGTGATGTCGCCGCTGCGCATGTCAAGGCTATGACGTTAGATGAAGCTGCTGGTAAGTTGCAATGCGCATGTCACATATATATGACGTCAGATAAAGAGAATGAAATGGCTAGTATAACATAAGGCCATTCCAAGTTTTTTCTATGTTTAGCGTCCGCGTGCGCTTTGGTTTTGACACTCCATATCAGAAAAAAAAAACACACAAAATCAAGAGTTCTGAAATTGATTTTTCTTGTCGAAATCTGAGAATTGTCCAATTTCTCTAAATATTTGTCTACAATATGTCAAATTAGGGATATTTTAAGCATTTAATACATTGATTTTGCTGAAGAATAGATCTTCCTACAAGATAAATAAATTAATGAAATCAAATACCTTGAATGACGTCATTTTTATGACTACTAAGTCTGTGTTTTATTTTTTGTCTCGTGCGTTTTTAGCGAATAGGTAGGTAGGTTTTTGAAAAATGGGTGGACGCTAAACATAGAAAAAACTTGGAATGGCCTAATGAAGAAGAAAAAAAAAATAAAATGTGTGCAAGTTACTCATTTCATTAGAAACTTGTTAGAAAATAAAACTAAGACATGAGAAGATACTCAGGATAGCTGGCGGAAACCTTACTTTTATTAACTAGAGAGACGAAAAAGTGTTCTAACTATTTAAATGTTTCTTGTTTGCCAGCCAGCATTAGGAGCTATGATGATATTTTCTGTTATGCTGGTAATTTTAATCGTCATGCAGACAATAAAGATAAACCATATTGTGTAGGGGCCGGTTGGGGGCCTTGTTAATGATTTTCAACCGGTTACATATATAAATACTGCTTATCAAACACAGTTGACATTTATTTGACATTTTATGGTTCAGATAAGTACAGAGGCTTCTAATTAATTAATGAATTATATTCAATCAATATTTCTTTTTTTTTCAGGCAAAAGACACCTTGTAGTAAACTCAAACGTTTGGATGAAAGAAATGGCGCTAATTCTATCAAAAGAATTCAAACATCAAGGTATCTAGATTAAGCTAGTATTGATTAAAAAAAAAAACGAAGGTTTTATGTGCATTATACATATAAGTGACAATTTTACTAACATAACAATGTCTAGTAGATATAATGCGTGGTGTACAACCTATTTTTTTCTCAAAGGAAGCTATTTTTGTGTACAAATTTATCAACTCATGAGTTTTAAATGTTTCCTTTTTGTATTTTGTAATTTAAGAAGCAGGAAGGTTGTTTTGATGGATTTTATATACATGCACGCATTCTAATTCGTGACTATACATACAGATATAAACCCCTTTAGAAAACCGAAGGAGCTAATTTAACAGAAATGAGGCACAAAGCTTATCACTACCAACATATTCTAAAACTAAATTTTCCTCGTTTTTCAATCTTTCAGCAATGTTGTGATTCATATTTTTGTGCAAAAAATCGACATGGATAAATATATAATGTCTGTTAAAATTGGCATTCATGAGTATAAAAAGACGCAGGATCGCCCACGTAACGAGAATGCAATATTTCTCTAATTTATCGGGGCTTTAAAAATACCAACGTCAGAAAAAAAAAAGTCTTTGATGAATTAACATGATTGGAATCAATGATAATGACACTCATAGTGGAGGCATTGAAGAAAATCAACACTCATGAAATGGCCCAATTCTTTGCTTGAATATTTATTTAATTTTATGGAAATTTTATGATTTGATAATTTTTATTATCCCATCTTTACGCCTTTATACAGTGAATATAGCTGATGAAATAGCGTATTCACGGTTTCGATGTCACAAAGGTTTTTGCATGAATTTGATCAAGTCAAATATTGTCGATTTTCATGTACATGTAGAAAAAGTGCAGAACATGTGATATAACGGATTTCCCATGGTTTGTGGTTGGAGATGATTTTTCTTATCCAACTCATTGTGTGTTTTATCCACTTGTCAAGGCTCAGGAATAAAAACATATAACTCGCCGGATGAAAAAAAAAAAATCATATCCAACCACAAACCATGGGAGATCCTAGATATACATGTATCATCCTGGAATAGCTAAATTAACGACTGTCTGTATTATTTATTATTATGTCATGAATGGAAGTCAAATGACACTGAAGATCTAAATATATTTTTAATAATTTGAAGAAAAAAAATGTATTCTTTGGGGAAAAAATTCCCATTTGCATTTGCATAAAGTGATTTGAACATATATGAATTTGATACATTCTACTTTGAATTTTTTAGTAACTGTCGTTCGTTTTCATAAATGAAAGTTCTGTTTGAAATAAAAATTAGAAAGAAGTTCAACAAGTAGGTCACGTCTGTAAAATGCACAAAATGTAAATTGAGCAAAAATATTCCGCATTGGGTTGTGTTTACTTTTGGATCTTATATCTTTTGTATAACCGGACGAACGAAAATAAAGGATTTTATTTGAAAAAAAGAACAATCAGGGAAGTTATTTTTTATACATTTATTTAAATGACACTTGACAGGTGTAAGATTAGGGGGAAAAAATAAAGATGACTTAAGTGATACTGATATAAGTTTTAAAGTTTGTAGCCTATTGCATATAACAACAAATTCTCGGGTTTTCCCTTCACATCAATGTATCCATGTATGTGTCTCGTCTCAGTCTGCGAAAAACTATATATCAATTAAAACTCATCATATTTAGGTGTGATTAAGGCAAAAAAAAAAAAAAAAAAAAAAAAAAAAAAAAAAAAAATCTACTCCCTAAGTTCAGTGATTTGTAATGTTACATAATTACCCATTCCCCTTGAAGAAAACTTGACAACGGGGTACAAATGATAATAATAATTTATTTTAATTATCTTGGCCGCTGAAAATAGTATTAATAGTATTCCAATTTGAAATGTCTCGTTTTTACTTATTTCGATTAGTAATGTTAAGGATAACCGGCTAATAAGAAATGATAGGGACTGCAATGAACAACAACTAAATTATCTAATAGTAAAGAAAAAAAAATCTTTTGTCTTCGAGAATTGACAGGAAATGGAGGCACTTTCATGACCAAAGAGAGATAACTTGTTTAAAAGTATTAACTTTTTTCAGGATACAATGTACCTACAACAAACTGCCCTAATGCCATCCTCCATATGTGCAGCTGGTTCGACAAGACCATTAAAATGATAATGCCGGACGTCGGAAAAGTCTTCAAATTTGACACCACAAGGGTAACGTTTCATTCATAACTGTAAAATTAATTTCTTTAAGAAATTTTTTTAAAATTCACTTATTCTGAAGGTAAAACCTTCAGAATAAGTGAATTTTAAAAAATTAACACAAACACACAAGTTTAAATATGTACGATGACACCGACTGCATTAAGAGTGAAAAGGATAATGAACTTTAAATGATTTTATCCAGATGAAGGATGTCCTTCAAATTACCCCGACTGAGCTCAAGGACACATTGATTGACATGGCCTACAGTTTAATTGACGCGGGTCTGGTCAAGAAAACGAAGAAATTCAAGGGCCCCGGCAGTGGGGAGCCCGAGGGGGGAGAGGAGGGGGAGAAAAAGGAAGAAGGCCAGGAAAATGAAGGCGAGGAAAAACCTAAAGAGAACGGCGATGTCAAAGATGAAGACAAAAATGAAGACGATCTGAAAAAGGTAAAACTGCAATTAAATAAAATGTTGTGGAATAATTACTTACTAGTTTACCTCATGAATAAGGATCTTACATTATTTTCTTTAAACCTCAATATATATACGGAGATTAAAAAAAATCACAAGCAAAGAGAGATAACTCGTATAACGAAATATTGTAGGAAGGAAAGGAGGAAGAGAAGTCTGAAAAAATAGAGGACGTTAAAGATGAGAAGAAGGAAGGGGATGAGGAAAAGAAAGAGGAAACCAAGACAGAGGAAAAGAAGGAGGAAAAATCAGAATCTAATCCAGAGGAAACCGCAAAATAGACGTGAATCACCGATAGATTTATATTTACAATTGACTCCTAACATGAAACATATTGCCATGACATATTTTTTATAAAAAATTCCACATGGTTTGGAAATGTTGTGAGGAATGGATATCGACCTGGCGGGGATTATTTTTTTGATATAGATGGAGTAAGAAAAAAAATTGTGACACAAAGTGTGGGAGACTATGGACAAGGCCTAGTCATGGGTTAAAAAATATGAATGATGTTTTTTTTTCTTTCACGTGACACTGACTCAAAATCTCGAAGGACCAATTTATGATGAAAAAGAATATATATGTTTACAAAAAAAAATATTAAAACTTTGGAGGGAATTTCAGATATCAAACCAAGTGCTATGAAAATGAGGGGCTTTTTTCCCTTTCATAATTCATTACTTAGCCATAAATATCATAAAAAAAATATTCACTACATTTTTTCAATGAAATCCTGTTTTTGTCACACCAAACTGTACATTTTATGACAGAAGTGCAATATTAAATTGTGTAAAAAAACATATAGGGTATTGCTACTGTCAAGTCTGGATTAACAAGTTTAACAATATAACTTGACACTGTTAAACCAGGTTTGACTGTAAAGATGTACCGCCATATAGTGTCACGAAAAGAAAGAATCAAGCTTATCAAAATACTCATTTATTTCATGAATTTAGAGCTTTTTATATTGTTTCCAGTTTTTCAATTTAAGCAAATTACATGCAGTTCATGGAAACATTCACCTATTGTTGGCTTGGAACTTAGTTTTTGTACAAAAAATCATTAGTGTTAACCAGTTTATGCCTTCATTTACGCCACTTTTTCGCTCAGAGTCCATTATAAATGGATGAAGTGTTGTTTCGTATTGTGATGAGCTAAACCATACATTGGCTGCCTTGAAGTTATTTTTTATCAAGAGTTTTGCTCTCCTTTTTTGATACTGATGAGTTTTAAAAATTTTTAATTCATGTTTGTAAATCTAATGCATCATTTTTTTTAACACCGGGAACCTGTTTTAATGAACTTTCGTTAATTATTCTCAATTTTGTAACACGTAAGGCGTCAATGATACATCTAGAAGCTGAGAAAAACAGAAGAATTTTTTTTTGATACTTAGTGTATATCCAGGTTAAAAAAAATGATATAGATAAAATTAAAATAAGAACTCGTGTGAAATTTATGTGAAACATTTCTAAATTTAGGGCAATCGAACGTCTCTTTTGAGATTCGTATATTCCACTTGAAATTGTGTTAGTGAAATTGTGTGAACAATGCAAAGGTTGTACCTACATTTCTGTTCTGTTCTGTATAATTTATATGTATCCTAAAATAGATTCATCTGTGTACTCTCGAGAATCGTATAGTCAAAAATAAAGGAATTTAGATTGTTTTTAAATCTTTTTTTTTTTATTTCATTTTTTTTTGTTTTACACATTAATTAGTATGTAGAACTGTATGATATCGTATTGTAGATAAATGATGGAAATATTTGCAGATTAAAATGCCAAAGTGTTGTAATAAAACCAGTATGTTAAGCGCTTACATATATATTAAAAAAAGTAATGTGAACATTTGTATAAATTTTAGCTGGACATGTTCAATGTGTAAACAAGTTCTATAAATATATTTTATATGCCACATAGTTGCACTGCGTTTATAGTGTCATGGTAACTTTATAGCTCATTAATACCCCTAACTAGTCCTAGTATGTTTGCCATATAAAGTCATTTATTTATTAATTGTTTTATAATTTGTCATGCATGCATTATGAGATTAGTTTATAAATGTTTGAGGGAACCTTTTATCCTCGGACATTTTGTGTATACTAGTATCTCATTATTTTTTACAATTGCATATTCAGTATTACATTTCGTATTTGTAATTTGTAATCACATTGTAACATTCCGCAATTTTTTATGAAAATTTACGGAATGCTGTATGTGAACTTACTAAAGCATGGAGTCTTCGTTCAACCAATTCAATTTTTAGCTATTTTTGTAACAATTTTTGGGGTGAACTTGTGTATACATTATATACTTGCAATGGTATATACGGTTCACCATTTAAAAATTTTGTTTTGTCTTGTGCTAATAATTTTTAACTGCAGTAACATTGGAAAGCATTTGGAGTGAAACCTAATCTCTCTTAATCCACTGGCATATAAAACAAGCTTTAATTCTTCAGTCAAACTTATTTTAGTCATTTAATTTGCATCTTGTCAAAAGTCTGCTGGAGATCAAATGACTTGTATCCAAAATAAGATAATGACTAAATTTACACATGTTGATTTCATTCTAAGGTTATGACTCTCTTTTCCGGAAATTTTAAAGTTATCCGATGCCATTCAGAACAAAAATCTAGTAAATTGAAAAAAAATCTCTATAGGTACTATTTAGGTTGTCATGGAAACGGTTGTGATCTCCAGTAGCGCCTACGTCATCAATGTATTGTAAGCTCAATTCTATAAATGTGCATTACTTGTACCAATAAACAAGTCTATGTCTGTATCAAGCCTGTGTTATTTCTGTATGAAAGATTAAACCCGCACCAACTAATAATACTGTCAAATATTAGTTTACTAACCCGAGTATGTGATGGGAGCGAGAATTGAAATAAAACCTAAGGCATCTTTAAAAAAAAAAAGCCTTGTGTTGCCTTGATACAGATAATTGGAAGCATGAAGCACTATTTTCTTGAGAGAAAAAAAACTGCCTTAGTAATTAGGTAAAGGGGTTACTTTGGGGAAAAGTTGTCATGTTGTGAGGGGGAGACTGAAGGGGTGCAACTGAAGCTTGTGTAGTAAGCAGTGAATTTCTGTTGGAATTAATTGATGGATTAAGTTACGATTTATCATGAAATACGATGGGTAATTTCTACTAAAGCACAGGTATACTGGGTGCAGTACCAGACTTTGAATATAATTTGCAGCTTGATGATAGTGACCATTGAATTGCACTGGTTGTTTCATCCTTCAAGTGTGCTTCTAACTCCATGCAGGAGTATGTCCTAAAATCCAGTATATAGTAGAGGGAGTACTTCTCTCTGCAAGGTACTCTCTCCATGTCAGATTGTTGAAAGTTTGCAAGTGGAACTAGCATGTATAACAAAACACTAATTTCGCAATTTTTTGCAAATGAAATAAAAAGGTAAAATCGGAAAATGATTTTGCTCAGAATATTGTAGAATTTAATATCAAAATATTTATTGCCAAGCAGGGCTATATCTTCAATATGTTGAAGAATATTTGTATTATGTTTTCCCCAAAACTAAAATGATACGAAATCTTTACGAAATCGTAACTATGTTAGTTGTACACACAGGCTGGTGTGACCGGTCGACAGGGGATGCTCACTCCTTCATAATTCTGATGTTTCTGGAGGTCCGTGTTTGCTCTGCTCTCTCTGTTTGTATGACTTTGAGCTCGAATACTGTTCGTTATCTCCATATTTCATTCTAATAGGAAAGCGTTTCATTTGAATATGAAAAGCCTCATACAAGAACCTCATACTTACATGTAGTATAGTGCGGTGTTTTTCTGAAAGATTAGTAGTTAACTTTGCTAATTTTTTTTGTACTTAATGTACATTTTATCATCTGATCGAAAAAACCGTCCAAGGACAGATGTTAACTGGCAAAATAACTCAATACATGTAATCATTAATTGTTATACTTTATTTCCATGGTTACCACAACTTTGAAAAGATAATATTTTGTCCATTACTTCCAGTACTTTAGTGTGTATCATAAAACATTGTTGGCAGAATAAATCTTGGTCAATTATGGCTGCTATAATTCAAGATAGGGAGAAGGTCAATTTCTCCTTTATGGAAACTTATACATTCATTTTACAATCATATGTTTTCTATTTTGTTTCCTATCTTGGATTGATTGTCCTAACTAAATTGATAATCAAGGATGCCATAGTTTAAGTAGTAGTTAATGATGCCGTCTCTTCCTACAAAGCTGGTAGGACAGCATATAGCTTAAGATTGTAGTTCTTCGTAGCGGCTATATTGTCCTATGATTCAAAAATATAAAGGAAATCGCTTGCAAACAGAAAATCTCCAAAAACATAGGCATCTTTTATGTTGGTTTTGTAATCTAAAAGAATTATTCAAATGAAGAATCCGTCATGTGTACAACGGTTCTAGCATTGGTTGAGGAGGATGAAAGGAACAAGATGGCATATATTGTTCTACAAAATGTGAAGATAGAGTCCTGCTTCACGTTACTGAAAACGGTAAATGGTAGAATCAAGTCCTCAGTTTCTACTATACGGACTGTCTTGCCATTAAGAAATACTAGTCTTGACGAAATTTAAAGAACAAACGAGTCTTTTTAGAATAGCTCAGAGAATGAATCTGTTCAGGGCGTTTTGTTTGACCCTCGTCTGATTTGGTTTGTTTCACATTTCCTTCTCAGCCCAAAATATTCCAAGAAGTACAGTGCAATAAAATGAGTTCTTGGCTGTTTTCTCCTCATCAGATACCCTCGTTTCTTTAGTGATGCAAACTTTCTTGTTGACCGACTGTTTGGATAATTTTAGTGTTTACTGAAGTCTTTAGCATGTTAACAAGGTTTGGATTTGTGGTGTTTTTTGCAGTTCGATACAAATGAAAAGATTTTTGATCCGTTCACCTTATAACAATATGTGAACAATATTGTTTGATTGATGAAGAAATAAACAAGAAATTCACATGTAGATCCATTTCAATCGCCGCAGCAAACCGTCACCTGAAGGTAATACTATTATTATAGGAATAACGTAGAAGTGGAACATCTATAGGATAAGTGAAAATTTAGGAAAAACAAGATGTGTTTGTGAGACACTGATGGCCCCGTATAGCAACTAATAGCAAAAGTTAAACTTAAAATGCAAATCAAATATGTTGGTACCCAAAGTAAGGTCTTGTCTCGAGGAATATACCTGTGAAATATGAAAGCCCTAGTAGCAACCATTGAATAGATATAGAAAAGGTTAAAGTTTTTCAAAAGTAAGTCAAACATCAAGGTCAAGGTCAAATGGTCAAAATTAATGATGGTACCTTAGGAAAGTCTTTCTCACAAAAAATATACAGGTGAAATATGAAAACTGAAGCACCAATCGTTCAATAGTTATGACCAAGATTTAAGTTTTTCAAAAGTAGGTCAAACTCCAAGGTCAAGATCAATGGATTACAATTTTTGCTTGTCACAAGGATTACATATGTGAAGTATGAAAGGCTTAGCAGCAACGGTTCAAAAGTTATGGCCTAGGTTAAAGTTTTTCAAAAGTATCAATCGTTTAAAAGTTGTGGCCAGTGTTAAAGTTTTTCAAAAGTAAGTCAAACTCCAAGGTCAAGGTCAAAGGGTCAAAGTTGTTGCTATCCAAAAGAAGGTCTTGTCACAAGGATTACATATGTGAAGTATGAAAGGATTACATATGTGAAGTATGAAAGGCTTATAGCACCAACGGTTCAAAAGTTATGGCCAAGGTTAAAGTTGGATAAAAATTTGCAAAACTGGGTCAAACTCTAAGGTCAAGTTCAAAAAGTCAAATATGGTGGTACCAAAAGAAAGGTCTTGTCACAAGGAATACACATGTGAAATATGAAAGCCATAGCTCAAACCAATCAAAAGTTATGGGCAATGTTAAAGTTTTTGCGGACAAACAGAGAAACAGACAGACAGACGGACGGACAGGGCAAAAACTATATACCCCCGAATCTTCGATACGGGGGCATAAAAACCCTCTACAGCGTAATATTGTTTCATGCTTAGGCAGTAATATCTACGGAAGCCGGTAGGTGCCAGGTAGAAAAATATTTTATATGGCGGCCGCAGATAATTATCTGGCGGCCACCAAATAAATAACTGGCGGTGTCGCATAATATTTGGTCCGCCTCGTTTGGCGGACCAAATATTATGCGACAGCGGCCGCCAAATAATTATCTGGCGGCCGACAGATAGGTTATCTGGCGACCGCCAGATCTCTTTATTTGGCGCCCGCCAATTCAGTATATTCAAAGACAAATATCGAAAATATTCCTGTACAGAGTAAATTTATGAAGTGATGTCTATATATACAATATCTAAGTACAACACTTACAATAGTCCCTGGCTAAAAGACACAAGTACAGTATTATAAGAACGTCGCTCGGTTTGTACATGTATGTACCATATTGCAATGTTTTAATATATGCATAAAAAACATTCATTTGCACTTCAAAAGTAAAAAAAAGATAACTTTGAAATTATTTATTTTGCTTAAAATGCTATTCATGGGGGATTACAACTACGATATTCAAAGATGTGAAGTTAATAAGTATAAAACAACTCAGGAAGCTATATCGAATGGGAGTTGTGGCCTGCTCCTGTTATCCAGCTACTTGGAGGTCAGAATCGGTGTACGATTTGAGGGTGGGGGTCCTTCTCTCATGCGACCTATGTCGATCGGGCGCCCGCACTAAGTATGGCATCAATATGGTCACCCCGGGGGAGCCCAGGGTGTCCAGGTTGGGTAAGGAGGGACGTATAGGTCTAGGGTGGAAACAGCTAACAGATGTCCCCGTGCTCTGCAGTAGTGGGATCTCGCACGTGAATAGGCACATGTTGGCAGCCCGTCCAATACAATTGAACCCAACTCTTTTTTTATATCTCTATTTCTTTATTTTTCCTTTTTCTTTTTTTTTTCTTTTTAATTTTCTTTATTTTTCAAAACCCACACTTAATAAGTTGAAAAATACATTAATACATTTTAAAGGTTTCAAAGGATTTTGTAGAATAAATTGAATTTATGTATCACCATTTGTAAATGAATGAATATTTGTTCTTCAATTAAATATCAGAATTACATTTCATCTCAAATATTCCAATTTTATTTGGCAATGCATGTAAAGGATACGGTGTGCATAAAATTATTTGTACATTTAAATAAGTTAACGTTTTCCAGAGTTACCTCTCTTTGATTAGTCCGTCATTTAAAAACGTAACGCGTGAGATAAATTTAACAATTCTCAAATGTGGAGTAAATACTTAGAGGTACATTGTAGATGTATGTATTACATTACACGCAGATGCTTGCTTTTTATCCTCGAATGCACAATCGATCGGCAATTTCAAATATATGCAATGTTATGCTAGAATAATATTTTCTTCATTCAGTATGAAACAAAACTCCGTCAATGTCTCACTATTTAATCTTCATTGTTATCAGATTTTCATCATTATATAGTTTTTTTAACATGTGAAATAATTTTTGAGATTTAAATAAATCAATTTTTACTAAAGATATTTTTGTCAATTTATTTGATATATGTTAATGAAGCTGGCCCGTTCCTAAACTGGGTTTAATAAGTGTCATGGTAGCTTTGTAGCACGTCAATACCCATAACTAGTAAGTAATTAAGAAAATGATTTATTATTATGACATGTGTTTATTTAAATTGCAATGAGAAATTGAACATTAAAATTAACTACTAGTATTTAAACACCAGGCCCATGGGACCTATATGTCACTTTATACAAAAATAAATGAAAAACATACACTTATTACTCACGGCGTTTTCCATACTTCAAAGGCTGCCTGTATATGTATGCTATATGTATTTTTATGTTTGCCTGAGAAAATTTGAAAAAAAGGAAAATAGTTCTTTCTAAATTTGACATAAACGAAGTTGGATTACATCAGCACTAGTAAATAAATCTGATATGAAATTTGTGAATATTTAGTACAATGTAGCAAAAATTGACACTAGTCTTCTCTTCATCTAAAGAACAAACATTGCATAACCTATCTACCTATAAAATAATGGTTCTCCCCTATATCTCCCAATTTCAAATCTTATTGATAAAATGCCACATCTAAATTGTGAGACAATTTCAAGATAGTTTTTAAGTATTAAGATGTGTTTTAATATAATACAAATAACATTTGGGTAGTTTTATCTTCATAAGCCATTCTTTCTCATAATTTAAAAGCAATTTTTGTTCAAACTTTGGATGACTGCACTTAAGGACACGCGAAATTTGCGACAAAATAAATTTTCAAAACAAGCATTTTTCTTTTCATTGCAAGAATGGTGAACATCCAATCTACAACTTTATGTAATTACGTTTAATAAAAATAAAAGTGTGTGTTTACGAAGTTCGAATGTTTTCAAAGCCAAGGGTCGTCACAATTTCTTGAATCTCCGTTCGATAATGAGGACACTTTTTTATTGACTTCTTACATAGTCAGCGCATGTTTGTCTATTGTTCTCCGTTTAACAGTAGTTGTATATTTGCGTAAATAATTACGCAAAAGGAGATTAATAGACAAACATGCGCTCATGGTTAAAAAGAGGAAAAAAAACTGCTTCTTTTTACATTCGGTCTCTGTGTTGTAACTAAGGGTTGTGACATGTTGAATATTAGAATTCACCACGTGATTTCTTACCTTAGGTAACTTTGTGAATACTAAATTCCGTCATGTGACTTGTAAGGTGCTAACTAGGACATTGAGTTCGAACACGATAAGTATCTGGCATTGATATAAAATCTGCTTTAATTACATTGACGTGCTCCTATTGTTAATTTCGTTTTGAAACCTTTGTCAGAAGTGTATTTGTGCCATACAGAATGGAGAGGGAGATTGGAAAGAGTGATCACGTTCTTTTTTTCAAACATGCCATTGTTATTTATCAAGTCTAATTTTAAACCCATTCTTACAATGTTAGTTCCACCTCTCATGCATATTTAATGTTCAATCAAGGGCAGCTAAGTGTAAATTCTCTATATTTTGAAAGCAGTTAGGACAAAAAACATTGGATCATTTTATTGTATCACAGTCTAAAATCATTTTAAGATTTAAATCTGGTTCCAAATTGACAGGATTCTTTCATAACCACACAAAAGTGAAATAAGGTTTAGATACAAAAGCAATAGCAGCAACCGAAAAAGACCCAAAAACCGGCGTTAAGTGCAGTCATCCTTTAACGAATCATAAAGTAATAACATATTAAATATATGTTCAGAATTTACCAATACATATAATGACTTAATTTGTGATGTCCAATTTTGACCCACGTTTCATTTTTCAACTTTTAACTTGGGGTGGCTTTTCAACGTTGAAAATTGAGACCAAAAGTCGTTAATTTATACCCGGGGTCATTTTTCATTAGCTTGGTAAATCTTTTTCTCGGCACCTTTAACATCATCGCATTGAAAATTGACCCTGTTGAATATTGACCCCAACCACAGCGTTTTGTCCCGATTTTGTACACGTGTATATCTTATTTCATCTTTGACAAAAGTTAATACAGATGAATTACTAAAATGACCATCTACACGATCCCTTTATCATAGACAATTACTTTTTTCAGAAAAAAGGAACTTGGAATTTTTTCTATCTCTTGATAGGTCATTATAAAAATTACATTGTTAAAAATCATTTTGATTCTACACACAAGTACTCTGAGGTTGATATTTAAATGATGCTGGTGTTCCTCTTTGACTGTAACTGTGTGGTCTTTGAAGACCTTGTCTTCCAACAAACTGCTGGACCGGTGGGTACTAACTGTGCCCTTTATTAGAAGACCCGTTTCTATATTCCTATGAAGCAGAATTTCTTAAAAAAAAACTTTTCAATGAGAACAAGAACTTCTTGCTGTGGCCTTCCTATATCAACGACGTTTTATCAATTAACAATAGTTACTTTCGATCATTCATTTGTCTACTCGATACGTGTATATTCCAGTAATCTCGAAATAAATGACATCAAGAGATTCTGCCACATTTGCTTCATATTTGGATGTTTTACTGTCTATAAACGATAATGGCCACCTAACACCTTAACTGTATGAAAAACGAGATGACTTCAACTTTTCCACGAAATGTGAAGATAGCGTTAACGAATAGTAATAATGCTGAAAAGTCGAATAAAACAAAACAAATTGTGAGCAGAACAAACACCGACTTCTGAAAACATCACAGATAGAATCAGGTGCCATTGAGGAGTAAGCATTCCCTGTCGACCAGTCTTACCCCTTTGTCATGATCGGGAGAAATCCATGGTCAATTCAGTGTGAAAATAATGGCCAAACAATTTGTATAAAAGACGTCAATCAATATTCTACCTAACGACAGATTATATATGTAAACAAGGTCACTGAATCGACCTTAGAGTTTACAAAATGTTGACTTTAAATGAGATCATTAGATACCCTTGTATCATTAACTTATTTGTCAGTAGTCGGCCTCTTTTTTTAGTATAATTCGTACAAAGAACATGCTCTTGCGTATCAAATCAATTGGGAGACATAAACCCTATATGCAGGTGATAATGGTATATTGCTATATAAATAAAGGAAATTGACGATAAAAATCAAAGTTGAAGTCGTCACATTTATCATAAAATGTAGTGGTTAGTTTACCACCATTGTCTTTCTCTATTTAAATATCCAAAGTTCAACGATACGGCTCAATTTTCAACGGGCTAGGGTTTAAATTCAACTCTGTTGATCTCGGTATTCAACGTTGAAATAGGAGTCCCGGGTCAGTTTTCAACCCGGGTCAAAATTCGTCGTTACACCGATATAGGAGTAAATCTTTGTAACCCAAGTTGTAACCACAATGACGAATTTTGACTTCATTCTAATGTTACTAGTACATACGTGCGTGGAGGATGAGACTTACACGTAACTTCCTCGTAAATCCGACCCTACTCTATATTAACATGTAGGCATGCAAAAGCAATATAGAAAGTTAAAATATTTTCTTTTATAAAAAAGCTCAAAACTAGATACTCCAGCAGTAGTTAGGGGTGTACATGAAAAAAGTATATGTGAGATAATTAATAAATTTTAGATAAACTGAAAACGATTACCGAAGTCATAACAATGGTTTGCTAGAGTGTAACTCTCAGACCATAAAATTAGGAACATTAACAGAATTTGGCCACTTGCAAACATTCGCTTTTAGTGGAACCTTATCTGGCACAGAAGTACCATCATATTACATTTTTGATGCGTGCTTCGATAATTTCAATGATATTTTGATAAATTTTAATTTAGATTGAAAATGAAAATACATGCACTAAAATTTATCGAAAAACACTTTATTTATAACCGTAAGTAGCATTTTTTTTTTTTTTAAAAATCTTCTTTCATAGTAACAGAAGTCAAATATTTACTTAAATGTGACTGTTTTATCCTCGCATTTTTTTCCCTTAACTGTGACATCAGTGACCTAACAACGCCAGCATGTTCATTGCGTGGACCCTGAGGTCCACGCAGAAAATATATAAGCGTGGTTAAACCGGATGCCATGGGCTTACGTCGGGCTACGCATGCGCGAGAATGCTAGAGAGTTCGCCTCTAAAGATAACTTGCCCTTAGAACAATTCGCCCTTTTCGAATTAGAATATGCCATTCATGGGCAAACCTCGCTCTAAAATCTGTACATCGTATTTATGTATTCTTCGGCGTAACCAAGATCCGAATTTCTCTTCTATACATATATCCGTATATACAAACTAAATTCTATGGTACAAACATTTTGAATAAGTAGGAAGAACTTAATAAATAGATAGCTTAACAGCTTGAACATGTTGAATTAAAAACTTAATTCAACTATTAGGTTTTAAAAGATAGTCTTTATCATGTTTACCGGCATTAGTTTTGTGGATAGACAGCAATCGAAATATAGCTTGATAAAGGCCTCTAGCAACGTTTTTTTCATGTGGGGGAGAGGGAGAAACATCAAAAAAAAAAAAAAAAAAAAAAATTCTGCGTATTACAGATGTGTGCTATACGAGTACCATCTATCTTTCCAATGATAGAATATCTTCCGAAAAAATCTAGTATAGATGTCAAGTCCCAGTTGTTATGGGTTACATGTATCGAAAAAGCCCGATTTTTTAAATGACAAAACTATAGGCCATACAATCGGGGATAAAATTTAACAATTTTGCTATGAAAGTACAATCACTCAAAGTAGCCAGATCAATGTAGAAAATGTTAACGAAAGATTAACCTGTACGTACCACCTTTCAGAATAACCAATGAACTCGTCCAGAATAGATATAGATAATCCCATATCCAAGATATTCGACTTTTAATTTACTCCAATTTTCACTAGAAAAAAAATGCACATGTTATGAAACAGGTGTATAGTTCTTTATGTCCGTAGCAAATATTGTCACCAGTCTAAGCGTCACTAACAAACAGTGCACACACGTGTGCTTGCAAGACCAAATAGCCTAGGTCTACATGTACACACGTGCGATGAGACTGTTAATCGCATTTTCTCAGACCTTTCTGGCGATCTCGGAAAAACACGTTGTTTTGCCGAGAAGTTACGATTGTAGGTAATTACACACAAAATTATTTTTTTTGTGTATATAAATTGATCGAGTTAATCGATAACCTAACATCGCTTTAGATCTCGAGACCCTCTAGTGATCCAGTACAGGGTCGGATCCAGCAGTTTTTGAAAGGGGGGGGGTTCTAGGTCACACCGCAGGCACTTAAATTCAAGCCCGTAGCAACGGTTTTTCAAAGGCGGGCAACCTCCAAAAAGAGTTGACAAGCAAAATAAATAAATAAGGCTAAAATAAAAAATACCTTTGTTTCCCCTAACGCGACCGACCCAATAAAATTGCGCCGACTGAAAAGTTTTTTTAATAAGATATTTCAAATTTTTTTTAATGTTAATCAACTTTTATAAAATACAATTTTATAAAAAAATTAGTTTTCATCAGAAGGGCAGATTTTGTTCTAAATTGTGATTTTCAAGCGTCTGTTGGAAACTAAATGGTGTCCACAACATGTGGTCACAATTCCTGTTATTAATCAACGGCGACGTATCAACCTTATGCCTTTAGCTTATTAGAATCCCACACTCTGAAACAATTCGTCAATAATAATTACCATGACTTAGAGTGTTTCGGTGCTATTTACAAACCTGTCTTTTAAAATAAAGGTACGTACTAGCAAGCATCGTAAAGCCCTCCTCATGAGCATACGAAGGGCTCACCTCTGCACCTTGTGAACAATCAAATTCACTACATATTATTTAATTTGAGTTTTGATCTAATAGACAGTTCATCTATGTTCCTATGTTTATTATACGGGACCATAGGAGTTGTTGTTAATATGTCTGCATAATTATTTCATCCTGTGAAAATAATTCAGACGTCCTTTCTAAATGCCTTTTATTCAGGGGTTAAACTTCGTGACTTTGACATTGTGTATGGCATTTTCATAAAATTTAGATATGGTTTGGTTCAATTAAATATTGTTTACATACTCTTTCCAAATAGTTTTGAAATCATGAATCAGATACAACTTTCTGAGACGTGCAGTGTATTTTGTTTTAATAAGGCCCTTGAAGATTAGTTGTTTCTTTGTTTTAAATCCTTTTTAGAATTGTTGGGATGAAATTCATTTATGATTTGAACATTTGCAAGGTGAAGGTCTCCAAATTTAGTCTTGTAATCTACATTTTTTGCCATTGAGCAGTGAGGGATCATTTTCGTACTAGCATCTACTGCGACACTAGACCTACGTTTTACGCTCTAATTCGAAGGACCGGTCTCAACGCCCCACATTGGGATTTGAACCTGTGACCTAGAACTAGCTCCTTGCTTCGGGACTCCAAAACGAAATGTTCTAGAACCACTGCACAATTCGAGCCCTTGAAAAAGTACGTTACATATGGAAGCACTGATTTGAAAACTGATACTCGGATATCCGGTCTTTGCGTATCTGAGAATCTCTTCTTTATTCATTAAATATTCCTAATTCGATTTCAAAAAATTTACTTTGGTTGGTTTGAGATATTTCACTAGTTCAACTGAATATAGATGTTTATTCATTTACCTGAAATTTTGCTTTTAAATGGCATTTGCATGATATTCTGTTTACAAATCGCTTTCTTTTGTACTTTTTCTTATTTATAAAGGTATTAAGTCCATTAAATTTCAGAATGTATTTTCAAAGCTGCTGGCAGAAAAAAAATTATTTACCTACCTACCTACCCAACTCGAGATTGTAGGGTCGGGTTAGGGGAAACAAAGATATTTTTAATGATTGCGTAAATAAATAAAATAAAAATAACAACCTGTGCACCACACTGTACAATCCTATTTCGGGGGGGGGGGGGTTCTAACTTTTCGGTACATTTTGATTTCTTTTAAATGTTTGATTTTTCCGTATCTTGAACCTTCCCGCAACAAAAAGTGCGGAGGAGCTTCCAAAGCAAATCAAAACTTATATATTGAAATTAAATAACAAAAGATTTTTTAAGAAAAAGTGAGCCCCCCTCCCCCACATACTACGGGGATATTTTGAACCTTTCTCATCATTGATTAAAATATCCCCATAATGAGAGGAGATAAATATTCTCTTAATTAATATGCAAACTCCCTTTCATGACTTTTTATGCATACTTCTTAAAGTTAGTTACTTTAGAAGATGGTCTAAAAATGGCTTAGCCGTACGTTCGCCGGAATCTTCCGATGATTTCTTTCATGTTGCGTGCGGGTGGTCGAGGCCCGGGGCCGGGGTTGTGAAGGTACACGGAGGAAAGTAAGAAGCATGCAAAAACTCAATTTAAAGAGCAGAAAGGGCAGAGATTGAAGTACTTATTCTATTGAAAATACTAGACGTAAAATATCTATATTACAGAAAAAAATTCTCTCTGTCTCTTCCTCTTTCTGCAAAAATAAAGGGGGTTCCAACACCCAGACCCCCCCCCCCCCTTGAATCCACCAATGGAGTTGAATTTCAACCATTACGATACCTGCACGCTAAAGCCTCTTTTCATTCTGTTGTTAATTTTAAAGGCTACATTACAATTGTGATAGAACATTTCATATTCATATCATTTCAAGGTCATGACTTTTTTATCATTACAGCCTAATTAAGCGGACTTAAATAACGATAAAAATTACAAGATACATGTTAAAAAAAATTCAATGCAATTACACCTTTGTAAAATTACTAAATCTAGAAATTTTCTTTGAATTTCGTTTAGAAACACATGCATATGGTCCACGTATTGCAGTCCTTTTTTAAAGGACAGCAACTTGTTTTTTTCAATTGATCAACATGCTGAACCAAGCAGATATAAGAACAACTTCTCCAAAATAGGTGATGATTCGAAACTTTGCGTTACCACTTAAGCCATGGGCATAACAGCTTCCGGAATACAGAAGGATTCCCAGGGTAAACAAACTGCCAGTCTATAAAAGAAAGCATCAATCAAACACATAATTTATGTAATTGTTTATATTAATTTCAAAAAGCAAAGCTAAATAAATTACCTTCCTTGTGAAATCAGAATAATCCTATCTATTATGTGTTGTCCATTTGTCCAGGTTCTCATTGTACGTGTGTTTAGGAGAGGGTATGAATTGTATATTTGTATGCACACAATTAAGGTTGATTGATAAGAGAGATAACTCTCACTGGGATAAATGACTGTTATTGTCAAGTTCAAAGGTCATTTCTATCAAATTTTGCTCCACAAGGTACACGTGTATACTGAAATTATGTAATTTTTTTTTTAAAATTTGATTGTGAAAATCATAAAAATTAAAGCAGAAGTTTATATGAGTGAACAGAGGAATAATAAATCTGAAACTCTGAGGGAACTGTGTCATTAATCATACTTTTTAAAACACATAGTGAACAGGAGACCCATGGACCACAAAGCTCATGTAAGTCACAAATAAATTTGAAGATAAGCAAAACCTCGTATTTAAGCCATTCAACGTTAAATCAATGATTTCAACCAATTTTATTTTTAGTATATTGAGAATTGATGTAAGGAGGTGATATTTTTACAAATTGTTG
This sequence comes from Saccostrea echinata, assembly GCF_033153115.1. Classification (NCBI taxonomy): domain Eukaryota; kingdom Metazoa; phylum Mollusca; class Bivalvia; order Ostreida; family Ostreidae; genus Saccostrea; species Saccostrea echinata. The sequence goes on from NW_026889825.1 coordinate 989,458, forward strand.
TCCTAAAATGTACTTGCAGAAGTTGATATAAACTGTCGACCAATATCTTAGCCCCAGGGGCCATGATTCAAACAAATTGATTTTACATTTCATGGGGATGCTTGCATTGTTATAATGGCTATCTGTAGCCATGCTTTTATTCAGAAGACTTATAGATATTTTTTCTATATACAGTACGCGCGGTTATGGTGAATCAACAGAGATGGAAATTATCTTATAATATATCCAGTTTATTTAATCATGTCGAGGCTCAAGTGGTCAGCTATTTATTTTTTAATGGTCATAACAGTGAGCAGTGAGTTTAAAAGCCCTAACTGAACAGTGAGGTTATTGGTCATAACTAAACTTCGAGTTTATTGGTCATAACTGAACAGTGAGTTTATTGGACATAACTGAACAGTGAGTTTATTGGTCATAACTGAACAGTGAGTTTATTTGTCATAACTGAACAGTGAGTTTATTGGTCATAACTGAACAGTTGACTGAACAATGAGTTTATTGGTCATAACTGAACAGTGAGTATACATGTATTAGTCATAACTGAACAGTGAGTTTATTGGTCATAACTGAACTGTGAGTTTATTGGTCATAACTGAACTGTGAGTTTATTGATCATAACTAAACTGTGAGTTTATTGGTCATAACTGAACCGTGAATTTATTGGTCATAACTAAACCTTGAGTTAATTGGTCATAACTGAACTGAGTGGAATCGTCTAAATGATAACAGGTAGATTACTCAGTTCGATCAATGTATAGTGTGCATAGTACATGTATATGTGTACTTACCAAGGGTTTATTACAAATGTCTGCGCACGCAAGTGCTAAAGAATGCACCAAATGCATTTTGTACCCATTCTCGTAAATCTACAGACAAAAAAGAAGAAAACACCGAGTAATTAATGAATGGTTTTAACAAGATACAGTTTATACAGCCTTAAAAGTCTATACCATATAAATATATATTCTTTTTGATTTTTTCTCTTGAATCCATGATTTTAAATGAATCATGAATCCACAATCCATTGAATTTTAATAATAGGACATACTTTGAAAAGTACAAATTGATGGCAATTTATACATTTTTAAACGTCTGAAATAGGCATACTTCAAAAGAGATTCGGCCTGATCTATGACGTTATATATGCAAGACTCCTTCAAAGGCTATATTATGAGTGCTTTCATTATGTATACCTTCCTTCCTTCACCACGAAAATATCAATATTCCTTTCTTATGACATAAACTTTCTCTATTCAACAGATTAAAAGCTTTTGCAATCTTGCATACTGAACTTGCTTCAAAAAACAATGAAAAGAAGACATAATTAAATTATAATACTCACCTTTTGTAATTGCTTCCAGTTTTTATCTTGATTTTTAAAAGCTACGAAAAAAGAAAATGCTGCAAGTTCGATTCTTAAAATAGAACACCCAATGACTTGTCACTTGCACCTACCCCTCCCCTATTTTCTTAAGCCTAAGATAAGCTCTTTAAAAACAACACTATATGCTATTCTGAACCCAAGGATTTCTTTGCAAATAAGACATTAATTATTTGTTATTTCCTTCCGTTCGCTCTCCAAGACTGGAGATAAAATATATGTAAACATCAATGATTACCTAAATTGGTATCATACAACTTAAATGTACATATGTGAAATAAAAAAAAAGTATGATACCATGAGTTCCATAAACAACCATTGATACTGCCATGGCACCAGACAGTCCGCCGATTCTTAGGAAAACCATTGATTTCTGAAGGGGGATGAACACTTCCTTCGGTATGGATGTGATCTCCTGCTTCACTTCACCTGTACTATTGCCCCCTACTTTCTTCTCATAACCCAAAACTGTGACCGCTGTATCAATTGTTGACACTGCCCCTTTCAATACATCGACAGCCTCCATGTCACATTAGGCCATTAGCATTTTTCTTAGCCCCTGATCTATTCATAATATTTTGGATTTTCCAACTTTCACTTTAATTTCCTGCTTAATTAAAAATAGATACATTCACAAGAATTTTTGATTATGTACTTATCGACCAGAATCTATACTTATAAATTAATAAATTTTGCAACTCCGCAACGGGTCCATCAGAGTTCTTACTAATTCTTGTATGAATACACTATATACAAGATTATGTACATAAACTTAATTCAGATTTCACCCGCATAGTAAGTAAGTATCGTACATTAGATTAAAAGTCTACTTTCATTTTCTATAAGCAGCCATGAAATAGCAAAAACGTGAGTACGGTGGCGGTTCCGGTTTGCGGATTTAAGTTACTGGCAATTTTTAATGAAACTGAGAACAAGCAATCGTTTATTTATTTCATAAAAATCATTCAATCAAAACTTGATTCAAGGGAGCCGACTGGGGTTTTATTGTGTGAAAACTACTACAGAGAAACTTAAATTTTTACCATGTATACCTTACATTGACTTCAGTATACATGCCAAGTTTAGTGAAAATCTAACGTCTGGTTATATTTTAGGGACCATCTCAAAATACAGGTACATTTACTATAGGATTATATAGGAAAATAATTTTATATTTCAGACAGCATTTCTCGACCTCGGAGGTTATCCTGCAACATTCACGATAACGCGGACTTTATTTCTTAAACACAACCTATCCTTTGGTCTTATTTTGTCTGACAGGTTTCATACCATTTGAAGTCATTGTTTTTATATAAAATTACAGAGTACTCCGGATACCTGATAAATATAGAGGGTCACGGCGGATGTGCCCGGTCAACCGGGGATGCTTACTTTTTCTAGGCATCTGATCCCATCTCTGGTGTTTCCTAGAGACCGTGTTTTTACCCTGTTCACGATTTGTTTTGTTTACTGGATGTATGAGAATTGATCGCTGTATACATTATCTTCACATTTACATTACTACTGTTCACAACATCTATTAGAAGCAGTGACTATTATAAGAAGTTAGAACGCTAGCTTGTACCTTAATAAACGTATTTGTATATAATTTTGATATCATTTCAGAACTGAATACTCTTTGATAAAAAGAACAGATTTAAAAAATCTGCTCATGCGAAGTGCATCTCAATGTATTAATTTGCACATACAATGGTTGATCCAAAAGTAATATTTACTGCTATAAAATCTTATAACCGAAAGTTATCATCAAAGTTTTACATACTAATACCCCATTGTATTTTGATCGCGTCTTGTTTTCAGTAGTTGTTTCAAAATTATTTGAATTTTATCCAACTGTTATTTCTAAATTTATTCCTTTTGCATGGATATGTATCGTCAGGCACACGTGTAAGTCATGTTAAAGGTTGACTGATCTTCCACTCACTTTCCTCCTCCTCAGCTGAGATATTGAAAATTTTGAAACCCTAACTAAACAGGAGACTTGAGGTCCGAAACATTTACTACCAACAAAGGAATAAATAACATTATAAAGCTGCATAAAATACCAAGGTAAATGGGAATTAAAAGATGGGCAGATACAAGAAGAAGAACATGTTAGTGGAGGATGAGTCTTTCACGTCACTTTCTCTTAAATCCGATGCTAAGCTAGATTTATATGTATGCACAGAGATATGAATATGGAAAAAAAATATGGAAAGTTAAATATTTTTATGATATTACTCAAAACTAGATGATCCAGCAGTAGTAGTGGGAGTACATGGAAAAAAAAACTATGTGAGAAATATAATAGTTTTATAGATGAACTGAATATTAGTGCCGAAGAAAGTCTTTGAAACTCCATCGGTGCATTTTTTGCAATTTTTGAAGCAAAAAGCTTTAGATGGAGGATTAAGTATAATTATACAGTTTTGTTGATAGCTTGTGATTATATAACGCTTTTAAAACATCGATATCAAAATTTTATAATACATGTATATTTAAATTAGTTGCAGATTGTTAACGAACATTTTTGTGTTGAGCATTAACGAGTATGGATTAAAGTCTTTTGGCTCCTTTGTACCCTTGATTTAAGGGGTCAGTTATGGATCAACCCTCTTGAAATATCTCTTTCTTGGAAAACTGTTTTTTGTCAACTTCATAACTATGGTTTGCTAGGATGTAATTCTCATGCCAAAAAATTAAGAGCAGTAACAAAATTTGGCCTCTATCAAAACGGTTTTTACAAACAATTTATTCGCTTTTTGTTGTATCTTTACTGGCAATATTTACATCCACTGAATATTTTCTCCTTTATTTCTTAAGAAAACCATTGTCGTTTATCAGTCAGTAAACAACACTAAGAATATCACCCGTACAGATATCTTGAGCAGTGATCATCAATGAAACGTACAGTGACGTAAATATCAATAATGCAATTTTTAATCTGCTTAGCTTAGAGCTTAGATGATTATTTGTACATATATTAACAATACGCGGGCTATGCATTTTTTTTGCAACAGCTGTAAAATTAATTCCCATGCTATCAACTAAAGAAAGCATTTTATCGTTTAAATAAAGTCCCATCGTATGAACAGTGTTAATGAGTGCTTCAATTTCAATGATATTTTGATAAATTTAATTAACATGAAAGACATACACTAAAATTTATCATGAGTAAAGGATGCATAAAAGTGGTTTAATTAAGTTTGGATATTAAGCCACCATTAAGCTGCAGCTTAAAAGTGGCTTAGTGGTAGCTTAATGAAGTTTGGACATTAAGCACCAAGAAGCTGCAGTTTAATGGTGGCTTAAAGAAATTTACTTCTTTAAGCCACTTTAAACCACCTTTAAGCCACCATTAAGCGATTGCTTAAAGATTGTTTTTCGTCCTGTGAACGTAAAGAATATTGGAATACAAAACTAGACACGGTCTTTCCATATGGTAGCAATGACAGTGTCCATGGTGTTGTGAATCTTTCAAGTCCACTGTGTAGCAATGTGAATGTGATGGACATTTTAACAGTAACAGAGATGTACGCAAAGTCATGGACATCGGGCTTACAATAAATAAACCTATTACAAACGTTGTCACTACCTTGTGTAAATAAACAGTTTCTGAGTAGTCCTTCATCACATTTGCACCAAACTTTATCATGTCCCTTTGGAAGTTTTGCATAATCCATTTGTAAAAGTCAAGGGAAGTTCACATTTGGATTCTTCAATTATACAGGTTCAGATCATTGCGAATCATAGGTTCTTTAAACCGCCACGTTTCGCGGAAGAAAATACAGTTCATACAACCTGTTTGTACCTTGAACTTCAATATATCAACAAAGAAATTGACGCATTAAATATAAATAATATTTTTAATTCCAAAAAATGCCCAGTCTTGTATTCCACCATATTTCAAGCTGAAGTCCACACCTTGTATTTGTTACAAATGTACATCTACAATTGATTCCAAACTTTTTAATTATCAAAAAAAACCCTCAGTACCTAGATATCGAGCATCTAAAAATATAATTCTCCAATGTGTTTATGTTTTTCTTCACCTCAACTATAGTCCTGCTGGACACATCACTATTGGTGGCGTAAATATAAATAATAATGAAGACCTTAAATCACTTATTATAAGAAGACCAAAGTTTAGGGAATCCCGATCTTTCAACTGTCGTCATAATTTCATAAATATTATGAATTATGTAGAAGATTACGCCAGACGATGGGCCAAATATGTAAAAAGAAGACCTTGACACTTTGTCAGAATGGATTAGAATATCAAATGGATGTTGAAATCTCGCATTAAGCGATTGAGGGGCTATATGAAAACCATCCATCCTCCTATCTTTCGACAATGCAGAAGCGAAACAATAATTAGATAAATGACACGATCAGTATGTACTGGTCCCTGCTGACAAAGCAGATAACGACATTGTCTTTGTTTGTAAGGCTCATAATTTGAATTGTATTTTAGAGGAACTAGGATTTAATTCTGCATGTGGTAATCAAACTTATACCCACAGCTCCCTTTTTAAGGAGGAAATTCTTCAAAACCATATGTCAGTTTTAAATATTTTTAATATTCCCAACAATTAAAATGAATTTGAATTACCATTCTTATAGTGGATTCCAAACCTCCATAAAAATCCTTATAAAGGTACATAGCAGGTTCCAGTAAATGTTCTACTAAGCCTCTTTCTTTACTCCTCACTAAAATATTAATGACAGTGAAGGAGAAACTTCAGGAGTACTGTACAACAGCATAATCGAGAAGTGGTGTAATTCAGATGTGGATACTTAAAAACTCCAAGGAACATTTAGAAAATTTGAAATCACTTTACCGAAATAATAATATCAAAACGTACGACTTTTTAACACTTTACACAACCATTCCCCACGATAAATTTAAGTCCCGGCTTTTTGACATCACAGACAGCTGCTTTTTCAATAAAAATGGAACACATAAATATACTTACCTTGTCATTGGTCCATTGCAAAACATTCTGGTTGTACACACAAATATTCTGAAGTTGATATTAAAAAGATGCTTGAGTTTCTGATTGAAAATATCTATGTAGGTTTTGGAGATCAGGTTTTCCCAACAACCTGTCGGAGTTCCCATGGGTACCAATTGCGCCCCGTTAATAGCAGACCTATATTTCTTTAGATATGAAGCAGAATTTATTCAAAAATTTCTACATTAGAAGAAGAAAACATTTGTTATGGCTTTTAACTCGACATTTAGATATATCGACGACGTATTATCAATTAGCAATACTTTCTTCCATTTATTGGCGTCTCCATATGAGTGGAAAATTCTCGAGAGGGACGTTAAACAACAATCAATCAATCAATCTTCCATTTATTTCCCGTCTAGGTATATCCCAATGAGCTTGAAATAAAAGATACCACAGAGTCTGACACATTTGTTTCATATTTGGATATAAATGGTAATCTAACATCAAAGATTTATGATAAACGTGATAACTTCAAATTCCCATACTTATGTAGCAATATACCTTTATCACCTGTAATATAGGGTTTATGTCTCTCAGTTGATTCAATACGGAAGAGCTTGCTCTACGTACGAAAAATTTCTAAAACGCGGCAAACAACATGATGAATCAAGGACATCAACAGTCTCTGTTTGAGGTCATCATTTTGCAAGCTTTGTGGTCGATACAATGGTCTTGTCAGCAAATACAACATATCCTTAAGTCAAATACTGATTAACGTTTTCCTACTAATTGTTAGGCATTGAATTGTCTACGGATTTTTCTTTTTTTCTCGATCATGACAAGCACACACGGTGGGTGTGACCGTCGGCAGGGGATGCTCAATCCTCAATGGCAACTGATCCCACCTCCATGGCAACTGATCCCACCTCTGATATTTTTGGAGGTCTGTATCTGCTCTGCTCCCGATTTGCATTGTTTAAATGGACTTTGATCTTGAATATTGTTCGTTATCTCCATATTTCATGCAGGTGATAGCGGATTAATATTACATAAATAAGGAAAGTTGACGATGGAAAAGCTGAAGTCTTCTTGTTTGTCATTTAATTTAGTTGTTAGTTGGCCTTTGTTTTAAATAAAAAATTCAAATTTTTTATACATGTTATTTGATAAACTGCTTATTAGAATTTACGATAAATGGCTGTTAGTGTGTCAAAATGATGGTGGGTCAAACTGATCAATCAGGATTTTCTCAAAAAAAAAAAAAAAAAAAAAAAAAAAAAAAACGTTGTCCATGTCCACGCTATTGCTTATTGGTAGCATTGAATTTCCTTTATACATGGTATTTTGATCAGTTTTACTTAAAAATTGAAATGTAATGTCAACCAAATTATTTTATTGCAAGTGCATTTATAGTTATTTATAATTCCAACACATAAAGCAAATACTTTTCATAAGAATCTTTCTCTTAAGAGCAGGGCAAATTTATGACTGTTTACATATGACTGTTTCATTTAACGCATTTTTTGTTGTTCCTTAGTTGTAAATTAGGTGACTCAAGAAATTCTGTATGATCATTTCTCTCAATGGTTGAACTTAGCGAAGCATCAAGCAACAGACACAACAACTTCCAACTATTCCAAGCGTAATCAAGCAAGCGTTGAAGATCTATAACAAAAAGTAATAAAAATAAAAGTAAATCAAACACGTTTTCTTTTTCAGGAGCTAGGCAAAATATTTATTAGTTGCTAAAGGGATAATATAATGTTCCATCTTTACATGTTTACTATAATATATGTTATCACTTCATTTACACAAGTTCTTATTAGTCCCCTACCGGTGAAAGCGGAGGGGACTATAGGTTTCCTCTAAGTCTGTCCGTCCGTCTGTCTGTCTAGCTGTCCCTCTGTCAATCTGTCCCATTTGGTTTTCCGCACCTTTTTTCTAAACGCTTGCAGATATTGACCTGATTTTTAGTATATATGTGTATCTTGATGAGTTACAGATCAAGTTTGCATTTCGTTCCGCTTCAATGATTTTTAACGGAATTACGACCTTTTCAATTTTTCAGGGTTTTCCGCAATTTTTTTCTAAACGCTTGCAGATATTGAACTGATTATTGGTATATGACTTAACCTTGATGAGTTATAGATCAAGTGTGCATTTTGCTCCGCTTCATTAATTTTTGACGGAATTTCGGCATTGCCAATTTTTAACGGGAACCAGATTACACTTGCCGGTAGGGGACTAGTATTGCTAATGCAATACTCTCAGAGTGCTTGTTCTACTTACTGTATACACGAAAATTTTGCCCTCTTTTATTTTTGCCTCTTTCGCCCTACTCACAGTTGGGGAAATTTAAAACGGGGCAATTCATAGAAGCTAGTATTTTTAGTCCCCTACCGGTGAAACCGGAGGGGGACTATAGGTTTCCTCTGAGTCTGTCCGTCCGTCCGTCTGTCTGTCTGTCCGTCTGTCCCTCTGTCTGTCTGTCAGTCTGTCCCGATTGGTTTTCCGCACCTTTTTTCTTTATGCTTTTGAGAATTGATTTGAAACTTGCTATTTACCTTTTTAGTGATAAAGTTCAGATCAAGTTTGAATTTTATCACGTTTAACCAAAAGGTTCCAGAGTAAATCAGTTTTAAACATTCCTCTTTTTTATAATAGTTCAAGATCGGGTTCGTGCTGCACTATATTAATGTTACAAAACGAGGTTGTCAGGTTTAAAATTATTGATTTGAAACTTGCTATGTACCTTTGTAGTGATAAACTATAGATCAAGTTTGAATTCTGTCATGTTTGACCAACAGGTGCTAGAGTAAATCAATTTTAAGCATTCTTCTTTTTTATAATCAGGTTCACGATCGGGTTCGTGCTGAACTAAAATGTTTCAAAAGCGAGGTTGTCGATTGTGACAGAAGACGGTAAAGTAACATTGTGCATTGTTTTCAGCAATTCATACCAGCAAATACTTAATATACTTGGCGAAATAATCCCAGATGCAACAAGCATTCTGAGAGTATTGCATTTGCAATACTAGTCCCCTACTGGCAAGTGTAATCTGGTTCCCGTTAAGAATTGAAAATGCCATAATTCCGTCAAAAATCAATTAAGCGGAACGAAATGCAAACTTAATCTATTACTAATCCAGGTAAAGTCACATATCAAAAATCAGCTCAATATCTGAAAACGTTTAGAAGAAAATTGCGGAAAATCCCTAAAAATTGAAAAGGCCGCAATTTCGTCAAAAATCAGTGAAGCGGAACGAAATGCAAACTTGGTCTGTAACAAAAGACACATCAAGATACATTCACATACCAAAAATCAGCTCAAAATCCGCAAGCGTTTAGGGAAAAAGTGCGGAAAACCAAGTGGGACAGACTGACAGACAGACAGAATTTTTACATTGTACCATTTTGAATATCCAACCATAAGCGAAAATCCAATAGATTTACAAGTGTACTAGTGTGACATCACTATAAGGACCAAATAAACTCTTCAACATAGTTGTCAATGGTTTTACTCTGAGAACATCGTCGTTAGTAGCCTGAATTAATCTCAGCTAGATCCAACGATACTAAAATTTTTGGACTGAACGTCTCTTCGAATCTCAGACCAGTGTCACACAAAGTGATTCGGGAAACCTTACCCAAACTTCAAATACAAATATAGAATCATAGTAGAAGGAAGTATTTGAAGCATACTATTTCTGGAACTCTTCAGCGTCGGAAGTTTAAACGAATATGTCAGCGACCACAAAAGGTTCATTGGTCACTTTCAGATAGCTTTCATTTAGCTATCAGATTTTGTGATTTGTGTTCTATATAAAACAAAATTGTTAAGGAAGTAAAATTACTTCTGCAATATGAAATATTTTGAGGTGATACAGATCCATGCATTTCTTTGCGAGAAGAGGTTTGCTTTCATTTCATTAAGGGGGAAACGCTTTTCTTCAATATTCCATGTTTAGTGATTCTCGTGGCCGATAAATCCACGAGACAATCATTTTATTGAACAAATATATTGAAATAAAGACGAGACAACACTTACAAACTACATTAAGACCAATACTTTACACTTTGTGATATACGTTTAATCTCGTCAACAAGCCAATTCTTGGTTACAGGCTACTAATTTTACCCCTATTTCATTGAAAACGCAAGTAGTGGCAAATTAAAACAATTTTTTTTCTTAAAAATTCTTTGGGATGCATATGGGGTTGAATGGGGTTATTTTTGGGCATAGATGTAACATATGTGAGTTGTTAGCATTTCAAATCTGAGAACTGTGTCTTATGCTCATTTCACCCTCTGATTAAGGTGTTCCAGCACATCAATTAAAGGGCCATAATTCTGCTTTGGAATCATCAATTTCAATGAAACGACATCAGCTACTTTGTATAGACAAAAGACACCGACATGTCAGATTTCAGCAAAATTAGACAATGCTTGTGTCTTTATTAGGTTACAGGCTACTAATTTTACCCCTATTTCATTAACCGCGCAAGTAGTGCCAGTTTAAAAAAGAGAGGTTTTTTCTTAAAAATTCTTTGGGATGTATTTTGCGTGGAATGGGGTTATTTTTGGGCATATATGGCAAGGAGAGGGTCTGAAAAAATTATAAAATTGATAAAAATGGGAAATTTTGCTTTTAAGCGCGTAGTAGGAAGGGTGTAAAGAGGCCCATGTTTATCCTTTCCACGAAGGAAAAGTGAAATAAGCAGGGTAGGGGTTATTTGCGATGCCATAGCAGGACGTGGAGACTATGAATTTTCCCGAGAGCCTGAAATTTTTTTTGACTTGAATTGTTCTTACTCTGTGCCAAGTTTCATATAAGTTGAGCCGTGTGGTTTTTTGAATTAATTTTTACATTATAAAAGAACGTATAGCAAAATAATTGGTACTATCTTACTACGCGGTTTCTAGAAAACCGCACGCGTTTTTGCAGTATACGGGTATGGCTAATTTTTTTTATGTCGCTACATTTACATTCATTACCTACACAAATGAAATAATCAGAGAGTATTTTACATTTGATTCATTACATTAAGTCTTGGAAACTCACTTATCATCAAATTTCATAAAGGCAGTCGATTGATAAACATGTACATGTAGGTCTTGTATAAATCTGAGAGTTGACATTGATCTTTAAAATTATAGTAAAGCTATTACAACGGTACTCGTAAATTTGTAAGCGACATAAAAAAAACGTAAATTGGGTATGTTTTTGTATAATGACTGTTCTCATTTATTTATTTGTGCTCATATATACATGTACCATACCACGTATTTTTGTTGAGTTTTAGAGTTTAAATCGATATAATGTATCATGTTACAACGGTAAAATTGTTAGCGACATAAAAAAGTTCTTATTTGCAATATTTTGTCATGCTTTTGTAGAATGACTTTGTGTCAGATGGTAACTAAACAAATTCATGATCAATGATAAATGTTTCAGGTAACAAATTACATGTATCTGTGTTGTAGTGTTGTTGATGGTGCTGTTAACTATGTACTTTGTATATAATTCCTTTTAGTTTAAGAAGTTTTTTTTTTTAGTTTAAGAAGTATTTTATTCATAATATACAAAGAAGTATACAATGAACATGGATTAAACAGCAGGCAAAAGTGGCCTATATTAGTTCTCTCCATTTGAGATCAAGGTACAAATGTAAAAATTGTACATATTTGAAGTTTTACAAAGACATGTATTATAAACTAATTTTAAAAGGGTTACAGGGTATAAAATTGAAGGAAAAAATGAGGGAAAAAAGGGGGGGGGGGGAGAAAACATTAAAAAGTGATAAAAAAGAAAGGAAAGGAAAAAAAGTTGGAAGGCTCAGAACCATATCTATTTGTGTACTTTAAATCTAAAGGTCAAAATTGAAAGACATGCTGCACAATACTTAGTATATATTCTAATTCTAAAATCTTTTAGTGTTTTTTTTTTTTTTTTTTTTTTTTTGTTTTTTTATAAAATTATGAACTTGATCAAAGAACAACATATTTTCTCTAAGAGATAGACAATCTTAACCAGGCTATACAATATTGACATCTCTTGGTATGTCATAATCATTCATATATGTACATTAAATCAAAGAGTTCCTGGCAAGATCATAACATGGGCATGGAAAGAAAAAAATGAACAGAGTCTTCAAAAAAAAAAAAAAATACCACAATTTAAGCATTTAGAAGAACAAACTAAGTTATGATTAAACAAATCTGCATTAAGATTACTTTTTAACATAGTTTCTCAACTGACAGTGGAGTATATTTAATTTTCTTTGTCCATAGTTGTATAATTTGGATTTTATTTTATCTTCAAAATCTTCATTTTGTATACATTGTTTGAATTTTGCTACCCTTGTTGCAGATTTCGAGCAATCTGGCAAATCATTCCATAATTTAATTGTAGTTGGTTAAAAGCTATTATAATGTTCAACTTTTCCAGTGAATGGTACGTGATACAAAATGCGTAACTATGTGAAACAGGTAAACACTGTTTAACCATTTCTTGCAAATATTCAGGTGTATAATTATTAAGTATTTTGTACATAAGTGTAAGCTTGTGTTTAGTTTTTCTTTCACTCAGTGTTTGCAATCCTAATTCATTATACAATTATTCCTTTCGTTTGATATCCAAGAGAAGAGTAGTTTTCTTGCAGCTCACTGATGTACACGCATCATTGAAGAATAAATTATATATATATATATATAAATATAAATATATATATATATATATATATATATATATATATGTATATATATATATATATATATATATATATATATATATATATATATATATATATATATATATATATATATATATAGCACATTTTACAACAACTCTTAAACTAACATTACTGCCCTATGTGAAGAAATATTAATATAGAAAGCACAAAGAAATTCACTTTTATAAGGATCCCATCTGACAGAAATTTTTAGATTTTGAGCTCACATGAGCATGGTGGTGGTGCTTTGCTTAGGAGAATGCCCACGCATTTAACAATTCCCTCTTAAACCTTAAAGAAAGTTTAGTAACTGCGTTATCTTAATGATTTTAATAAAGCCAAAGATACAGTCACGCAGAAATAATTTATGAATCAAGGGCCTCGGTTTATAGGAACGGTTTCCACGGTCCACAGTTAGAATCGAACCGCGACGTAAAGATCAACTTCTACTCCGCGCCTTCAGAGCAAACGCTCTAACCACTGCGCCACGCGAGCGACGAATCCTAAAATATTAAGAAATCGAAGTATTTGTTTGGTATTTAAATATGCGAATTTGTGCTCTTTTCTTTATAAATCTATATAAATTTTTGCACACATATTAGACTTAATCATAAAATCTTCCACACTTACTTTGAATTGGGAAACATTATCCATATGAACAATTTTAAAAAAAAAATATCTTCCTTAAGTAAAAATGTGCTTTCAACTGCAGTCTTTAATCATAACGATTTAAATAGCATGTTTAATTGAATATTCATTTTTATGCTTTATATTGTTTTTACTTTTAAATGTTTCACCGCTTGCTCAATCTATTGAATTTCGAGTAAAGCGAAACAACAAAGGAGCAAAAAAACCTTCGTTTGAGAGTAATGACGTAAATGATGACGTGTACAGTCATCTGCATGAAAAGGAGGATCCAAACATTGATGAAAATTACGACCACACCCATGTAATTCCTAATCAGATGATGGGAGAAAGTTACTACGGAAATATTAACACAGGAAGAAAACACAAAGGGAAATAGAACTAAAATACTGCCTAAGCATAAAGAAACATGTGTTTTTGCGAATGCTGGATAACTTTGTCTTTTTATTCCAAAACTTCCTTTTTTACTTTTTAATTGGAAAATGCAGAATTTGTTTTTTGCTTTTATTAATGGTTCTCGAAAATTTACTTGAGATTTGATAATTTTTCCTATATGATGAACTCTGAAAAAAAAAATTGATCAATACATATAAATTTGTCAATACAGTTAAATTTTTGTGAGCATATTCTTTATTGAACCACTGATTTTGAAAACCTAAGAACAAATTACTTTAATCCTACTTCATACGATTATTTGTACAGACATAAATGACAAGATAGGCTAAGACCCCTTTTTGGTCCCTGATTTGGGGTGTCTTTTAGAGTGATGCAACAGTTTATCCAAAAAAAAAAAAAAAAACAACCCTGCAGTTGTCACCCCTGCCACAAAATGAGTATTGGTTCTAAGATATGGGATACAAAGAGGTCACAGGAAGGTCAAAAAATGTCAATTTCCGAATTTTCTCATTTTATGCAGATTTTCATCGATTTTACAGCACATTTTGTTTCAGAAAACATAGAGCACAAGCTTGCCTATCTACCAAATTTATATATTTTATACTCTAGCATCAGATGCATCTTGTGTATAAAAATCTCAGATAGGCAAGCTTGTGCTCTATGTTTCCCGACGTGAAAGGTATCTCAAATTTGACGAAATTCCACCAGAATTGAGGAAATTCGGGAAAATGTCACACTTCTGCACTTTCTTGTGGCGTCTGTGTAAGATCTGAATGAAAATTAGTGCTGGTTTTAAAACAAGCATCATTTTAAGTTCTTAACTACAAACTAACAGTTTTAACTGTGTTCTGATTTTTACATCAAATAAGGGGCCAGATTCGGCCGTTACCATACCTTGTCATTTATCATTGTTACATATTTCTCTTCATTCAAAATTAAATTTTACGAGCTTATTCGCTGTAATAAGCTTTAATAACAAGACAAGAAAGTGAACTTAGTTTGTAAATGTAAACTTTACCTTCCTGTTGCTTTTTTTCGGCTTAATAAAATTCAGGATCTATTAGAATAAAAAATATCAATTATTAAATTAATAACTTAAGGGGGCCGACTGTGGTTTTAATTGCGCAATACTTCGCGCAGCATAGTAAAATAAAGCGTATTTACTCTTTTAAAGCAACTATTTTTACATAATTTATAAAAATTAACAAATTTAGAAAATATCAGGTTAAAAAATCTAATTATGTTTATAAATAACTGATTTTTTTTAACGATTTTTCAAATGATGGGTAGATAGACGTCGTAATAGTGTGTTTTTGACGTTATGAATAACCGAAGTTCTTTAAGCGGGGTCATTAATTATGCCATAAAATAAAAAGTATAAAGTACATGCTCTTGAAATTTTAAACATAGGAAATTGAGAATCTAACAATCATTTTTATTATTTTTTATGTAAATCTGTGGTATCTGTCATGTTTTGTTGTACTCCATAAAAAGAGGAAAATATCATGAATTTTGACATTTTGAGATGCCCCCTCTGGAAACCAGACGGTGGAATTTTGTGTTTCTTACACAAAATGTACAATATAATATTACCCATCAAATAATATAATTTGAGCAAAATGTCTATAGTAGCATTTGTATAATTTGCTCAGAAGTGCGAAGAAATGGTATTTTCCTATATAATCCTATAGTAAATGTACCTGTATTTTGAGATGGTCCCTAAAAAATAACCAGACGGTAGATTTTCACTAAACTTGGCATGTATACCGAAGTCAATGTAAGGTACATATGGTATAAAATTAAAGAGTTTCTCTATAGTAGTTTTCACACAATAAAACCCCAGTCGGCTCCCTTAAGCATAATTATATTACTTATTTTCTACTACTTAGAAAAGTAGACGTTTTTCACCTTACTTTGGTTCTTCTATTATATTTTGAGAAATAAGTTTATGTCACAATTCTTGAGGTTAAGACAGTAAGTCATTGTTATTCCTTGTAATATGACATGACATAAATTTCACTTTTTCTATATATCACAATCAAAAGCCTACTAAAGTATTAAATCAAAAAGCAAATACAGACATCAAATCATACAGGGAATTGTTGTGAAAACGTGAATTTATACTACTAACCTTTCTTTTCAATCGCTCCCATTTACTTTCTTTGGCGTCTATAAAAAAAATAAAATTACAACGTTGAATAAACATCACACATATGACTCGTTATTTGCCTCCTCCTCACCCTTCCCCCTCTTAAGCCGGAGATAAGCCCAATATAAAGCAAACAAATGGGGATTCAAATAATTTACTGACACTATGTTAATGGGTTTTTTTTTTGTTCCTTACTGTTCAAAAAATTGAAATTTAAATCATGAAATTAAGGATTAAATCGTACTTATAACAAGATGCTTGCATAATACATGCGTATATACAATGGAAAGAAAAAGTTTACTTACAATGCTTCCAAATACGAACAGCTCCACACTCAATCACGACAACGACCAATAATAGCCCAGTCATTTTGAACAAATCTGAGCTGTTAAGGAGTATTACACCATTGTCGGGTCCTTTCTTCACATAACCAAATAATGTGGCCACTTCATGAAAACATGATTTTGCCCTTTTTAAGCTCTCAACAATCATTATTATCACATCAACAATTCTCCTTGGCCCCAGGCTTTTTTCTGTGGATTTGGATTTTCCCACTTTCACTTTCACATATTCTATGAAATAAACGTTTGATTTTTTTTCTCGGCGATGTCAGTATATTTAGAACCGAGGGAGGAAAGACTCATCGTAATGTGTGCAGTCAATTGGAACATCACTTGGCTTTATCCGTCAAGTCGACTTGACGGAAAAAGCCTATACTGAAGATCTTCTCAGAGTGCAAAAGGAACTTGCGAAATACACACACACACACACACACACCCCCTACATCTATATCTATCTATCTATCTATCTATCTATCTATCTATCTATCTATCTATCTATCTATATATATATATTTATCTATATATATATATATATATATATATATATATATATATATATATATATATATATATATATATATATATATATATATATATATATATATATATAATCCTATCACTTATCAAAATTTAAAATATATTATGGATTTCAAACAAAACTGTCATTTTTTGACAAAATTCATACAATTTTTTTAATCTTGGTATTTAAACACCTAAATCTAGGGAGATTCTTACACATCAATATAATGTACATGAAGTGCGAATATAACAAATAGTAGATAAGCAGAAGAGTCCACTGAAACAAAACAAATGGGATCAGGTGCCATGGAGAAGTAAGCTTCCCCTGTCGACCATTCATACCCACCTTGCCCACCTGTTGTCGTCCCACTTACAAGTAGCCAAAATGATGAAATTGTTACAGGTGACTAGTTTTGGCTAGATGGGAATGGTGTACGGGTAAGTGGAGGGAGAGAGAGCAAAAGAAATTAATTACAGATGACCTATAGTCTGTTTTAGATTAACCACGGAAAAAGGTTAAAATGTTCAGTACTCAAATTCTGATAATGCAATGAATGGTAAATAAAAGAGATATAATTTTACATTAATTAAGTTTTTTTTTAAATTTTAAATGTATTACATAAAATTATTACTAATTTATTGATAAAATCTTTCTTTATTAAATTTGTAAATGGTAAATGATTTGTATTTTTTTTTATTTTCTGTTTTATTCATTTTTAATATTTATAATTTGATAATATTTTAACTTATTAAAAATGTTTAAGTGCCAGTTCTATTTTATTGTGTATCCGAAACATTGAAAAACACATGTAGTTTAAGTAAGGTACTGGTAATGCTCTTGAATCTCTTTATCGTAATCATGTGTTTGAATTAAAATTAGAATAAAACTAATAATTAAAACAAAATGTTACATTAATGGCAAAAGAATTAAATAAGATGACTGATAACAGTAATTTGAAAAAGTTTTCATTTCAAATAAACTTACTACAAATAGATGTGCTTATATCAGACTATTTTGTTTAATAATATGCTACAGCACTACATTTTCAAATGAAAAATCTTTTTTATCATTTAAACATTTGTTCATTATATATGTGCATCAGATGCTTTGGGGAAACAAGTCCTTCTTTGTTGTATAAAATGCTGAATTTTTGAAGATTATTGACAAGCTCTGCTAAATAAATATGAACATTTTTCTAAAAATTCTAGTTCTTTAACTAAAATCATATTTTGTTCATTAAGAATTTAATTTCAGTTTTGGACACTATTAATGTATTTCCAGTAGACTAAATCAAATTATATTATGATATTTTGATATAAGTGACAGTTGCTTTTTCAATAAAAATGGAACTCGTAAATTTACTTACCATGTCATTGGTCATTTGCAAAATTATTTTGTTAAAAAACATTCTGATTGTACACACAAGTACTCTTAAGATGACATTAAAAAGATGCTTGAGTTTCTGATTGACAATATCTATGTGGTTTTTGGAGACCAGGTCTTCCAACAATCTATTGGAATTTCCATGGGTACCAATTGCGCCCCGTTATTAGCAGACCTTTTTTGTATTCATATGAAGCAGAATTTGTCCACAATCTTATACGTGAAAAGAAGAAAAAAACTTGCTGTGGCCTTCAACTCGACATTTAGATATATCGACGACGTATTGTCAATTAACAATGGTTATTTCCATTCTTATGTCGATACGATATATCCCGGTGAGCTTGAGATAAAAGATACCACAGAGTCTGACATATCTGTTTCATATTTAGATAATTTACTTGAAAAAGACGTTAATGGTAATCTAACAACCAAGCTTTATGATAAACGTGATGACTTTAATTTTTCAATCGTCAACTTCCTTTACTTATGCAGCTATATACCTTCATCACCTGCATACGGGGTATATATCTCTCAGTAGATTCGATACGCAAGAGCATGCTCTACGTATGTACAATTTCTAAAACGAGGTAAATTATTGACAAACAAGTTGATGAAACAAGAATATCAGCAGTCTCGTTTAAAGTCATCATTTCGTAAGTTCTATGGTTGATACAATGACCTTGTCAGCAAATACAATTTATCATTGAGTCAAATGCTGACTGACGTTTTTCATACTTGTTAGGCCATTTTTTACACACTGAATTGTCGACGGATTTTTCCGTTATTTCCCGATCATGACAAGGAGCACACGGCGGGTGTGACCGGTCGGCAGGGGATGCTCACTCCTCCATGGCACCTGATCCCACCTCTGATGTTTTAGAGGTCCGTGTTTGCTCTGCTCCTATTTTGTAATGTTTAATGGACTTTTGAGCTTGAATACTGCTCGTTATCTCCATATATTTCATGATAATTTTACCAAATGTTACATCAAGAAAAAAAATTGTCTTAGTTGTGTCAATTATCCTTATGACTTTTTCCCTATGAAATATGCCCAATTCTTATTAGATATATAAAAATATTTCATAAAAGACTAGTTCTAATTCATGTGTGGAAAAATTACTTATAATGCAGCACTGTTAAGGCGTACTTTGAAGAAATCAACAGAATATAAACGTGCATAAATACATACCTTTTTAAAATAAATTTTAATTTTGTAAAGGTACTACATTATCTTATGACTTTAACATTCTTTGAAATAACATTGTATACCCCGCTCTGTACTGAATTTGGTTTGGTCACGTTATTTGATAGTCACGTGATAAATGCATGTAATGTGTACTGTATGTAGGTCACAAACAAATTTCAATATCGCAAGGGCATACCCTAGTTAAAATTAAAAATTAAAGTAATAGATTGTTTCTACATAACTTGTAGTTTATGGAAAGTGCTGCTGCTTTAAATAGAATTCGCATTTTATTAGTTTAAATTTCAAGTTATCTTGCTAATGTCGAAATATGTGTGACCTTTACCAAGTATTTTATGTATTTATTAAGTTATGCTATCGATTTCAGGAAGGCAGCAGCACTTTTCAAGTTAAGGAATATGTCCATTATGTGTATTCAAAAAATGGTCAAGATCTATTAAGTGTATGCCCTTGCGAAAAGGCGATTTAATGAGGCACCTCGGCGTGAAACATGCACACCTTGTAGACAAAAACACGGTAGAATTAATTCAATACATTCTATCGATATTTTTTAAATAATGGCACTAAACAAACGTTTCAGATTTGTATTAATGGTCTAACTAAGATTTTCAAATAATATTCTGTTTAATAATAAAATGTATTTTTCACTGTGAAAAAATTACATGATCCGCCTCTCACTGCACATAAAATGCGTCAAACTTTACAATGATGACGTCATGTCGTCAAGTGCATTGCGATCAGTGACTTGTTTATATCTTGCTGTGTGGGATTTAACTAGCGACAAAAATGAATGCAGTGGTAAGTTTTGATGTAGTTCATTACTCTTATGCAGTTTAGATTCGCAAATTATTTCATTTTCCGTATTGTGAGGAATTGCTATATTTGTGTGATGTCACAGTAAACTTTTCCCGTATAAATTAGGCCCCGCCCCCTTTATGCTGCCTTAACAGAGCTGCGAAATGAATATGCCTAAAAGTATACAATCAAAACCATTTTGCACCTTTATTTCAACAATGCATTTATTTCTCAATACATTAATCTCAATTCTTTTTCCATTCTTTCCATCTCTTTCTTGTGTTAGTTAAGTAATAATCCAAATATATTCAATTGTTTATTGTCAAAAAATATTTATCTCTCTGTTGATGGATGAATTAAATAAATAATTATTTATTCACTTATCAAAATCATTCTTTTCCTAACTTGTGATCCAAAATTTGAATAATTTTTTAAAAATTTTATTGATATATATGTATGTGTTTTAAAATTATTAATATGTAGAACCTGCTTAATTAATGTTTTATAGAACAAATATTTATGATATGTATTTTGATAATGAACATCACATGTAATAATTACAGGTAATAAGCCTAGAACAGACTATACAGAGGTGACAACTCAGATGTGAAAATTCCAATTCTGGCTAGATGGGAATAAGAAATTGAGAATTTTGACTTGGTGGGAATAAACTACACTCCTTGTCATGATACGACAAACGGAAAAATCCGAAGACAAAACAGTTGAAAAATGGTCTGAGAATTAATGTAGTTTGAAATACAATTGGAGAAAAAAAAAATCCTTTTTGTTTCGATGGATTCTGTTAGAATTTGTCCAACCGATTATAGTGTACCATTTCTTTTCAGAAATCAAAGTAATCAGATGAAAAGAATAAGATTATAATGCCTCATCAGAATTGGTTGGACAATTACTGAGAAAAATAAAATATATATGTTTTGATTTTCATACTTGTATGTTTCAATAAAATTGTTCGCGCTTTTGAAGAAGGTACACCTGTATCAATGTGTTGGCCTCTCCCCCTACATAAGTACATAAGTACAACCAACATATCTAATTGGGGGAAAATTGCTCTGTGGGAAATCGCACATTATAATTATTACACAGATCCACCCCCAGGAAAATTGAATCTGGCTTTGGATTACCGTGGCGGAAACCTACTCTATAGTCTTTTTTCCTTCGGGGGAAATTCTACTCTAGAACCAGTTTTTCGGGAGAAAAAGATTTGAGAGGGAAAACCTACTTTACAAGGCTAGTCTTGTAGAGTAAGTTTTTCTCTCTAAAATCTTCAAAATGTTCATGTGTTTAGGTGATTAGATTTCCTTGAATCTACCAAAAACCAACGATGCATATCATTGTTTAATTGCGATAACGCTGGCATGACAACTATTATATGAAATTTTTCATGAGCTTCATAGTCTCAATGATTTTTCTATCAAATTGATAAAAAAAAAGATATCTACCAATATTAAATGAAACAGACAATTTCTAACCTTAATTCAGGAAGCAAATAATTTTATAAATATCATTAAGTACAATATAAAGTCAAATACTAGTATTTGGACAAATGACTGTTTAACATGACTTTTCAACTCTTCATGTTCATTTTCACCAATTGAAAAGCAGCATAAGGTTGCAGAACCGATAACAAATTCTCCAATACGGTACTGGATGAAGTTGCTAAACATGTTGTTATTCGCTAAACCATATACATAAAGGGGGAACGGAGAACAGGATGATTCCCAGCGTAAATAAACTGTCAGTCTATAAGAGAAAGCATAACATAAATGTAAATCGTAAGTTAATCAAACAATTTCAAACAAATCAGAAGGTCAGTCTTGACACATTCGTTTAATTAAGTTTGCTGATATGGAGACAACAGATCTCTTTTTGTATCGCCTACAAAGCAGAGCGACACTTAATAGGCATCACTTTACCCGATGTCTGTCCAGCTGTCTGTCTGTCACACCTTATATCTTACTGTAAGAGGTTTGGATTAGATATTTTCTTTTGATCTACTTAGCAAAAATACTCTAGATTGTTAGTTTAAATTACTTGTTTTGAATTTTAGAGGCAGGGTTTTTATAATTATCACATGTTAATGAACTTATGATACTGCACTTTGAACTTATTAGATTTACAGTTACCACAGAAACTGAAATTTAAAAATAAATAAATAAATCAGGGATGGGGTCAATTACTTTAAAAAGTAATTAATTAAATTACAATTACTTTGACTTTTTCTTCAATTAAATTACAATTAAATTACAGGCTTTCTAAGACATGTAATAAATTAAATTACAATTACTTTGCAAAAGTAATTAATTAAATTACAAATTACATTTTTAATTTTTTTGAATTTTTTTATAATTCCTGTCAATGAATATACAGAACATTATTTATTTGTATATAAGCTCAGCCTCTGCACAAACAGTACAAGAAATAATACACTATAGGCATTGTGTATCATTCTGGTTAAATTTATAACATTTATTTACAAAATAATTAGAATCTCTTAAAGAACTATCCGAGATCAGTTTGATGCAGTTTCCACCAAACAAAACCTACATGTACACAAATTGCATGGCTTATGATATTTGATTAAAAGTGAGTGAAATGAGTCGCTGGACTGTAACCCCTCAAATTAAATATTTCCTTTGAAGGTAACCTGAACATCCTAAATTGCTATTTATTTTTAAACAATTTTACTTCATAAATCAGAATTGTACAGATAGAAAATTCATTCATAAAAATCTGTTTAGATGTTAAAATAATTATCAAATTGAAAGTTTTTCTTTTCTAAAGCTAGCGGAGCATTTTAAATTGAAATAATTATCTCCATTGGCTTTGTCTTCTAAATCATGGAATGAATATCTCTTTAGAGGAGCTGATTTGTTTTGATTGCAATTTAAAGCTGTGATCTGGAGGGCAATTATCTCTTCCCAACAAGGGAGAACTTAATTAATGACACACACCTTCTTTTTCTTTATTATTGACCAAACAACAAAGATTGAAATATAATAAATGTGTGTTTCATAGCTGAATAGACCTAAGAAGGGTGGTTCAAAATTCATATTTATAAACATAGATCAAAAAATTCAAAATTTACATAATGATTAGAAAGAAACTAGTTTATTATTATCAAGCCAATCATTTAATTATTTTTTTGTAAGCATTAACCTAAGATTTTGTATAATTGAAGGATTGAGGATATGTTTAACATAAAAAAACATATAAAATAAAAACCAGTAGAATGGGGAGGTAGTGGTGACAATATATCATGAATTTATCATGAATGTGTATTATATAAAGTAATTGAATGTAATTGAAAAAGTAATTGAAATTACATGGTATTTTTTCAGTGTAATTAATTAAATTACAATTACAAGTAATTGAAAAAATGTTCAATTACAAATTACTTCCAATTACTTCAAAAAATGTAATTAATTACAGTCAATTACAATTACTTTTTTCAATTACCCCATCCCTGAAATAAATCAGGATTGCTATACCAAAATGGATGGTTTTAGAACAACAATACTACAGTTAAAACAGTCTGAAATGTCTTTTGGATTGTTGAATTCAACAAATAATAAAATGATACATAGTTATTTCTAATGATTTAAAAATTCATAGTTCATTTTAGTTTTGAGGGAAGGGGAATATTATTTCTGATTCTATCACAGTCTTACTCTCCGATGATTTTTTTGCAGACAAATTCATGAACTATAAATCTAGTAACAAATAAGCAGCTAATCACGATAGGATTTATTTTAATCTGGAATGTTGTTTTGCAGGCGATGCAAGTGTTCCTTGGAACACTCTAGTCATTATATGCACAAGCAGTTTACATGCACATACGCTACCAAGAAATAGATGTATCGTCCGCTCAGTTTTCTTTATCAGCCGAGGCCATGTGAACTTTTGAGTGTGAATTAAATATTAAACTAGATGCTGTCATGAGACAGTAATACCCGCACTATGGTTTTTGCCTCTAAATGCACACTACTTCATATTGGGCTTACCAAGGAAAAAGTCAAAATAGTTCTATAAGAACTGCGAACGATAGCATTGTTCTCCCGCTTACCTTCTGGTCAATCTTCAAAAGTTAACATATTTGGATGATTTTTCATATTTATTTAAATATTTATATGAATTTTCATAAAACATTACTTCTTTGGGAAAACAAAAAGAGATAACTCTATAATTTGGGTAAAACTTGTGTTTTTCACTATAGAAATCAACGGAAAACGGAAAATATTTTCAAAACACCCCCCCCCCCCGTGAAACAAAAATTCTTTTTTACAGGTAATATGGACTGTCATTTCACAAATTTATACCAAAGCTTTTTGTGTTTCACGGGGGGGGGGGGACATATGTTTAGACAAAAAAGTACAAAAATGCTTATTTTTTTCACCAATTTCAAAGAGTTTTACAACTAAAATATTGTATTTTATTAATAATATATGTTTCATTTTATATGTGTAAACATAAGAAAAGATTTAAGGAACATTTATTCATATCCAAGAATATTTCAAAATGTGTTGATGCTTTAAAGCTCGATTTCAATGGAAAATATCATCTTACCCCCCCCCCCCCTTATTTTAAGTGCTGGAATTAGGGGTAATTAACTATTTAACTCTGGCATTAAAAGTATCAGTCAATTACCATTGAACTCTTCTTTACACTCAACAAAGATTTCACGGTCAAATTGCCATTAGTATTGAATTTAATGGGTGAAAAATGTAGGCGGGATTGAGAGTTAGCCTGCGTAGTTCTTTACACAGTACATGTACATGTATTCGTCAGTTCGAGCATAAAATGCTCATGCAGGTGACCATGTGACCTATGAGCCTCTTATTGGTATTTCTTTACTTAATTCATAACCAGCTAATCTGAAATAACAGAATTTAATTAATGATGTAAATTAGGCTTTGATAAAAGGGGGGATATAAATTTTTGACCCATAATTGGAACTTTTTAAATTTATTTTCTCAACAACAAATAATATTATTTTAGTAAAAGCTTTTTGATGAATTTATCAAAATGTGCAAACTTTATTTTTAGTATTTGATTAGGCAAAAACCTCCTTGAAAAGCCATACCCAATCAATTTTGTTTCCCCCCCCCCCCAACACACACACACACAAATTGCCTGTTTTTGGAAATTGGCCTAGATGGCAAAGTTACGTTAAAACATCGTTTGTTATGATAAATTTGTTCTTGTACTGTACCTATATGTGAACACCTTTTTTGAAAATTTCTACATCACATTAGGCTTGCGTCACCCTACTAGCACTAGTACTAGTTTTACCATTATCATTTTTTCATTGCACATTTTGCAGTGTGGTGTAAACATCATTACATGTATATCAGTAGAAATTAATTCATTTTGTGTTTTAATTGGATTATATTCCATGAAGTTGACAGGACCTATGACAGTCGGTAAGTACAAGTTTAAGTATTGATTGGGGGTAAAATAACCGAAATGCAAATGGTTATGTTAAATTTTAAAAAGGATCAAAGATCATCGAATGCCACAATAGACGAATTTCACATTCTGAAGAGTTATCTCCCGTTGTCAACATTACATTCAGTTAGAGGCACAGATCCAGGTATTTTTTTCGGGGAAAAAACAAACAAACAAACAAAATAAACACAATGATGGTGGGGTCCTTGTTTTTAAAGGGGGGAGGGCGTCCAAAGTCATTTTTTATTTGCTTCTGTAAAACAATATATAACGTTAGTCCTATTTGAATATCTCTGCAAATTCCGGGGGGGGGGGGGGGCAATCTCCCTAGCCGCACCCTGTCCCTGAAATGACAAATGATCATGTGACTCCAAAATAGTAGAAAACTTTTCCATTTGACTATATATATACATAATTTTGTTTCTTGTGTTATAATGTTATCATGGTTATGTACATCTAATGTTTTAAGGTTAGGAACCCCTGGAGGTCATCTCCACTCTCTTAATGAACTGGAAATGTTCACAATATGACTACATCAAATTAAATAAAAGTGCATCAATGATAAGATTGCTTGACATTTCATTCATGAATTTGGGTCAACCCATGTACCCTCCTAAAATTAGGAATGAAAATCATTCAAAGAGATGGACCATTAAACTATTTGTATATATTCACATTTTTTATGTCAAAACAAAGTATTAGTTACATGAACAAACAGGGGTCTGGGAAGGGGAAGGGGCGAGGGGAAGGAGTTATCTCTTTACATCTTAATTGTTGAAAACTCCTAAAATGAATGTTAACCTCAAATCTGACTCGTACGTCTTCATTATTTTTAAGTGGTGACAGGTGTCTCCATATGAGTGAAAAATTCCCGAGAGAGACATTTAACAACAAACAAACATTAATGACTTAAAAAACACAATATACATGTACATGTTTATTAGTCAACGGATATACTTCTGGTCATATCTCTAGTTCTCCCTTGCATCAGGAATGAATGATATAAATATTTTAAGAATGATTAAGAGTTGAAAAGGATGTGCATCTTAAAATTGACTAAGCTCTGTGGTTGAATTAGCTATACCAGTTTAGCTTATTTTGCTACTCAAAGCACCTTGATTAACTACTTTTAATCATACTGTTTTCTGAAATGTGCAGTTTTTTCAACATGGATACAAGTCATACATTTTCAGCTTCTGAAAACAATGCATGAAAATAACTGCTTTTCAAACACTGTAACTCTTTCCAAGTACTTGGGATCATAAGTTTTTAGTTCACTTGAGTTTTTCTTTTTTTCTGATCACATTTTGTCTGTCATCCATCTGTCCGCCTGTAAACTTTCACATTTTTGTCTTCTTCACTAGAACCACTTGGCCAATTTCAATCAACCCTGCCACAAAACATCTTCAGGTAAAGAGGATTCAAGTTTGTTCAAATGAAGGGTCACACCCTCTTTCAAGGGGGGGGGGGGTAATCAAGAATTAGCGAAAATTTGGTGGTATCATTTAAACAAGTCTTATCAAGAACCACTGACTGGGTCCAAAACATTGACACTTTCTTGACATAGACTTAGTGTAGATTCAAATTTGTTCAAATTATGACCCACTGGGGAACGATGGGGCCACATATGGGGATCCAAAGATTTACATAGAAAATGCAGGGGATTTTTTCCATCATAAATCTTCTTCTCAAGAACAGCAAGGGCATTATTGTCATCCGTTTTCGCGAAAGGGACCTAGGAGACATTAAATCTCATTTGTCTGTCAGTCTGTCTGTTTGTCAAGCTGTCTGTCACAATAAATTTAACCTTGGTCATAACTTTTGAATAATAAGAGATAGGGTTTTCATATTTCTCATGTACATTTCTAAACATACTATGATTTTTGAACCCATGACCTTGACCTTGAAGTTTGACCTACTTTTCAAAAAATTTAACATTATTTTAAATTCATCATTTTGAAAGAGAAAAGATAGGGCATTCATATTATACATGTATATTACCTGTGACAAGACCTCTCTAAATATAATTATCATGATTTTGACTCTGTGACATTGACCTTGAAGTTTAACCTACTTTTCAAAAATGTTATATTTCCTTATAACTTTTGATTGAGAAGAGATGGGACTTTCATATTTGACATGTACATTATCTGTAACAATATGTTTCCGAGCATGCTATGATTTTTTTACCCCTTGACCTTGATGTTTTACCTAATTTTCAAATTTTAACTTTGGTTTGTATTTGTATACGTAGTTGATACGAATGATTTTTGGCCTTCTGATGATTCTAGATCTATTTATTTGGCAGAGGCATCAGCTCGAGAAAAGGCACTTCTTACAGTCCAAGACAGTTTGAGAGACCATAGGATTTATGCTTACGTTGACAATATGGCATTGATTGAAGAACCAAGGTAAAAAGATACTAACTTAACAGGGTTATTAAGTATTATTATCAGGTTACATATATTAATAAGATTGATTTGAGGCTTCATTATATCCCATCTAAATGATACACTACAGATTTCCCATCTTCAAAGCTTTTATATTTTGATTGTATTCCCAACTTTAAGGAAATTGATCAAACACAAGTATGGTCCCAATTCAGTTGATCTGATTTTTTCATTATTAAAATCCTGAATTTAATGGAGTCATGCACTTTAGTTACTCCTCTGATGTAAACAAAACCTGTTTGGTGGCTGTTCAACTTGTCCTGCATACAGGATAGGATATTGATAGGGAAAATGAATGAGTATTTTATTGGTTCCATCTAAACAATGTTTTGTTGAGGATTTATTTGGCATCTTATAGCTGCTAGACTCTCATTTTAGATGAAGCATACATCGGGAATACTGATTTGATGTGATTGGCGAATTTCTGAAATGATTGGGGAGTAGAGTATCTGAATTCATTGATAGAAGACACCAAGTATATCCGATAGAAATCCTCCCAAGAAAGGGAAGTATAATCTATGCAATGCTACTCCAGTTTATATTTTTTAGAATTTTAATAGAGAAGGATAGAAAGAAAAAGAAATTTTCAGTCCATGAAATTGCTTGTCAGTATGTTATGTAAAAGGTGAAAATAACGAACAATGATCGATTTCATAAATTCATTGAAGAATACAAATCATGAACAGGGCAAAAGTTACGGACCTCTGGAAATACTAAAGATAGGATCAGGTACCTAGGAGGAGAAAGCATCCCTTGTCGACCGGTCACACCACTGTAAGTCCTCTCTATAGATGAAGTAGACGGATTAAGTCAGAATGGTATAAGAACAATTGCATAATGATTGGTGAGAAACAAGCCAGTAAAAATACGACTCAAAAATAGATTTTCTGAAAAAGGCATTTATAACGACTTTAGAATTTGCAAAATGCTGTCTTGAAAAGAGATAGTAAAAAACCCTGTAACAACTTATTTTTCAGTAGCCTGTCTATTAAAAACAAAATGATTGTACTCAAAATATGCTCTTGAATATCGAATAAATTGGGAGACATAAACACCAAATGATTGCGGGGTATAGGTACATAAGCTGGGAAAGCTGACAACGTAAAAGTTGCTGTCATCCAGTTGTCATAAGCTTAAGTTTTTAGTTGACTATTGACGTTTAGTAAGCAGCGTCACATTCATCTATTAGTCTCCCTCTTGGCACAGTAGTTAAAATGCCGGTATAATTGAAGGGGCATATAGATATAAATTCGAATAACATATCCATAACATTTTAGAAAGAATATCATAACTTACAAATTGCAAAAGCATTTAAGACAGATATATAATAATATTTACACGTGTACTTCTTTTATCTAAAATTATCAAAATCAAGAAATTTGGGTTTATATGATTGTCATTATAGCGTCGCAGTTTCACAAAGTAGAATTTATCCTTAAGAGGGCTGGGTGGTTGTTGCCATTTTCAGACTATATTGATCTCCTTTAGAAGAAGAGATCCATATAAAGATATACAAAAATGATCAAATTTTAAAACTAAAATGTATGAAATTTTTCTTTGCCAAATGATTGTCGACAGCTTACGATATCTTATCTAAAAAACTAAGTTATTTCTGATGGTTAATTTGTTGACCCCCAGCCTCCTTAATATTTTAGAAAAGTCAGAAATCTGCGAAAAAAATCTATTAAAATTTACAAAAAATGTTCGCTAGTTTTTCAAAATCTTCATGTGTTAAAGTGATTAGATTTTCTTGATAACTTTAAAAACAAAAACTCCAGGGTGCATAATCATTGTTTAATCGCGATTACGCTGGCACGACGACCATTATATGTAATTGTTCATGACCATCATTCATGTAGTTTCATTTTTTTTTATCAAAAATAAAAATAAAAAATCTACCATATCTACCAAAATTAAAGGGAAAGAGACAATTTCTAACCTTAATTCATGAAGCAAATAGTGTTTATAAAAATCATAAAAAACAATATTATGTCAAATTTGAACAAACGACAGTTTCATCTTTCACATTCTTTTTGTTTTCCTTATCTGTGACTCAGGTGACGTTACAAAGTCTTTATGTTCATTTTCACCAATTGTAAAGCAGGCATAATGATGCAGAAACGATAAAAATTTCTCCAATATGGTATTGGATGATGTTGTGAAACGTTTTGTTACCCGTTAAACCATAGCCATAATGGGGCACGGAGAACAGGAGGATTCCAAGCGTAAACAAACTGCCAGTCTACAAGAGAAAGCAAAACATAAATTAATCAAATAATTTCAAACATATTGCGATGTTGAAATCAAGCGTTCCGCCTTTAATTACTTTCCATATTACTCCATTCCTACGATACCGGTGAGTCTACAGTATCGGGGTCTCCCTTTATTTATAAACTAGCGTGCAAAAAGCGACACCTAGCGACCAGATATTTTTAGAAAAGGATTGGTGAAACAGTCGCTTTAGATCTTAAAATGTTGCAAAGTCTTGAAAGTTATCAAAAGTTACATTAGATAGTACATTTCTAAAGTTTATACCCTACATTGTACATGTAATGGTTCATTTTACAACTGCTTGGCATATCTGATGTCGTCTGGTTTATTTACATAAGGAATGAAGTAAAAATATATATATATATATATATATATATATATATATATATATATATATATATAAATTCAACAATACTTTATATGTGACGCGGAATGAGCTTGAAGATTTTTTAAACTGATTCATTCTCCAATTTTTTTTTTTCACGATGTATTATCTGATAAAATATTAAGTATCTTTTTTAAAAGAATGCAATAGAAAACCAAAGAATAAAAAATATAATAGACAAAATCTGGAGCGCTCTATCGACTGAGCTACCGTGAACGGTGATTACATGAAATGAAAAGCAAGTGTGGCATTTCAGGTAGCAACTGTTACTGCGCCAAGCGCTCGGCACTTTGAAGTGAATGTTGCAGGTCTTTCGAACCGAGGCACCGTGTCACGGCAGGCGTTGGCACGATAAAGATCCCTCACAGCTCAATGACCCTGAGTGCCGAGTACAGGTCTAAATCTGAAGCCCTTCACCGATATGTGGTGACGTCTCTACATGAGTGAAAAATTCTCAAACAGGACTTAAAAACAACATATAATCAATCAGTCAGAATAACAGTAGATCAGTAACATCAGAAAGGGGGTGAGGGTCCTATTTGTGTAGAATATGGTGAACACTAGGAAAATGAAAACGTAAATAAAACTTGTTGTATATGTAGATTAAAAGGAGCAAAAAAAAAAAAAAAAAAAAAAAAAGAAAAAGAAAAAGAAAGAGTATAATATTAACTATGTTTAATTGGCGAAAAGTGATTTAAACGGAAATTGGTCCCACTATTCTTAGTTAAGGAGGTACTAAAAGAAGGGGGCTATTTCAAGTATTTTCTTTCTTAATTATGAAAAGAAAGAATCCGTTTTCTTGAATTTGTTAAATGAAACATTTTACAAATGTAAATGTTTCAGAATATTGTGTTTATATTTTCTTAATATCCTAAGAAAAAAATGTTCTTTAAAGATATCTGATCTCAAAATAAAATAAAATTATGTTTATTAAATTTTATTACAAAAAGTGTGCTTAATTGTTAAGCTAATGGCGCACCAAACATACACACCGATATCAGAGTAAAGTCCCTTAACACTAGTACTTGCCGACAATGTAATTTTCATGTTTGTTTCAAGATTTATGTGTAAACAGAACGATTTTACGGAAGCCGGTTGGTGCCAGGTAGAAAAAATATTTTATCTGGCGGCCGCCAGCTAAGTTTCTGGCGGCCGCCAGATAATTATCTGGCGGCCGCCAGATTAAATAATTTTCTAGATCTACCTGGCACCTACCGGCTTCCGTACGATTTCAAGCTGATTCATTATTGAAACGTTTGTTTTATTGTTAATGAATGGCTTTTTATTGTTCAAAATTGTCGCCAGCGTGGCGCAGTGGTTAGATGTATGCTCTAGAGTTGCGGAGTAAGGAGTTGATCCTTACGTTTTAATCCACTGTGTGACGTGGAGACCGGTTCTTCGGATGAGACCGTATAAACGGAGGCCCCGTGTCGCAGAAGGTGCTGGCACGATTAAGGTCAAGATCTAGTAAATGAAAGGTGCCTACAGATTTCTCAGATTTAAGAAATTAATTCCTTTAATGATGCTTTATAATTTTAGCTTGGTCAAAGAAGTTGTTTCGGGGCATAATTTGTAGGTAAATAAGACGAAAAATCATATTTTAAACTGTCATTTTTAATGAAAAAATAACAAAACCTGCCATGAATACGGGAGTTTTTCCCAAATCAGACCAATGAAATGTATTCAGATTGCCTACAGTCTCTCAGAAAACGTGAATTTGTATGTTCTTGGTCTCTTCTTTAAAATAATATTAAATTGAATATAGGTATCGGGATTACTTTTCTCATGATTTCAAATTGGAATCCATGAAAATACTTTATTTTCTACATAATTTTATTAGAGCCGTAAAGTACGGGAAAAAGAAAGTTGAAAATGATTATGACGTCATAATGGATGTAGCACCAAAAAGTCACTCGGCACACCTCGGCCGATTCGTACTTCATCAAACCTCGGCTGTATCATGTAAACCTCCATTGAACCGGAGCTACTTTATAAGCAATATGGCTGCGCCCTACATTTACACGTGCACAGTGTGCTGAATTCGACCCGTTAACAAACATGTGATTATGAAAAGATACTAAGTGCTTGTTTCTTGGTAAGTGTTATTCTTAGCGTTACCTAAATGCTTTTGAAAATTTTTAACGTATATTAGATGCATGTTTATTATCGTTTTCAAAGCGTTACGTTTTCCCTAAGCGGTAAACAGGCAGCCTTATCACAAATGTTAAGCGGAGACGCATATCAAGTTTCCTCGTACAGCCGAGGTTTGATGAAGGTGACGGAATCAGCCGAGGTTTGCCGAATGACCAAAAAGTTAGTCTAAAGTCATTTACTAGATCTTGACCTTGAGGTCGATCAGTGCTCAAAGGCCGTAGGTGGCGAGTACTTGTCTAAATTTGCAGCCCTCCACTGGCAAGTATTGGCGTCTCAATATGAGTGAAAAATTCTCGAAGGGACTATAAACAAGCAAACAACAAAACTTATTCCCAATTTTAGGTATTTAGTTTTGTTTTCATCTTTTATATGTAAGACCAACTGTACTGTAGAACTCGAGCATATATGTCAGGGATGGCAACCGAATGCAAATTTGTTAATCGGTTAACTGCACGACGTTCCAACTGACTGATTTCAACAATCCTGTTTAATGTTCGAAAACTCTATGGTCGTTATAATGATTTTGTAAGCAAATATAATCTATCATTAGGTCGTAATTTGGTTGACTAGTAAGGCCTTTGTTATTGTTTTTGGTTTTTTTTTTTAACTGAATTTCATTTTTAACAGACAAGAAAAAAATTAGAAAACCATGAATCATACTTGAAATATCATAGACATTGATATTTTTTTTTAGACCAGATGTGACAAAAGTTCATTCTGCATTGTGCTTTGTCATCAAAAGCAGACCTAAACCTTAATTATAAATACATTGACAATGATTGTTACATAACACAATTCGATAGGTTACTTATGGGCAGCGGAAAGGATAGAAAAGACGTAAATGCTAAACAACCATGTAATTTAAAATACAAACTAATCAGCTTTAAAATAACATCAACAGACTCCGTTGCAAAACGAGCGATCATCGATGCAAAACCAACAGTCATTAACTGAATTGACGATGGATGGTTCGAGAGTCTGTAAATTATGAAAAGCCAAAGGCTTCAACTATATGTATTTCCAGTGGGGGTTAGAGTGGATTACGGGGGTTGCAACTCCTTTGGATTCGCTGAGAGAGAGAAAGACACACACACACACACACCCTCACACACACACACACACCCTCACACAGAATGTCTGAAATTTTTTGTTTTATTTTCTGCTTTTTGCTTTTGTCTAGTTTTACTTTTTAGTTTTTGCTTTTCCAGTTTTAGGTAAACATCATAAAGTAAAACGTGATGTTTTGAATAATGGATTATTTACGTGAAACGAGATGGAAATTGACATCTGATTCTAATTACGAGACTCTCTGTGATTTTTACAGAAAACCTACCCAGGAACTTAACAAACGTGCGCTTTGTTGAGGTCCAGATGAAGAGAAACTAGATATCGACGAATTTGGGAGCGCTCTAATACCAGACGACATTGAAGAAGACTACAGAGTTATTTAAATCCCAGGCGATGGAAATTGTTTATACGATTGTGCAACATTTCTATCAGGTGATGATAATTCAAATTATCTTTTATATAGTTTGATCATGACTACTTTTATGAATAGATATTAAAAAAAAAATAAATTTTGCGGAAAAGGTTTCTGAATTCGACATTGACAAAAATATTTTATTTCTGTTTCATTTGAATATCATGAGGGCCTTGACGGCGCTGAGTTAAACAAAGAGACAGAAAAGTATGCTCAGCACCCGGTTTTGTAACAAACCCTTCAATAAGGTGTCATGTTCACTGATCATGAAGATAGCCTTTTTCGCTCTTGCTGACCGAAGGATCTTCAGCTTATTTTGAGGGAAGTAGAGATCGTTGTTCTGCTGTTTATAAAGAGACAGAATTGACCTGCAATGACTTTCTTTCGACTTCTATTATTCACATTCTTGCCATGAGCAAGGATCTCCAAATTCCAAATGAGTCAGCCTATTCGAAAATAAGTCATGGTATATGCCCACTATTTCACAGAAAAATCATTCCTTTCCTATCACCAGTTTTTAAGAATAACCCAGATACTAGTTTGGGAAAATTATGGTCAAGAGATGAAACTTGATAATCGGACAGGATTTTCCTATGAACCAAACCATTCTGCTCTGTTGTTTTCGGATCATTCTAAGCCTCATCGCATGTTTTGCAGTATCAGTGACCCTGCAGAGACACTTTCAGAATGAGATTGATAAAATATCAAAAATCGGATCATGTAAAGTCTCACAAATGAAGAGTGTCAGCTACGTGTGCCAGTGGAATGACAGAATAGACATCAACAAACAGACCATTAGAAATAGAAAAATGACAGTATTCAATAAAACAGAGCTCTTCAGATAGTATTGACATATCACCCGCTGTTTTTGATGTCGGAGAGCTTATTGCTCGGGGTTCTACACCAGGACGAGTACTGACTGATCAGAAAAGGTACATGTATGCTCAACTGAAAGACCACCTTGTTCCTGATCAAAACTCATTTATTAACTCAAACCATGACATTTGGTAAAAAGAAACAGACTTACACTTACATTTCAGACCTTTTGGTTTCAAAACATCCATGATTAGTCTTTATTCCAAGGCAAAAAAGAGGTCTGTGTAATTTTTTGTATTATTTCCACAATTATATTATTTTATAGAAGAACTCTATATCAACAAAACTGACTTATGTTATTGGAAGATTTCTTTTAGTATGTGTCTTTATATTAATGACTTTCAGATCAAGTTCGAGTTTCATGTTGTGTGACCCATTCTCACGAAAAAATATTGCCCTTAGACTTTGAAAAATTCTAATATTCACT
The DNA here is from genome assembly GCF_033153115.1 of Saccostrea echinata. NCBI lineage: Eukaryota > Metazoa > Mollusca > Bivalvia > Ostreida > Ostreidae > Saccostrea > Saccostrea echinata. The sequence continues at coordinate 1,025,469 of NW_026889825.1, forward strand.
ATATTCTAGACCTTTATGCTGTCCTTGCAGATAATTAATTTGGCGAATGTCTCTTTATAATGATGTCATAACAAATCAATTTCGAGTTTAATGTTAATTAAACCATTTTTATGAATGTTATTGCCTTTAGACCCAAAAAGTTTCTAATTATTCACATTGACTTTTTTCTGACTTATACTACATTTAGTTGTTTTTTTGTTTGTTTTGTTTTAGTCCAGTTTTACGCAGCTTAAAATTATTGTTCGTAGTATCAACAACTGATAAAAGAACATAAAAGCAGTATATTATATTCTTCTTTTTTGTTTCATTGTCACGCTTTATCAGTAATTTTCACATCCTTGAAATTTAAAATTGAAAAAAAAGCTGGGGCATTCATGTCACACTAACACATCTAGTTTTAAAGAACCTTCTGCGTTTAATATTTTTTTGTATTTTGTACAATAGAGCCCCTGGACGAAGTTCACATTTCTACAATGACCTGTAATAACCAAATAAAGTAGAATTGTGTTAATAACGGCATTTTAAAGATTACTCCGCCCAATCAATCACGCAGATAGAAGTATACAAATATTTACATTTCCAAATATTTTTCCTTAAGACTCTTTGCAAATTAGAAAACGTTTATGTTCCCATGAACTACCGTGGGATGAGTAAGAATATTTCCATTGTGATGTGATTGAAATAAAAAAAAATAATGCAAACTTTTTTTTCAAAAATGATCGTTGAATGACAAAAATATGCGGCAAGTCATCAAAAAATAATTTAGATATAAGATATGAATTTAATGTTTCAAAATTCATGAGGTACATGAACTAAAACGCTTCACGTCTACATATTTATCATGAAGCGCTAACGCGCTTCGTGAAATATGCCGGCGTGAAGCGTCGCAGTTCATGCCCTCATGAATTCTCAAAAGTTAAATTCATCTCTTAAATGTACTTACCAAATTTGGATTTATAGACCTGTCTGAGAACAAGAGTGCTACAGAAAGCACAACATGTGCACCGCCCCCAACCATGTAAATCTTGTAATTCTACGGATACAAAAAGAAAACAGTGAGTAACAAAACTAATTAAAGTTTTTTTTAAAAAAACAACATGTGTTTAAAAGTTTTTGTTTGTGTGTTTGTGTTTAAAAGTAAACATACACATATTTTCAAAATAACTTTAATAGTAATGTAAAAATGTAATAAATATTTTTTCATTGATTGCTAATATATATACTAATATATATGATTGCTAATATATATATATATATATATATATATATATATATATATATATATATATATATATATATATATATATATATATATATATATATATATATATATATATATATATATATATATATATAGTTCTGCAAAAACTACTCTTCAATATGAAATTGTACCTTTAAAATTCCTTAATTCCTTACACTGATCTTAAGTACTTGTTGAAACTTTACGTAAATTCTCTTTGGCAAATATTTTGGGACTTTTGTGATAATAATAAACTGTATACCATGAAAAACAAAGTTAATCAATCACCTGACTTTGGCCTGAAACGTCAAGACGAAGTCATTATTACAAGAATAAGAATTGGACATTCAACTTTACACATTCATATCTACTGAACGGAGAATAACAACCTGAATGTATCTCTTGTGACTGTGCAATAACTATGAATCATATACTTTTAGAAAGTTCTGATTTTACACCTGTTCGAAATAAGTTTTTTAATGGTGTGCAAACGATGCATGATCTTTTTGCAAATGTAAGTCCTAGTGCAATTTTGCAATACTTGCAAGAAACTGATTTTTACAATAAGATTTAAATATATATATTTTAATTAGCATTTTTGAAATTTTCAATTTCACTGTTTTTATTTTTTAAATTCGAAGTTCGTCGGATGGGACGTAAAACGTGTCAAGGATAACAACCTCCTTGGCAAGCTAAAGATTGTTTCTCTGATTTTCGGAAAAGAGTAGGCTCACTGGGGGCTGCCAGAGAAACCCAAAAACTTTCAAAACCGTTCATACAGTATTATAATTCCTACCTCCAAAATATGGCTGAAATATTGCCGACTCGGCGTAAAACAACAACAATCAATCAATCAATCAATCATATATATATATATATATATATATATAAATATATATATATATATATATATATATATATATATATATATATATATATATATATAAATCCAAAAAAATCACGAAATATTATCTGCAAGCGCTTTCGCCATGTTAGGCTCTTCAGGCAGTTATACAAATGTCAGGTAGGTTGCCTGGTAACGTCCAAAAGCAAAAGTTCACTGTGACGTCATAATAGATCAAGGTAGCGTAAATACGGCAACTTTACGCTACCTTGATCTATTATGACGTCACAAAACTCCTGAAGATTGAAAATGAAACCGGTAGAGTTTATTTCGGTGTTGTGATTTTTTTTTTGATATACGACTAAGTGTGTGGATTTATATTATTTTATATTATATATATATATATATATATATATATATATATATATATATATATATATATATATATATATATATATATATATATAGATAGATAGATAGATAGATAGATAGATAGATACATGTATATATATATATATATATATATATATATATATATATATATATATATATATATATATATATATATATATATATATATATATATATATATATATATATATATATATATATATATATATCCAAAATTGAAATAAAGTCTCAGTAATCGGATTACAATATTAAACAAATATAAAAAGAAAACACAAGAATCCTCCGTAAAGCTTTACGGAGGATTCTTGTGTTTTCTTTTTATATTTGTTTAATATATATATATATATATATATATATATATATATATATATATATATATATATATATATATATATATATATATATATATATATATATATATATATATATATATATATATATATATATATATATATATATATATATATATATATATATATATATATATATATATATATATTTATTTATTTATTTATTAGTAATCAATGAAAAAAAATGACATTTCTGCAATAATTAAAAAAACATACATGTATTGAACAACTGAAACTTGTGCACTCTTTGAATCTATATCAATGATCAATAAATTTTGAAAAAATTCGATAAGCTGTATACACATGTATATAATGTACATTAATCACAAGGCATAAGATTCTGGAACGTTAAAAAAAATCATTAATGTAAATGAAATATATGGAGATAACGAACAGTATTTAAGCTCAAAAGGCCATTAAACATTACAAAATAGGAGCAGAGCAAACACGGACCTCCAAATCATCAGATGTGGGATCAGGTGCTATAGAGGAGTGAGCATCCCCTGCCGACCGGTCACATCCACCGTGTGCTTTTTGTCATGTTCGGGAAAAAACGAATAATGGCCTAACAATTAGTATGAAAAACGTCAGTCAGTAATTCATCGTGGAGAATGGTTGTGTATAAAGTTGAAAAGTCGTAAGTTTTTAAGCTGTTGATTTTGGTAAATTATTGTGATTTCGAATTTTCCAAAAGTTCCTTAGAATTTTTAAGTATCCACATCTGATTTACACCACTTCTTGAATATATTGTTGCACAGTACTCTTGAAGTTTCTCCTTCACTACTGTTAATATCTTAGTGAGGAGTAAGGAAAGAGGCTTGGTTGAACATTTACTGGAACCCGCTATGTATCTTTATTTGTAAGGATTTTTATGAAGTTTCGGAATCCAATAGAGATATGGTAATTTAAATTCATTTTGGTTTTTGGAATATTAAAAATATTCAAAACTGACATTGATTTTGAAGAATTTCTTCCTTAGAAAGAGAACTATGAGTATAAGTTGGATTATCACTTGTAGAATTAAATCCAAGTTCCTCTAAAATACATTTAATATAATGAGCCTTACAAACAAAGACAATGTTGTTACCTGCTTTGTCAGCAGGGACAAGTACATACTGATCATGTAATCTATCTAATTTTTTTTTTTTAACTTCTGGATTATTGAATACAGAAGGATATATGGTTCTCATATTGCCCCTCAATCTTTTAATGCGCGATTTTAACATACACCTGATACATTTAATCCATTCTGACAAAGTGTCAAGGTCTTCTTTTTCATGTCTGGCCGATCGCCTGGCGTAATTCTCTACAGAATCCATAATATTTATAAAATTCTGACTCCAGTTGAAGGATCGGGGTTCCCTATATTTAGGACCTTTTAAAATTAGTGATCTAAGGTCCTCATAATTAACTATATTTGCGTTACCAGTAATAACGTGTCCAGCAGGACTCTAGTTATAGGGTGAAGAAGAACATGAACACGATGGAGGATTATGCTTCAGATATTCGTTTTCTTGTAATTAAAAAGTTTGGAAGCAATAGTCGATGTATATTTGTAGGAAATACAAGGTGTAGTCTTTAACTTGAAATATGGTGGAATACAAGACTGGACCCTTTTGTGATTAAGGATATTACTTATATTAACCGCGTCAATTCCTTTGTTGGCATATTGAAGTTTAAGGAAAAAAAGGACTGTTTTAGCTGCATTTTCTTCAGTAAAACGCGGGGTTTTAAAAAGCCTGTGATTGGCAATATCCATAACTACAGATCCGAGCCTATATTCTGGTGTCGAGGAATCAAAAAATGGACTTTCCTTGACCTTTTCAAGAAGACTATGTAAAAGTTTCAAAGGGACAGAGTAAAGTTTGATGCGAATATGATGTAACCCTAACTGTTGATTTACGTAAGGTAGTAATGAATCAAAAGAGACATCGTGTATTAAAGGTTTATTGTAAGACCGATGCCCATGACTACGCTTACGTCTCTGTGTATGGTTAAAAAGTCCCATCACATTTAAATTGTTACACTGTGGACTGGAAAGATTTCAAACACTATCGACATTATCATTACATCCATAGGATAAGTCTGTCCCTAGCTTTCTTATCCAAAATTCTTCTCGTTGTCTACGGAAAGGTGTACTCAGTGATGGACTGTTTGTGTGGTGGTAAATCTTTTCCAGAATTCTAACTTTCATTGACAAAATTGAATGATCAGGTAAATTAAAATGTTTGTATAAAAGTTGCTGACCCCCATTATTTATCTGAAATCTATGACCTGATGTTCTTTTATTGAGTGATCCCTTGGTTTCACCAACATAAACAAGTCCACAAAGATTACATTCTATTCCGTAATTAATTCTAAGTGTTTTTGTCTACAGGGTGTGCATGTTTCACGCCGAGGTGCCTCATTAAATCGCCTTTTCGCAAGGGCATACACTTAATAGATCTTGACCATTTTTTGAATACACATAACGGACATATTCCTTAACTTGAAAAGTACTGCTGCTTCCTGAAATCGATAGCATAACTTAATAAATACATAAAATGCTTGGTAAAGGTCACGCATATTTCGACATTAGCAAGATAACTTGAAATTTAAACTAATAAAATGCGAATTCTATTTAAAGCAGCAGCACTTTCCATAAACTACAAGTTATGTAGAAACAATCTATTACTTTAATTTTTAATTTTAACTGGGGTATGCCCTTGCGATATTGAAATTTGTTTGTGACTTACACACAGTACACTTTACATGCATTTATCACGTGACTGTCAAATAACGTGACCAAACCAAATTCAGTACAGAGGAGGGTATACAATGTTATTTGAAAGAATTTTAAAGTCATAAGATAATGTAGTACCTTTACAAAATTAAAATTTATTTTAAAAAGGTAGGTATTTATGCAAGTTTATATTGTGTTGATTTCTTCGAAGTACGCCTTAACAGTGCTGCGCAGTGTTTTGTATGTAGGAGGACAACCATCCCTTGATTTTCAAATGTGAAGTGAACAATGACTTTTAGAATTTGCTATTTATAACTTAAACTGAATTTAAATCTACGAAGTTGATAATGTGTCAATGTCACAGGACTTTAAGATCGGCAACAGTTGTGTTGATTATATTAGTTTGACCCTGTATTTCATGATTGTATCATTACTTTTATTAGTGTAGCATTTATTTGTAAATCTGAAACCTAGATGCTGTATAAAACTTCTGGAAATAAACTTACAGTTTTGTTTTTGCTTTCTATATTTGCATGTTTCAATAAGGAAATATTTATGGACAAAAAACTTGACATTGACTTTCTAAAAATTCATTCTGTTGTACTGTTTATTGGCTTACTACACTTCCAACTGGAAGACCAGAATAATGTTTTAAAAACTGACATTTTTATACGAGGTATAATACTAGTAATTGATCTTTAAAAAATTGTAAAAGGAATACTTGCTCCACACGCACTAAGGAATGTCAAAAATTGTGGTTTAAATATACATGTACTTCATGATAGTTGTGCATGTGCATTTCATTTGAATGTTAAAATAAGGCAGCAATGCTCAATAAATATATAATTTGTATAGTTATACTTTAAAAAGAAAGAGATATTGATTTCTTATAATATCACAAAGTATTATTTGTTAATTAGATTTTAAAATACACTGCATTATGTCATGAAATTGACATCAGAAATCAAATGGAAATTTAAATTTAAGTTTCTTAATAGACATTCCATTTTTTCATCACTAAAGCAATTATTAGCTAAGCTTGGACAACCATCAACTCGTATCAGTACTTTCAGTACTTTGATTTCTAAATTGTTTCACTATGGATAACTATGGAGCCGAAGGCTCAAGTGAGCTTTTCTGATCAAAATTTGTCCGTTGTCTGTCGTCGTCGTTGGCGTTTTCCTAAACTTTTCACATTTTCATTTTTTTCTCCAGAACTACTAGGCCAATTTCAATCAAACTTGGCACAAAGTATTCTTGGGTAAAGGGGATTCAAGTTTATTCAAATGAAGGGCCATGCCCTCCTCCAAGGGGAGATAATTACGAAATAACAAAAAATTAATGGCATTATTGAAAAATCTTTTCCTCAAGAACCAATGGGTCAGGAAAGATGAAACTCATGTGGAATTATTGTCAGGTAATGTAGATTCAAGATTGTTCAAATCATGACCCCCGGGGGTAGGGTGGGGCCACAATGGACGATCAAAGTTTTACATAAAAATATATAGGAAAAATCTTCAAAAATCTTCTTCTCAAGAACAGGAAAGCTATGATTGGTCATATTTATATGGAAGCATCCTCAGGTTGTGTAGATTCAAGTTTGTTCAAATTATGATCCCCAGGGGTAGTGTAGGGCCACAATGGACGATCAAAGTATAACATAGGTGAATATATTGAAAAAATCTTCAAAAATCTTTTTCTCAAGAACAGCAAAGCAATGATTGATAATATTTATGTGGAAGCATCCTCAGGTTTTGTGGGTTCAATTTTGTTCAAATCATTCCCCCGGGGGGTAGGGTGGGGCCACAATGGACGATCAAAGTTTTACATAGGAAAATATAGGAAAAATCTTCAAAAATCTTCTTCTCAAGAACAGGAAAGCTATGATTAGTCATATTTATGTGAAAGCATCCTCAGGTTGTGTATATTCAAGTTTGTTCAAATCATGACCCCCAGGGGTAGGGTGGGGCCACAATGGACGATCAAAGTTTAACATAGGTGTATATAGGAAAAATCTTCAAAATCTTCTTCTCAAGAAAAGCAAAGCTATGATTGGTCATATTTATGTGGAAGCATCTCGGGTGGTTTTAATTCAAGTTTGTTCAAATCATGACCCCCAGGGGTAGGGTGGGGCCACAATGAACGATCAAAGTTTTACATAGGAATATATAGGAAAAATCTTTAAAAAAAACTTCTCAAGAACAGCAAAGCCACTGTTTGTAATATTTATATGGAAGCATCCTCAGATAGTGTAGATTCAAGTTTGTTCAAATCATGACCTCCAGGGGTAGGGTGGGGCCACAATGAAAGTTCAAACTTGTAGAGAAAAATATCACAGTAAGTCAAAAAATTATGTAAACATCCTTAGTAAGTGTAGATTTAATGTTGTTCAAATCATACCCCCCACTTCCTTTTAGGGTAGGTTGGGACCACTTATGCATTTAAGCTTTTCAATACTAAACTGATTTTTTCTTTTTTCCCAACCACAGTGCTCAGGTGAGCGATGTGGCCCCTGGGCCTCTTGTTTTAGGCTTACTATCACTTGATTAATGTTACTTCCTATTTTTCACCGGAATTGAATTTCACAAGCACATTTGCTGTTATAAGTGCCGTTCCATGATAACAAAACTCACATGATTATCAACATTGCGTGTGGTATATCAAACTGAATGTACACTTTACCTTACGTTGTTTTAAGTACTTATGTCCTCCATGTTCTATCAAAATAAAAAAAGGTCAATTAATGAATGATACAATTGCTTAATCTACCAATTATCGGTATGTGAATTAAAAAAAGGAAATCTTTGTTATGTTGTTATCTTTTTTTTGTTTGATTTAATTAAATACCATGACGAGCTCCATACACAAGCATTGATACAGCCACGACACTGGAAAATAAGCCAATTCTACGGAAAACGCCTCCTTTCTTCTCATAACCAAGATATCTGAACAAACTATCACGAGAGAATGAGAGAAATTCTTTCCCGATCCCAAGATAACTCCATATCGATTCCATAGATATCACCAATCAGAAAATCTGTTGTTAGCCTTGAATTTGACTTTTTTTTAGCTGGATTATTTTGCCCACTTTCACTTTAATTCTATTTCCTGCTAATATATTAAAACAATTTTAGAAGGACTTCCGCTGTTACACTGTAAGCACTGTTGCGTAGCAACGAAGATGAAAAAAAAAATGATAGTGACCATATGTAAAATTTATATGACTCTGTTGCAAGTCCTTTTTCAGAAACAAAATAAAACGTCAATTATTAAATGAAGCAATTAAGAGGTTTGATCCAGATCAAGTAATGTCACAACTGTTATAAAATCTTTACAATTAAGTGTTTTCAACAAAATTTGACATACTTATACCCCTATCTATTTTGCTTTTTTTCTTTAAATTTCATTTGATTACATAAGAGACTTTTTAAAATATTAAAATATATTTACATTTCCAAATATTCTTCCTTAAGATTCTTTGCAAATTAGAAGATTGTTCATTTTCACATGAACTACCATGAGATGAGCATGAATATCTCCATTGTTACGTCATAATACCGTACTTGACGTCAAAACTATAGTGCAAACTGTTTTGCTTCAAAAATGACAGTTGAATGGCGTAACTTGTGGAAACTCATCAGAAAAATAATGTAAATGTAAGAAATGAATTTAATTTATTTAAATAATTAAATTCATGAGGTACATGAACTACAACGCTTCACGCCGTCATATTTATCATGAAGCGGTAACGCGCTTCATGAAATATGCCGGCGTGAAGCGTCGTAGTTCATGTCCTCATGAATCTTCAAAAATTAAATTCATTTCTTAAAAACACAACTTTTAGTTTTGTCCATCGCCGCGCGGCGAGAGTATTGCCTATTTCGTTATGACGTTACTTTTCGACACTCATTTTCAGTTCATCCGCATATCTTTTTAACCTCTCACGTTCTTCTCTTCCATAAGCTTTACTGTTGCGTAGCAACGAAAATGCCAATTTGCTATTAACAAGTTTCTATATATACACTATATATGGTGGTGTGGAACTTTTCAGATCGAATACATATTTTAAGAATTTCAAATGTAAACGTTCAAGGACACCAAGATTTTCATATATCCCCATACTTCAGACTCATACAGTAAAACTGGTACTACAACTTTATCAAAAAGATCCAGCTGGATCTGCCTAGATTTTCCTATGATGCCGTAAATGGCTTTTTGTGCTTGTTCGGGAAAATTTTTTTTGTTTTTTACGAAAAGAACATGAGCGAGAGAAAATATAACGCATAAATATTTATTTAATTTTTTTAAAAAATTTCTATAACTAATTTGTTACACATGTATAATAAAATTTTGTTTTTAACACAGGGCCCTTTGAAAATACTAGAGTTTTTGTTTTTTATACGTTTACTTTCAATAAATTCCTCTTCAGAGGAATATAGAAACAGGAGCACGATTAGTGTCCATGGGAATTCCAAGAATTTGTTGGAAGACTACATAAATGTGTCAATGAGGAAATCCAATATCCATTAATATCATTTGCAGAGTACTTGTGAATAGAATCTGAATGATTTTTACAAAGTATTTTAGTTGATGACCAATCAAAAGATACTAAAATTTCCGCTTTCATTTTCATTGAAGCAGTTGTCTATGATATCAAAAATCCTAGTTTTTAATTTACCATGAAGAATGGTTGTATAAAGTGTAGAAAAGTCATACGTTTGATGTGATTGACTTTTGAAAAATTCGGTAATTTTAAATTTTCTAAAAGTTCTTTGGACTTTTTGAGAATCCATATGTTACACCACTTTCAGAATATGCTGTAGCACAGTACGTCCGATTGATTGATTGTATGTTGTTTTACGTCTCATTCGAGAATTTTTCACTAATATAGAGTCGTCACCATATAGGGTTTCATTTAGACCTTTACTCGGTACTTAGGGCTATTGAGCAGTGAGGGTTCTTTGTTGTGCCAACACCTAGCGTGACACGGAACCGCGGTTTTTAAGGTCTCGTATGACCCATGACTTTCACTCTTAGTGCCGGGCGCTTGGCGAAGGAACAGTCACTACCTATGTTTACGTCTTAGGTTTGACGCGGCGCCAGGAACGAGAATCGAACCCGAGCCTTCCGATCACGAAGTGAACGCCTGGCCACTAGGCTACCGTGACGTTTTGTACGTCTGAAGTTTTTCCTTTGCAGCAGTTAATATTTTTGTAAGGAGTAAGGATAGGGGCTTTATAGAGTATTTGCAGGTTTTTGTTTTTTAGGATGAAGTTTAGGAATCCAGCATAGGTAGGATGGATCGAACTCACCTTAGTTGATTGGAATGTTAAAAGTATTAAACACTTAAAAGTTAAAGTCTAATCGGTGAAAAAGATACATTGCCGGGTCCTGCACTAGCTTGAATTCTGCTGTTGAAGAATCCAAGTTTGGAGTTGCTTTAGCTTCTGTAAATACTTCATTCGAAAATTTCAAGGGAACCAGGATTTTTTTAGCGAATGTGATGACATATCTTATTGTTTATTTGCGTAAAGCAAAAGTGAATCAGTTATCATGTATATTTGATCTATTGTATGATTGATGTCCATGACTACCCTTACGTCTAGGTGTATTGTTAAAAATTCCCATCACATTATTATTTGCACACTGTGGGCTTAAAAGAGTTCTTATTATTTTAGTGGTCGTTCAACCGGTTAGGTCGTGCCTAATATTAATGTCCTTATCCGGTATTCTCGTTGTCTACGGAAATGAGTACTTGAAGTTGGGTCATTAGTTGGATGGCATATTTTTTCCCAAAATTCTAACTTTCATTGATAAAATAGAGTGGTCAGGCAAATTGAAATGTTTATAAAGATGTATATGGCCCCAGTTATTTATTTCAAACATAAACCCCGACATATCGAGTGAAACCTTTGTTTCCAAAGTATTAATCAATCCTAATAGAGTACATTCAATTTCATAGACAATGTTAGAAATTTCAGATTTGCACCCCTTTAGCATTTGAAAGTTGTGTCTCGTAAGTTTGCTGTAAAACGAAGTATTTGTTATCAAAATATCAAAGGTTTTGCACTTTTTTATAGAACATTTAGAAATGGAACACTTGGGGTCCGAAAAAGAATTGGCAAAAATATATTTGCTTAAAACCTTATTGCAATCTCTAATTCAAGTAAACGTTTTGTTTGTTTGATACCATAAGATAAATGTTAATATCCCGAAGGAGAATCAGAAAGGTACCAAACTTTCTGTCAGAGCCTGTGCCTCATATAGACTCCACAAGTTATGTAGAAAAAATATGTAGAAAAGAATATGCATAGTTAAATAGGATATTCAGTTGAAAAGAATGGTCTGCCATAAACATAATCTGATTGGAGAGATGGGGATAATCTACTTTATACATGTAGTAGGTTTTCTGAAGAGGTATCATGGCCATAAAAGAGGGAAAATCCCACTATATAGTCAGCTTTCCTTGGGGAAAGATTTCGAAGGGGACTACTATATAGTCGTTCTTCCTGCACGGGATTGATGGCTAAGGGAAAAGCTTCTATACAACACCAGTCCTACAATAAATCAAGGTCCTGTGTCGCAGTAGGTGCTAGAGATATAACATCGGTTGATTTTTATAATCGAACAATTAGTTGGAATCAGTTGCTGTTTCCGATGCGATTTTCAGATTAACTGAGAAAAAACATTTTAAAATGTAAAACATAATCTTGAAAGTTTTTCTTATTTTTTTCATCTACGATGGGTTATCAAAAAGTTCGCATACTAGCGCCATAAAATTAAAATCACATGAGGTACATCAATGAATTTTTATGCTTTAATTTAGTGTCATCTTTTTCTATCTATAGACTAAACTATAAAACATAAGTTTTTTTTTTTTTTTAGATAAATTGTTAATGCTTTTGTAAGCAATGGTAAGACCAGGCCGCGCAACGACGTACTTCTACCTGAGTTTAAAAAGAAAAACTCTTTTAATATAAGAGTTTTTCATCCAATAATCACATATTGTATTACACAATTGTTCCATAAAATCTGAAAATATTTACCTTATTCTGTAAGTTCTGTGAAATGTTATCGTAAAATTTACACAGAATGCCCAAACTACGTAGTTAAAATGACGTCAGAAGGTGGAGGGATGTTGTTCCAAATATTCTATAAAGTTTCATCCCCGGGACAAAACTTGCATAGACCAAGGAAATGTTTTAACGGGTACAGTGAAATAAAATGCATCCAGAATACCTGTTCTAAATGCTGAAAAGGACTCAGAGAAAGGAGAAACGCACACTTAATGTCGATTTGTAGGTCAGGTGTCTAAAGTCAGTCACGTCGAAAAAGCGATTTTGCTCTTGTACGGTAGGTATTGAACTCCGACAAGCAAATTATATGCTGGCATATATTCAAATGAGGATCTTTCCCTATGTATAAATCCATTTACAATATTATGCATTGAAATCAGCTGTTCCTGACATTGTAAAGTCATATAAACATGTCGACTTTCGGTCTTTACCTAACTCCAGGGAATCTCATTAAAAAGGTGTATTGAGGCAGAGGGTGCAGACAATGAGAAAGAATGCCGTTGTCTGACGTGATGAAACTGAACGGCGACAGCATAATGATCATGATCACCTAACAGGCGCGTAGCTGCCTATACGCAAATACGCAAGTGCGTACACATCACTTTCAGAAAAAAAGAACAAAGATAAGAAAAAAGAGAGAATTATTCGGAGAAAAAAAAATCTCAGTACCATCCTACAAATATTCGTGTTTCAAATTATTCTGTGTCATATTGTGTCGATTTAAATTTTAAATTATCATGGCTGTATGATAAAATTTGAAATCTTTTATTTAATAACTGACAAATCCAAATAAATCATTCATTATTTTGTCGTTGTTCTATCATACATTGATATTTTTTTTTTTAAATCTTTGAAAAAATAAATTTCAGCCACATCGTTGAATGCTATGATCTACTAGTATGATTTACAATACGGTATTTTTTGTTCATAATTAAAATTTTGTATACGTGTTTTATAACGTTAAGAATGATTATATGATTCCAATTAATATATCGGTTAAATTTTAGCCTCAATTATATGTACAATAAGTTTCCATGAAATATTAATTTTCGTTAAAACAATAAATATTATACTTATCTTTTATTTCCTAAACAAAAACTAAATGGCATAATTTTTATATTTCAAGAAAATGAATGAAATATTTGGTAAAACTCCGGAGCTTCTGGGCCCTCACCAGCAAGCACGTAGTATTAGGGGAGCCTCCCCACTATTTATTCCCAAAATCTAACCTTTTACTATTGAAAAAATGTACATTGAAAGGGTGGACCCCCAATGTTTGTTGCACCATTGTTGAATCATGGTAGTTTGGTAATGTATTAATAAAAATTTGGTTTTGTGAAAGATGGACACCCCCCCCCCCCCCTCCTTCAACAAACACACACACACAAGAAATAGGACTTCGAATTTTGACAGTCTTCCTTTTTCGTCCTTGCTTGACAAAATTTTTAAAGTTGTAATTTTTTCCTGGCTGGCAAAAGCTATATTACGTGCCTGATCAGAGCGGTCTTAAACACTGGGGGGGGGGGGGGGGGTCAAGACCCCCCTCCCCCACCCAACCCCCTGCCGTTCTCTGCGTACACATCATTTCTATTCTGGCTACGCGCCTGCCTAATGTCTTTTGTTTTTAATGATAATTTGTTAAATTATCAAGATATCATTTTGCAAGCATCGATTTCATATTTTTTATTTTATCGTAACAGTCCACGAACTTTTTGATAACCCCTCGTATATACTTATATTGATGTTTACTGTGTTGTCTCCATGCTTTTGCATTTTCTATATAAGCACCATCTGGTTCTTAATCACCTTAGCTTTGTGCTAGTTAGATTTAAAACTAGCCATAACGCATACTTATGATTGACATGATGCTATTGAAAGGTGAGATGCATTTCCATATCTAATAGGGATGTCAAATCGGTCAATATTTGATAATCGATTACTCGGACGATTTTCCGGTCGAGTGCTCGGGTAATCAGAAAAAGTGTGTATACATGTAAAAGTTTGTTGATTTTATTGAGAACTGTTTACCTCATCGATATTTTCTTTCGTTTTTAATGCATGTAAGGATACCAACAATTTTGACTTCTTGACCCTAGCGTTTGACCTACTTTTGAAAAGCTTTAACCTTTGCCATAACTTTTGAACAGTTGGTGCTAGGTTATTTATATTTTTCATGTGTAATTCTTATGACAAGGTCTTCCCCTGCATACCTTTAATATGACCCCTTGACTTCGACCTTGGAGTTTGACCCTCTTTTAGAAAATATTAACCTTAACCATATCTTTTGAATGGTTGGTGCTTGAGCTTTTATATTTACCAGGTGTATCCATTGACACAGGTCCTTTTCTTTGAGTAACAACATTTTCGATCTCTTGACCTTGACCATAGAGTGTGAATTGCTGTTAAGAAACTTTAACCTTCGTCACAAACACATCTTGTTTGATGAATTTTTAATAAATATGCACTTTGAAATATGAAAAAAATATAGTTACCGAGTACCGATCTCAGACGTTCGATAGAGTACCCGATTAACCAGGTACTCGTTGACATCCCTAATATTTGATGTTACACAAATATGGATATTTAACTATATATTATTCAAAATTATTGACATTAAAACATAATAAAAATAATAACATAATAAAAATAGTAGTGCAGATTTGTTTTTATAAAATATAATGCATGCTTTTAAGTAAACAAATATTTTAACAACTCTTTCCATGTGTTCTAGGAGACAAAAAAGTTAAGTTAAACCCAGTATGATCTTTACAAACAACATCTTAATTTAAATCTACTGCCTTTAACTTAAGCATAATATACTTGGTCTCTTACCAAAATGTACTCATGTTTTTGTTCAAGAAAATAAACAAACCTACATTATCTGAACTCAGCCTACTTCTTTTTTTAACATCAAACAACCAGCAACAAAAAATACTCTCTCTCTGATTGCACTTCACTAGCTTGAACATATAAAAGTTTTTTTCCATGAACTACTCATTTTTCTGCCATCTTGTGAAACTCTGCTTTCTCTTACACATATTACTGTATACAGGGAAAATTTCGCGCCCTTTTTATTTTCGCCTTTTCACCCTTTTCACGGTAAAGATGGGCGAATTTAAAAAGGGGCGAATTCAAAAAACATAGTATAATTTTCTAAAAAGAACTATGATTGGGTGAATTTAAAACGGGGCAAAATTGTTTGCAAGTGTGAAACGTCAAAAATAATACGGGGCGAAAATAACCCTGTTTCACGTAGCCAGTCTTCTTTGTCTTCTGATTTCAACATCTTTGCTGGAGTTTCTTCTCTCACAGGATCTGATAGCACTGCACAATAGGATTATGTCATTTACCATGTCTTCTGTTGCAGCTGGTAATGTTAAAAATCATCATTATCAATTTTTCCTTTTTTACAGGAACTTGTAATTTGAGCTTTTCATTATACACATATATACGGCTTCCTCCTTTAGTTCTGTTTTAGTTCTTGTGAACACCGGAAGGAGTGTATGGGTTTAGTATTGTGACTAATATCGCAACATCTTCAGGTTCAGTATCATCCATTATCTGTTTTAAAATTTTAACTTCCCTTGATACACAAGAGTCACAACTATCATCTTCAAGACTTTCCATTATCCAATTTAACTGGAGTTATTTTATAACTCATGGTTTTAAAGCAAACAATTTCTGTCTCTTTCTTAAATGGCTGTAGAACAGCATATACTTTTTCAGCAGATGATGTGTCATCAAATAGCAGCAGGCAACTCATGATACTTATTCTGGTTATATCGGAAACATCGGTGGCTACTGTCTCTAAATCAGTAATGAGCTATAACGTCCTTTCATTTTTTTTTTCTTTTTGCTTATCCAGTAATTTATCATTTACGCCATATGATATATAGAAAAAGTTACTAGTTTTCTTGATTTTGCAAGAACTTTTTATCATTTCTGGGATGTTATAAGCATTCTTGACAACTAGTTTTAAATTTTGTCAATAAGATCCAAATCCTTGCCAGTTAAGTATCTCCAATGCCCCTTTCTGCATAATCTGTGGTTGCCTAGCATGGATCAGGAGCTCCCTACTTACTCTTATTCTCCTTCAAGGACTGAGCAATCTTCGGCCCTGAGTGAGACCCTTCCATTTTTAAGTCCATTCATAAATGTATTATATGGTTGTGGTGTTGATCCACCCATCACGGGTTATCCCGGTTTTTTTTAAAGTACAGTGTAATATTTCAAAAAAGAGGCACATAGGCCAATTCGATCACCTGAGCACATTGGCTTAGAAAAAGCAGAAATCATTTCAGCGATGCAAAGTATACAGTGGAAGAGGGAGGGGGGGGGGGAGACTTAAATTTATTCTACCTGAGGATGCTTCCATATCATAATAACTAATCATGGCTTTCCTGTTCATGCGCAGAAGATTTCTTTTCCTTTGTATTCCTATGTAAAACTCTACTGCCCATTGTGGCCCCAACCTAACATTGGGGTCAAGAACAAATTTGAATATACACTATCCGAGGATGTTCCATGTAAGCATTAAATCATTATTTTTTGAAAGATATAGTCT
The DNA here is from genome assembly GCF_033153115.1 of Saccostrea echinata. Lineage (NCBI taxonomy): Eukaryota > Metazoa > Mollusca > Bivalvia > Ostreida > Ostreidae > Saccostrea > Saccostrea echinata. Next base: position 1,042,676 of record NW_026889825.1, read on the forward strand.
CATAACTGTGTTCAAACAAATTGAGTAACGCGCGTTAGCAAAAAATAATTATTCAATGCTTATATTTACATTTTTAACTCCTTGCCTTGATTGCAAATGTGATTTATATTTCAAAATCCCTGTATTATCCTTCGGGTAAGTTACAATTAATGGAAGAGCCATTGTAACAGCTTCTGTTTCACTTGAGCGTGAATATTAATTTTCGCTTATGATGTTGCACTTCCACATTGTTCTTCATTGGTGATGTCAAAATAAAACGCATACTATAACCTTTTGACCCCCTGTCCGTGTTATGGTAAGCCAAATACATGTGTAATGTAAATATATTTGAATAAATCAGCATTATATAAAATTAAGAAATATTACATATTTGAAGCAACAACATCATGACCGGAATGCTACATTTAAAAATTCGAATAACCTGTCGAAATCTCAAAATAGAATAAAACAAGATGTATTTGTGAAACACTGATGCCCCCGTCTGGCAACTTATAGCAAAGGTTAAACTTTCTCAAACGCAAATCAAATATGTTGGTACCCAATGTAAGGTCTTGTCTCGAGAAATATTCCTGTGAAAAATGAATGCCATGGCAGCAACCATTGAATAGATATGGAAAAGGTTAAAGTTTTTCAAAAGTCAAACATCAAGGTCAAGGTCAAATGGTCAAAATTAATAGTGCCCAAGGAAAGGCCTTCTCGCAAGAAATACAATGTGAAATATTAAAGCCGTAGTACCAATCGTTCAAAAGTTATGGCCCAGATTAAAGTTATTCGAAAGTAGGTCAAACGCCAAGGTCAACATCAAAGGGTCAAAGGTTTTGGTCTCCAAAAGAAGGTCTTGTCACATGGATTACACTAGTGAAGTATAAAAAAGCCCTATCTCCAACTGTTCAAAAGTTATGGCAAAGGTTAATGTTGGGTAAAATTTTGTAAAATTGGGTCAAACTCCAAGGTCAAAGTCAAAACGTGAAATATGATTGTACCCAAAGAAAGGTCTTGTCACAAGGAACGCACATGTGAAATATGAAAGCCATAGCTCCGTTATGAGCAATGTTAAAGTTTTTGCGGACAAACAGACAGACGGACGGACAGGGCAAACCTATATACCCCCGAATCTTCGATACGGGGCATAAAAAGAACTTGGAGTATTCTTCGATGCATAGATGGCACACAACATTTATAAACTCAGGTTATTTTACTTTTTGGCAAATTCATATCTTTCTCCCAAAATCCGAAATATCTCCATACTTCTGACATTTAATGACGTCTTGATGAACATAAGTGCTTTCGAGAGCGTAGCGGCTACGTAGCCTCTACGTTAAGCTACGATCTTGAGCGTTAAGCTGGTCTAGTCGTTATGTAGGGAGAAAAAGCAGAAAAAGATGTACCCATTAGTTATAACCTCGCAGGGTACTAAAATAGTTTTATTGTTCTAAAAATAAGTTTCTATAAATATATTTTATCCAAAATCTAAAACTTATCTACTAATCTTGCTGTCCGTTCAATAGATATATGTATATCACTTAGCTGCTAGGTTAGCCGCTACGATCTTGAACACAGCCCTGATATTCCGCAGTCCGACGCCTTTTGTTTTCTTCCGGCGTATGTAAAATGAAAACGGAAATGGCCTACTCCCAGTAGAGTGTGATCAATTACGAATAAAATTGATCAAAGGAATTGATAGCTTATCCGTCGTTAATCGATTAACAACATCAGTAAGGGCACGCAAAAAAACCCTTGTTGACCAATGAGTTAATGCCGAGTAAAGTCTAAATTTGCAGCCTTCCACTGCAATTGGTGGCGTCCCAGTATGAGTAAAGAATTCTTGAGGACACATAAATCAAATAAACAAGCAAAGGATTCAACTATCAAAATTCATGAAAATGTTTGCAAGTGTGTCAAAATGATTTTGTATGTGTATTTAAGTGATCAGAATCCTTTGAAAATCGTCATTGATTAATCGCAGATAAAAATTGGCACTGAAGAACAATCATGTGATATTGTGGTGAACTTTAATACTTTCAAAGATAGTTCGATCAATTCAATCAAAGCTAGAATATGATATAGACAATCATTAGACAATTTCTACCTTAATTCGGGAAACAAATAGTTTTTTAAATGATTTTCTAAGTTCAATTTGAAGAAAATTATATGTACAAAAACTGTTTCATCTTTTTTTTTTTTTTTTTTGGTTTTCTATATCTGTGTCTTAGATGACCTTTCTTCTTAAGTCTTAAGTCTTTACGTTCATCTAGATCTTCTACAACTCAAAATCATGCATAAGATAGCAAAACCGATAACAATTTCTCCAGAACGGGTTTGGATGATGTTTTGAAACTTGATACCAAAGCAATTGAAAAAACGGGGCACGGAAAACAGCAGGATTCCCAGTGTTAACGAACACCCAGTCTACAAGAAAAATCAAAGACAAATGTAAATTAAACACTAGTTTATCTCATGCAGACATCAAAACGGAAATACATGTATTTCGTGTTTTAAAAAAAATATTCTATTTACGCTTTCCACTTTTTTGTAACAATATATTCCTATATTAAACTGTCGATTTCTTTGAATGACCAACTTTAGCCCCAGAGGCCATGATTTGAACAATATCCTGCAGCTTTACTTTTTTATTCCGAAGTTGTATATATATATAATTTTCCACAACTTATTTTAACATCTACTTTTTCTGTTAGCCTTGTGCCGTCAGTGCTTAAGTGCTTAGGGATAAGACAATATTTATCACCACGGTGGGACCGGTGCAAAAAATTCAATTGAGAAAAAGTCTTGGTCCCATACCTTACATGATAAAAAAAAATATATGCCCCGTCCTCATTTTTAGTGACAAAGTCAAATTAATATCCATGTAATATGACCTTAATTTGTATCAACCATCTAGAGGGATGGGGTTGATGACTACCTCTTGTAGATACAAAATCTATTTATTTTAAAAAATGCTGGTATTTTTTTTTTTTTCTGGTAATTTTAAATGTGATTTTGGATTACATGCAACTTGAAAATGTACAAAAATTGAGTTAAGAGAAAAAATTGAGCCATATTTCAATTTAACAATACAGGAAGATGATTGAGAGATACATCTGATCACTTTGGTAAAAACTATGAAAAATATTAATACAGTTTTACTTGTATTTACAGTTGGAAATAATCAAGAATTCTTCTTATTTAGACAAGGAAGACCTGAAATTCGATTCAAAAGAAAACACATATCATCATTTTAAGGTCAGTCAATAGACATTGGCGTGTTTTCTTAATTTGCCATTACTTTTTTTTTTTTTTTTTTTAATAAAATATGTCATGTTGATTTTTTTTTTTTTTGGGGGGGGGGGTTAATAATCTGTACATTTTTAATCAAAAATGATATATTAATTTCCAGACAATCTGTAAATGTGACAGGAGACAGAAGACAGTATAAATCTTAAGGCTATGTCTTTATTGTTGAAAAAAAAGAGGAACTTGTGATTTGAGGATTTATTTCAGGGAAATAAATACTATTGATATATGTAGTTTATTTTTTACTTCATTTTAATGGTCTTACAATTAGTATGAAAAAAGTCGGTCAGCATTTTACTTAATGATAGATTATATTTGCTTACAAAGTCATTGCATCGACCATAGAACTTGCAAAATGATAACTTTAAAAAAGACTGTTGATATTCTTGTTTAATTAACTTGTTTGACAATAACTTACCTCGTTTTAGAAATTGTTTGTACTTAGAGCATGCTCTTGCGTATCGAATAGAGAGATATAAACCCCGTATGCAGGTTATAAGAATATATTACTGCATAATTATAAGTAAGGGCAGTTGACGATTGAAAAGTTAAAGTCATCACGTTTATTAGAAAGCTTTGTTGTAAGGGTTACTATTTATGTATATTTCTAGTAAAATATCCAAATAAGAAACAGATGTGTCAGACTCTGTGGTATCTATTATTTCAAGCTCACTGGGATATATCGTGTGGACACGTGAATGGAAATAACTATTGTAAATTGATATACCTAAATGTCGAGTTGAAGGCCACCTTAAGTGTTTTCTTCTCAAGTATAGGATTTTGAATAAATTCTGCTTCATATGAATACAAATATAATTTAATTGCTAATTTATTCTACGTAAAATTTTTAGTTTATACAGTTTTATAAGGAAAATTTTAAGTCACCCATCTGTATTATATTATTTAAAAAATATGCTTATCCCACTCAAATAAATGCTTAAAAAGTACCAATCCCATCATACATTGCACCGGTCCCACCCTGGTGATAAATATTGCATGATCCCTTACGACGAGGTGAAATACGATTTGAAGCAGGATAAGTCTTGTAAAACAGTAGATACATGTAAGAACTGATTTTAGTATTCAACAATATAACAAACTGTAAATTAACTGATAGTTCAGACTGAATTATGGTGACAATGTAGCATGAGGAATTTTTTCCAGGGGGGTGGGGGGTGGGGGTCCACCCCACCCCAGTGAAATTAAAAAAAAAACAAGAGGCCCAGGGGCCACATCGCTCACCTGAGCACTATGGCTAGGAAAAAGCAATCAGTTCAGTCTTGAAAGGTTGAAAAGTTTAAATATAAAAGTGGTTGGGAGGGGGGGCGGGGGGGGGGGCATGGAATTGAACAAATTTGAATCTACATTACCTGAGGATGCTTCCATTTAAATATGATCAATCATGGCTTTGGTTCTTGAGTAGAAGATTTTTAAAGATTTTTCCTATGTATTCCTATGTAAAACTTTGATCACCCATTGTGGCCTCACCCAACCCCCAGGGGTCATGTTTGAACAAACTTGAATCTACACTATCTAAGAATGCTTCCATATAAATATGACCCATCATGGCTTTGCTGTTCTTAAGAAATAGTTTTTTTAAAAAGATTTTTCCTATATATTCCTATGTAAAACTTTGATCGCCCATTGTGGCCCCACCCGACCCCCGGGGGTCATGATTTGAACAAACTTGAATGTACACTATCTGAGGATGCTTCCATGTAAATATGACCAATCATGGCTTTACTGTTGTTGAGAAGAAAATATTTGAAGATTTTTCCTATATATTCCTATGTAAAACTTTGATCGCCCATTGTGGCCCCACTCGACCCCCGGGGGTCATGATTTGAACAAACTTGAATGTACACTATCTGAGGATGCTTCCATGTAAATATGACCATTCATGGCTTTAACGTTCTTGAGAAGAAGATTTTTAAAGATTTTTCCTATATTCCTATGTAAAACATTGATCGCCCATTGTGGCCCCATCCGACCCCCGGGGGTCATGATTTGAACAAATTTGAATCTACACTATCTGAGGATGCTTCCATGTAAATATGACCAATCATGGCTTTACTGTTGTTGAGAAGAAGATTTTTAAAGATTTTTCCTATATATTCCTATGTAAAACTTTGATCGCCCATTGTGGCCCCACCCGACCCCCAGGGGTCACTATTTGAACAAATTTGAATCTACACTACCTGAGGATGCTTCCACATAAGTTTCATATTTTCAAGCAAAGTGGTTCTTGAGAAGAAGATTTTTTAATGATGCCATTAATTTTTCACAAATTCATAATTATCTTCCCTTGGAAGAAGGCGTGGCCCTTCATTTGAACAAAATTGAATCCCCTTTTCCCAAGGATACTTTGTGGCAAGTTTGGTTGAAATTGGCCCAGTGGTTCTGGAGAAGAAGTCGAAAATGTGAAAAGTTTACAGACGGACAGACAGACAGCTAGACAGACGGACTACAGACAATGTGATCAGAAAAGCTCACTTGAGCCTTCGGCTCAGGTGAGCTAAAAACAATCCAGAAATTTCTTGACAAGAAAAAAAACGTAATCTCCTTAACCAAACATTTCAAACCCAGAAAATTTCTTAACAAGAAAAAAAAAAAGAAAAAAAAACCCGTATAGTCCATTCCCAAACGTAAAAAATACCTATTTCGTGGTGATGGTGGTGAGATCCACGTTTTCTAAGGGGGGTTCTAAAGTCATTTTTTTTATTTGCTTCAGTATATACTTTTAATGACTTTGCAAATTCCTGGGGGGTGGGGGTCCGGACCCCTCGACCCCCCTCTAGATCTGCGCATGAATTGTTGATACATGTATATTTTTTGAAATTAATTATCCAAAATGTATCGTAGACAATTGGGTAAAATGATTTTTTTTCTTTTTAAAAAATCTATGCAAAATTTGTATTGTATTCTTTTAAAAAGAAAAAAAGATGTCTTTTTCTTTAATCTGCCATAAACGAAAAGTGATCAGAATTCTCTAAATGAAGACGATTTAAATCCGGTCGGCAAGTCTACCCCGTGCAGCTCAGTAGAAAATAAATATACTTACCAAATCTGAATTGTTATACTGGGCTGAAAAGGTGAGTGCTAAAGAAAGCACCAAATGTATTATAATCCAAGTCCAGTAATGCTCGCAATTCTACAGACACAAAAATAAAACAGTGAATAACCTTTAAACAAGATTTTATGCCGTACACATAGTTTTAAGAATGACATTGTAAGGAATCTAAAAATATTTTTGCATTAGTATGTCATGAAAAGAACTTATTGACATTCCTATGTGACTAATTATCAACTAAAGGCAGTCACACTTCAAAGTTTCTTTTTTTCTAAAGTTGCTATTGCGTTTTAATTACTAAAAATTTTAGATGGTTCAATCCTTTGGTTTATAGAGATTTATATGTTAATTCCATACCTTTTCATTTCTTTAAAAATCGTATTCAATCCAATGAACCGTAACAAATTATAATAATATTTTTTTCAGGTTATTAATAAACTCTATAGAGCATACATTTCTCTCAAACCGGATAAGCAAACTTTCTTTCACAATCATCACTGAGAAGTGTTAGCTTTGTCTTTCTTTCTTTTTTTAAGTAACTAAGGATTAAGTCAAAATAACCATTCCATTTTCAACACCAAATAGCCATTTTTCCAACTGTTAAATCATATTGGCATGTTCCTAACAGATATAACATGCCAATTTCTGATTTCTGTCGGTGCCATTGGGATTTTTTTTTTGTTTGGAATGAATGTTGCAAATACAGTTGTACTTCGGTATCTCGAACACTGATATCTAGAATACCATGGATATGTCGAAGTGATTTGGAAGTCCCAATCGCTTATTCCTTAACTCTTTTACTCTGGATATCTAGAACCCTCGGATATCTCGAAGTATTTTCTCGGTCCCATCAGGTTCGAGATAACGAGGTTTGACTGTACCTTTTGCTGTGGTAATAACTTTACAGTGAACCAACCATTAATTTTTCTGTGCGTCAAAAGTTTTCCTCAGCTACTTTATTTAATCATAACTAATTTTGCCAGAATTGAACTGTAAAAGATCATTCGCCATTATATGTGCTGTACCACCGTAATAAAGTTGACAAAGAATAATGGCCGCTTATTTAACGTAGAAAATCAAACCGAATATATACTTTACCTCATGATCTTGCAATCCACGTTCTATTAAAATAAAAAAGTCAATAATTAAATCATGAACTGACTTAAGGAGAGCTACATAAATCAGAAAGGTAAACTTTCGCAATATTTTTTTTTTTATGTTTTACTGTTTGATTAAATTAAATACCGCGACTTAATTCCATACGCTATCAATGGAACAGTCAACCCACAGGAAAATAAGCCAGCTTTCCAGAAAAACCCTCTTCTCCTCTCATAGCCAAAATATCTAGCCACGGCATTCATATTGTCTCATAAACTCCCTTAACCTTAAGATTTATAACAGTGAAACAGTTTTAACTTCCTATACTCCAACAACCAGAACTTGGATTGTTTTATCAATCAACTGGGTTTTCCCATTTTCACTTTGATTTCATTTCCTTCTAGATCTTAATTGAAATTTTAATTCTACAAACATATCAGGCATGAAGCAAATTATTATTTTTTTTATAGTGTAAGCATAGATTCTTTTCTTAATTATATTGTACAGTGTATAAACCGACAAAATTTTCTGAGGGCATGCCCCATATTACCTCCTACACCTACAGATTCGCAGTAATGAAAGTTATATTTTCAATAATAATGAAAATGACGAAGAATTTTGATCATTGATTGTACGTTGATTGTACGTTAGAAATCAAATATATTTACATCTACTGAAAAATTCCTTATTTCTTAATAAAACGGTTTCATTAATCTCATTTAAAAAGTTTTTATACAGGCGTCATAACATTACGCAAATTCTAAAATCAATACAATGTCCTAGTTTGCAAATTCAGTATGTCGTAAGGCCAAGTTGATAAGCTTATTTGATAAGTTGAATTGCCTACAAACTTCTCCGTTTATTCAGTCAAGAGAAGGGGCTCACGACAGGGTGTCTGAGTGGTCGAAGAGATCCACGGTCCCTGATCCAGTCTCTGATGTTCATACAGCCCCGTGTTTGCTCTGTTTTCAATTTGTTTTACTGTAAACCAACTTTATTTGCGTTCTAGAAATATCCCCGAGTTTTGTGACTTTCTTTAACTCGCGAATCTTTATCACCTCGACCAAGTTTTTTTTTGCAGTGTATTTGTAGAGAAAATTTTCTCGGTCGATAAAAATAATCGTCGCAAATTAATTTCAAACTGTCGTATCGCGAATAAAAGTTAAAATGAATATTAGTTGATTTACAGTATTTAATTATACTTTCAGGCGTATTAAGCGTTTGTTTATCTTCACCTTTAATCAATTATCGACTTTTATCTAGTTAAGTATTACTTTTACTAATACAAATAAATTATCAAGGCATAGCCAGTGTGACCTTAAACTTCCTTTAATCAGTAGCAGTACTATGACAGATACCAGCGAGTGTCCAGATATCAAGATTTCTCCTGCTTTATCTGATTCCACATATTTCACAAGATGGAAAAATCAACCTGGAAAGAAACCAAAGGATAAATCTGTCTTCATCATTGGGAGCTCGATATTACAAAAGATCCGTACCAGAGGGTTGCATTCAACTGCACAGGTCAGCACAAATCGAGGAGCAACCATCTCTAATATAAGGGCAAAACTTTCTAAAATGGATGTATCATCATATCAGGTTATTATCATTCTAGCTGGAGGAAATGATGCATCAAGACTTCGAGATGCAGAGATGAATGAACATGATTTTGCGAAAATAATCGCAGATCTCCAAAATCGGAATCCCCTGTTTATTTCTATAATATTACCACGACGTGATACATATATCAGTGATATAAATGGAATTATTGAAAAAAATTCTGAAAAGTATGGTGGTACAGTGATCCCTTCTTAAAAATTCTTTGGGGATGGAAAGTTTAAACAGGGATACTACTAGAAAGATAAGATCCACTTATCAGACAGAGGTACCGCAGCATTGCTGATTTTTTTTTTTTTTTTTTTTTTTTTTTTTTTTTTTTTGACTATGAGTATTCTTGTGCATTTGCACAAAATTTTATTTTCAATTCAAATACTAATTATATAATAGTATTAATAATGACAGTGTAACAAGCAATAATGAATTTGGTTTGATGAAGAAAGGCTTAAAATTTGGAAATCTAAACATATGCCACTTAATGCCCAAAATTGAAGAAATTAAAATGCTGCTTCAAAACACACAAACTCTTAATATTCTAGGACTTTGTGAAACCTCTTTGTAGTAATTTTGAGTTGAATATTGAGGATTTTGATATGGTAAGAAAGGATCGCACTTTGAGGGCAGGCGGTGGAATTGTGGCATATATTTCTAATAATATAAGATACAAACGTAGGCCTGATTCTGAAATCGGTAATATTGAAACAATTTTGCTTGAGTTGAATATAAAGAATTATAAACCAATTTATTACTGTTCAGCATATCATCAACCATTCGCTCCCTCCCGCTGGGCAGAGGGTCTGGCTAGAGAGATTAACTGCCTCTTGCTGTGATAATGCAGAAATTATAATAACATTTGATTTCAATCTAGATTTATTCAAAGAACTCCCATAAAATTGGACATATGCTCTAGAAGAGTTCGGTTTTTCACAATTAATTACAACACCAACAAGGTACCTCAAGTACCCTAAAAGATCACTTTTACACTAATAAACCAGATAACATGTGTGAACTCAATGTACCTTTTATAGCTATCTCGGATCACTCCTGATCACTACCCAATACGTACCACTAGAATTAAAATGCATGCAGCAAAAAGGAAATCATATAGAAATTTAGTATCGAGACTTTAAAAAGTTTGATGAAAATAAATTCCTGATGAAAACAATCCCAAAGAAATGTGGAACTATCTTAATCACTTAACATGTAATTCAAAGAACATGGCTCCTTTTCATGTGTTTTCTGATGAGGCACAATTGTTGATAATTTACAAGATAAATCAAATACTTTTAATAACAACAACTTTACAGGTGTCTCCAACAATTTTTTTTTGAGTATGACCCTAATATATTATGTAATTTTCTAAGGTCTAAATTTGATGATGAAACTTATTTTAGTATTCATCTAATTGGGGAAAGTGAAGTTTTTAACACGCTTAATTCTCTTAATATCAATAAATTAGCTGGCATTGGCCGCGTCTTTTGAAAGTCGCATCTAAATATATTTGTAAGCCTGAAACTCATCTTATTAATGCTAGCATAGGCAATGGTATTTTTCCAACAAGTTTAAAACAAGCCAAAGTAACACCTATTTTTAAGAAAGGTGACAAAACAGACTGAATAATTATTGCCCAGTTTTAATTTGACCAACTATGTCTAAATCGATTGAAAAGCATGTAGCTAAGCTAATACAAAAGTTCACTAATGAATTTGATCTATTAACACAATCCCAATCAAGATTTAGAGAACTCCATTCTTGTCAAACATCACTTACGAAACTAACATAAAATTGGCTTATTGCAATGGATTGTGGTAAACTAATTGGTACTACATTTATAGATTTTAGTAAAGCATTTGATTTGGTGAATGATTATATTCTTCTAGAGAAATTAATCCATTACAAATTTGACCATACAGCTATAAAGTGGTTTAAATCATATCTTTACAGCAGGACCCAGTATGTTAAAATTAGAACATGTGTTTCCAATATTCTACCCGTCACAGCAGGAGTACCACAGGGTTCAATTTTGGGTCCACCTTTATTGTACATAAATGACCTTGCATCAAGATGCATTAACTAACAAAGTTTGATGATTCTAAGCCCCTTACTATCTCAAATATTCAGATAGAGCCTTGAGATTCCAGATGTAGGTCACAGTGACCTACAGTTTGGAAAAGACACTCCAAGACCCCGAAATGCAACATTTTGGAAAAGACGCTCCAAGACCCCGAGATGCATTAACTGACAAAGTTTGATGATTTTAATTTTTTTAATATTTAAAATATTTAGATAATGCCCGGAAATTCCAAAAGTAGATCACTTTGACCTACTTTCTAGTTGACATATTCTGAGGATTAAAATACCTCAACTGACAAAATTTGATGTTTCAAAGCCAATTACTACATCAAATTTTTAAATATAGCCGTAAAAATTCAAAACAAGGGCATAGTGACCTACTTTTCAGTTGACATACACTGAGGACCTAAGATGCATCAACTTACAAAGTTTGATGATTTTTAGCCAATTAGTATCTCAAAAAATTAAAATCTCATCGCAAAATTCCAAAAGTAGGTCACAGTGACCTTCTTTTCAGTTAACATACTCTGAGGACCCAATACGTCAACTGACAAAGTTTGATGATTGTAAGTCAATTATTACCTGAAATATTTTAGAAAAAGCCATAAAATTTCAAAAGTAAGTCATGATGACCTACTTTTCAGTTGACTTTCTCTGAGGATCGAAGATGCACCAACTGACAAAGTTTGATTATTCTAAGCCAACTAGTTCCAGAAATATTTAAATATAGCCATAAAATATCAAAAGTAGGTCACGGTGTCCTACTTTTCAGATGAAATTTTCCGAGGACCCAAGATGCATCGACTGACAAAGTTTAATGATTCTGAGACAATTAGTACCTGAAATATTTTTTAAAAAAAACATAAAATTTCAAAAGTAGGTCAATGTTGACCTACTTTTAAGTCAACGTTCTTCGAGGAGCCAAGATGCATCAACTGACAAAGTTTGATGATTCTAAGACAATAAGTACCAGAAATATTTAAATATAGTCATTGAATTTCGAAAGTAGTCACGGTGACCTACTTTTCAGTTGAAGTTCTCCGAGGATCCAATATGCATCAACTGACAAAGTCAGATTATCATAGACCTTAAAGTGTTCAAAATATGCCTCTTAAACAATTTGAAAATGAATGCCTGCAAAATTCAAAACGTAGGTCACTGTGACCTACTTTTTGATGAATCTGTTTTAAGACCCCAAGATGCATCACCTTACAAGGTTTGATGATTCTAAACCTCACAGTGTCTGAAATAATGATCTATAATTTTTTCAAAAAGATTAGCCATAAAATTCAAAAGGTAGGTCATGGTGACCTACTTTTCAGTTGTCGTACTCTGAGGACCCAAGATGCATCAACTGACAAAGTTTGATGATCATAGGCTTTAATGTGTCCAAAATATGCCTCTTGATCAATTTGAAAGCAAATGCCTGCAAAATTCAAAAAGTAGGTCACCGTGACCTACTTTTGAGTGAACATGATATAAGGTCCTAAGATGCATCATCTGACAAGATTTGATTATCTTAGTCCTTATAGTAAGCAAAATATGAACGTTTTAACAAAACATAGTTTTTGGTCAACTTTGAAGTGACCTTGAGACCACGGCCTTTCCCCAGGGTGATGCCTTGAACAATTTTTGATTTACAACATATCCTCATCATTTTATGTAAGTTTGATGATAATCTGTCCAGCGGTTCTTGAGGAGAAGATTTTTTAGCAACCAGTACTTTTGGTTTTATTTTCCTAATTACCCTTTGTTTAAGGGTCAAAAACCTGTTTTTAATACAAATGAAAGCCCTTGGGCCATGAATAATCTGTAACAAATTTGACAAAAATTGGTCAAGTGGTTCTTTAGTTATTTACCCTATTCCAAAAAGTTTACGCTCACCCCACAAATGGCCATAGCATCAGCTCTTTGAGCCTTCGGCTCAGAAGAGCTAATAATGCAAGATGTTTAGAAAACACACTAAATTCAGATCTTTGCGAGATTGAGAAATGGTGTGCTCAAAATAAAATGACATTAAATGTAGATAAAACAAAATGTATGCCAATGGGTACAAAGCAAAGAAAATCAAAACTAGACAACCCAAATTTACAAATTTATGCCTCAGGCAAAACAATTGAAATGGTTGAAACTGAGAAACTTCTTTGTATACATATTGATGATAAGTTACAATATGCAAATCGTATTGTTTCAGTTTGCAAAATCTTAAACTATAAGTTATTTACCCTACGTAAGATAAAAAAATCTCCCCTTACATACCAGAAAACTACATTATAATGCTTATATTCCCTCTATTAAATATTGTTTGACTATTTGGGGTAATGCACCCAAGCAGGACATGGAAAGACTATTTAAATTACGAAAAAGGCAGCTAGGATTATTCTTGATGCAAGTCCTGATTCTTCTACTAATCCACTGTTTGAAAAACTTGGATGGTTAACAGTTTCTGAGCTAGGTGATTTATACAAATACATTTTATTATACAAATTTTTAACGGAATGACTCCCGAATATCTTTGTAATTTATTTGAATTTCACTTCTCAGTTTCTTACTGTGCAACAATATATTCGAGAAGTGCTGTAAATCAGATGTTGATACTGAAAAATTCCAAGGAACTTTTGGAACATTTGAAATCGCAAAATTTTACCAAAAACAACATAAAAACTTACGATTTCTCAACTTTATATACAACTATTCCCCACGATAAATTAAAGTCCAGACTTTCTGACATCGTTTACAGCTGCTTTTTCAATAAAAATGGAACTCGTAAATTTACTTACCTTGTCATTGGTCATTTGCAAAATTACTTTGTCAAAAACAATCTGATTGTACAAACAAGAACTCTGAAGTTGACATTAAAAAGATGCTTCTGATTGACAATATCTGTGTTTTTGGAGACCAGGTCTTCCAACAATCTATTGGAATTCCCATGGGTACCAATTGCGCCCTGTTATAAGCAGACCTATACTAGTATTTGAATTCATATGAAGCAGAATTTGTTCAAAATCTTTTACGTGGAAAGAAGAAGCACTTGTTGTGGCCTTCAACTCGACATTAAGATATATCGACGACGTATTGTCAATTAACAATGGTTAACAATTATCAATGGTTAACAATTAACAATTGATATATGGAAGACCCTGGGGAAGAATAGTGCATGCACTAACCAGGTTACCTTCTTTAAATAAAGTTTAATATAATTATTGCGTGGACCCTGAGGTCCACGCAGAAAATATATAAGTGGAGTTAAACCGGATGCCATGGGCTGACGTCAGGCTACGCATGCGCAAGAATGCTAGAGAGTTCGCCTCTAAGACAATTTGCCCTTAGAAGAATTCGCCCTTTTCAAATTAGAATATGCCAACCATTGGCAAACGTCGCTCTAAAATCTGCACATCGTATTTATGAATTCTTCGGCGTAACCAAGATCCGAATTTCTCTTTTATACATATATCCTTATATACAAACTAAATTCTATGGTACAAGCATTTTAAATAAGTAGGAAGAACTTATTTAGATAGCTTAACAGCTTGAACATGTTGAATTAAAAACTTATTCAACTACTAGGTTTCAAAAGACAGTCTTTACCATGTTTACAGGCATCAGTTTTGTGCATCAAGGTTTGCAAAATAATTTGATGGACAGCAATCCAAATCCATAGCTTGATAAAGACCTGTAGCAAAGTTTTTCCATGTAGGAAAGAGGGAGAAACATAAAAAAAAAAATTCTGCGTACTGCAGATCTGTGCTACACGTGTACCATCTATCTTTCCAGTGATAGAATATCTTCTGTATAAATCTAGTACAGATGTCAAGTCATAGCCGTTATGGATTACATGTATCGAAATAGCCCGATTTTTTAATGACAAAACTATAGGCCAATCGGGGATAAAATTTAACAATTTTGCTATGGAAGTACAATCACTCAAAGTAGGCAGATCATTGTAGAAAATGTTAACGAAAAGTTAACCTGTGCCACCTTTCAGAGTAAAACAATGAACTCGTCCATGGGTGCATTGACGGTCCTTGTAACAAGAATAGATATGGGTTACCCCATATTCAAGATATTCGACTTTTAATTTACTCCAATTTTCACTAGAAAAAAACTGCACGTGTTATGAAACTATTGACGTATAGTTCGTCATGTCCGTAGCAAATACTGTCACCAGTCTAAGCGTCACTAACAAAGAGTGCACACACCTGTGCTTGCAAGACCAAATAGCCTAGGTCTACACACGTGCGATGAGATTGTCAGTCGCATCTTCCCAGACCTTTCTGGCGAGCTCGGAAAAATACGTTGTTTTGCCGAAAAGTTACGATTGCAGGTGTTGTATATAAACCATTCCGTTATTTAAAAAAGGACAGAGAAAACACATACACACACACACACACACACAAAATTAATCTTTTTTGTGTTATTAAATTGATCGAGTTAATCGATAACCTAGCATCGCTTTAGATACATGTAACTCGAGATCCTCTAGATTTGAAGTTTATATTTTCTCAAATTTTCTGTATGATATCACAACTTATATGTTGCTATAGCATTTCACACGAAAGTAAAATTAAAAACTTATTTAATCTGGAAATTATTGAAACTACGAATTTCGGGAGGCGTTTGATTAACACATCCTTGCACTTTCACAATTTTTAACTTTATCCTTAATACTTAAGAAAAGTAGCAATTTTGTTGTGTATTAATGAATAATATTACATCTATAATCCAGAAAATTCAGAGTAAAAATGTGCGAAAGCAAAACCCAGTCAGTTAAGTATTGTCAGCCCGTGCTCAGTGTTGTGTATTTGTGTACAGAGTTGAACAAATTGAATACACCCGTGAAACGTAAACCGTTTTTATAAACAGGGCACGAGCTCTGTTACGTTTCACCGGGTGTGTTCAATTGTTAAACTCTGCACACACCACTGAACACGGACTGACAATACTGGTGAGAGGATTTTGCTTTCTACATTTCTACTCTGAAATTTCTGCATTATAGTTTTAATATTTTTCATTAATAAAAAACAAAATTGCTAATTTTCTAAAGTAATAAGGATAAAGTTAAAATTTGTTAACGTGCAAGGATGTGTCTATCAAACGCATCCAGAAATTTGAAGTTTCAGTAACTTCCAGATAAAATAAGATTTTTATCAAATTTTCGTAAGAAATGCTATAGCAACATATAAATCATGAAATTATACAGAAAATTTGAGTAAATATTAACTTCAAATCTGTGTCTAAGCACCTTTAAATGTTTGTTTTTCCGAAACCTTCTCGCACAAAAAGTGCAGGGGAGCTTCCAAAGCAAATCAAAACTTATAAAATTATAACAAAAGATCATTTTCTTTTTTGAGAAAAAGTGAGACCCCCCCCCGTCCCCCACATACTACGGGGACATTTTGAACCTTTCTCTTCATTGATTAAAATATCCCCAAAATATAAGGAGATTAATATTCTCTTATGCATACTTCCTTTCATGACTTTAAATGCATGCTTCTTAAAGTTAGTTATATTAGAAGATGGTCCAAAAATGGCATAGCCGGAATCTTCCGATGATATCAAAGTGAAATATTTCATGTAATACGTTTGGGTAGTCGAGGCCCGGGGCCGGGGTTGTGAAGGTACAAGGAGGAAAGCAAAAATCAAAACTCTTTCTAGAGAGCAGAAAGGGCAGAGATTGAAGTACTTATTTTATTGAAAATACAAGATGTAAAAATATCTATATTATAGAAAAAACATTCTCTCTTCCTCTTTCTGCAAAACTAAATGGGGTTCCAACACCCGGAACCACCCTCCCCCCCCCCCCCGATCCGCCAATGGAGTTAGAATTCAACCATTACGACACCTGCACGCTTAAGCCTCTTTTAATTCTGTTAAAGGCTACATTACAATTGTAATAGATACCTAGATCAACATTTCATATTCATATCATTTCAAGGTCATGATTTTTTTTTTAATCTTTACAGCCTAATTAATTAAGCAGATTTAAATAACAATGATAATTACAAGATACATGTAAAAAAAAAATAATGAATTTAATTACGCCTTTGTAAAATCACTAAACCAAGAAATTTTCTTTGAATTTCGTTTAGAAACACCTGCATATGGTCGACGTATTGCAGTCCTTTTTTAAAGGACAAGAACTTGTTATTATTATTATTTGGCAACTAGACAGTTAAAAGTACATATTAACAGTTCACGTATAAGATTTTATTGCATTATCAATTATTTACAAAAATAATTATAATATTGCCCTAAAGAAACATAAGATTAGTCGCGCTTAAAATTTGAAAATGTGTAATATATAAATTAATTATAAATAACATGCCAGTGACACTGACTATTGATACTTATTTACTATTTTGCATACTGTGAGAAAAATCTGTTTTTGGAACGGTTTCTCTTGTGATCTGGTATTTTGTGAGCGGGCTGTTTCGAAGATCTGTGATCAATCACCAAGAAACCCTATGAATGAAATATGAAGATAACAAACAGTATTCAATCTCGAAAGTCGAATGAAACGATACAAATTTGGAGCAGAGCAAACACAATCCTCAAAATTTAGAGGTGGGATCAGGTGCCATGGAGGAGTGAGCATCCCCTGCCAACTGGTCACATCCGCCGTGTGCTCCTTGTCATGATCATGATCACGTCATAAAACAATACAAAACACAAAGGGCAAAAATAGAACTTCTTAAAAACTAAAAATTGGATCAGGCACCTAGAAGAAGTAAAAATCCCCTGTTGACGTGTCACAACCGTCTTGAACCTTCTCTATTGATCAGGCAAAGGTAGTAATCCGTCAATAATAGTCAAACTTCATCTGAAGCAGAGGACTTATAAAAAGTAACAAATATACTAGCCAAAAACGACCCATGCATAAGATATTTTAAATTGTCAAATACGAAATTTAGTTTTATGTATCAAAACAACATTTTATTTAAAAAAAAAAGAAGAAAAAGAAGAAGATGTTTTTAAGAAGGAAATGTGCATACGTCTGCAAAAATTATTCCTTCACATGACTTAATTACATCCCAAATTTTATTATTATATTTGTGCAGTTTAACTGTCATTAAATAATGTAGTCGACGTGGGAAAAGAGACGTTTAACATATAAACATTTTAACACAATGGCTAAAATATTCCTCTAAATTAAATGTATGATAAATTTAATGCATGAAAATGAAATGTTTTATATCCAATGAAAAAAAAAATCAAGATTAACAAGACTCGAATAATCATAGAAAATAAGTAGATAATAAATGAAGTAAACTCTGAAGCAATTATTTTCTGTTAAGGTTTGAATTATAAAAATTAATAAAGTAGTCCTCCTTTGCTTCTCTGTGTGTGCATTTTATAAATAGAAATATTTTAAAATTGCCTTTCCCACAGATAGCACGGCGTATTTCTTATGTCAGGGTCCAGATTTTGTTGTTTATGGACTCGTACAAGTGCGTTTAGTTTGCAGGTTTGTCCAATATAGTATTCATCACAGGTTGGACAGGTTCTGCAGTATATAACATTTTCTGACTTACAGGTCGTGTTGGCGTTTGGTGTTAATTTTTATCACATTTTAGACTTTTTTGTTGCCCTACTCCAGATATTCGAAGGTATATCTGGAGGAGGGCAACAAAAAAATTTACTTCATTTATTTTCTACTTATTTTCTATTTGTTTTTGAATTATAAGTGATTGTAATTGTGCGCATTATAATGCTACCTTTTAACGCTACTGTGTCGTCATAATTGACAATAATTGACGTTGTGGTTATGAATGTTACCACGCAATTTGTCATTCATTCTGTAACTGTCTGAAAAGCCATTAAAAGACAGAAAGCACTTTGAGTTAAAATGATTATTCGAGTCTTGTGAATCTTGATTTTTTTCATTGGATATATCAGTAATTTACTGTAAACAAAAATTGGATTTTTGTTAAACTATATATATATATATACATGTATATATATATATATATATATATATATATATATATATATATAGAGAGAGAGAGAGAGAGAGAGAGAGAGAGAGAGAGAAAGAGAGGATATTCCATGTTTTGTAGATGAATATGGAATTTATTGCACGGGTAGGACATGATTTTTTTTTTATTTTCACGAGTGCGAGGTACAAGTGAAATTATCAAAAAAAATCCTGTCTCTCGAGTTTAACATCCCTTTGAGGATTTCCCACTCATATTGTGATGCCACCACTTGCCGGTGGAGGGCTGCAAAAGTTAACACCTGTAGTCGGCACTTACGGCCATTGAGCAGTGAGGGATCTTTTTCATGCCAGCACCGATTTTCAGACAGGACATTTTGATTGTACACACAAGTTCTCCGAAGTTGATGTTTAAAAGAGATGCTTGAGTTTCTGATTGACAATATATATGTAGTTTTTGAAGATCAAGTCTTTCAAAAACTTTTACATGAAAAGAATAAGTCTGTAAACTTCAATTCAACATTCAAACATATCAATGACGTTTTATCAATTAACAATATTTATTTTCATTCCAAAGTGGACTCTATACCCCCCTCCCCCTTGCCTTTATCTCGAAATTCATGTAAGATACCACTGAGCCTGACACATCTGTTTGATATTTGGATATTTTACTAGAAAAATAGAAAAAAAACATTAATGAAAATCTAACAATAAAACTTTATACAATACGTGATTACTTCAACGTTTCTATCGTCAACGTCTCTTATTTATGTAGCAATATACCCTTTTCACCTGCATATGGGGTTTGTGTCTCCCAGTTGAATCGATAAGCAAGAGGAATCTGTAAGTACGAAAAATTTCCTGAAATATGCATGTTATTGGCAACTAACGTGATGGTACTAGTATATGTTGTTAAGTCAACATTTTACAAATCCTATGGTCAATACAATGACCTTGTTAGCAAATACAATCTATCGTAAAGTTGAAAGTTGACTGACGTTTTTCATGCTAATTGTTGGGCCATTGTTTTCACATTGAAATGTCCACATATTTTTCCGTTGCCCAGTCATGACAAGGAAGACGTGGCGGTTGATCGACAGGTGATGCTTACTCCTCTATGACAACTGATCCTACGCCTATCTCTGATGTTTTTAGGGGTCCTTTTTTTTACTTTGTTCTAAATTTTCATAGTTCCAATTTCTATTTTGTGATCTTCATTTTCTTTCTGTGTTACAAACTTTTACAAAGTTAAACTAGATGCTGTCATGAGACAGTAATACCCGCACTAAGGTGTTTGCCTCTAAATGGACACCCCTTCATATTGGGCTTACCAAGGAAAAATCAAAATAATTAGATATAATTGACACAGTACATGTATTCGTCAATTCGAGCAAAAATTGCTCAGATGACCATGTGACCTATGAGCCTCTTATAGGTATTTCCTTTACTTCATTACCAGTCTGAAATAATATAATTTAATTAATGATGTAAATTAGGTTTTGATAAAAGGGGGGATATAAATTTTTGGCCCATAATTTGAACTTTTTAAAATTTATTTTCTCAACAACAAATGTTATTTTAGTACAAAGCGTTTTTGATGAATTTATCAAAATGTGCAAACTTTTTTTGTTAGCACATGTATTTGATTAGGCAAAAACCTCCCTGAAAAGCCATACCCAATCAATTTTGTCACCCCCCCCCCAACATACACACACAGATTGCCTGTTTTTGGAAATAGGCCTAGATGGCAAAGTTATGTTAAAACATTATTTGTTATGATAATTTAAAATTTGTTCTTGTACTGTACATGTATGTGAACACCTTTTTGAAATTTTCTACTAGTGCTAGTTTTACCATATATTATCATTTTTGCACATGGTGCAGTGTGGTGTACACATGATTACATGTATTTCAGTAGGAATTAATTCATTTTGTGTTTTAATTGGATTATATTTCGTGAAGTTGACAGGACCTATGACAGTCGGTAAGTACAAGTTTAAGTATAGATTGGGGTAAAATAACCGAAATGCAAATGGTAGGTTAAAGTTTTAAAAGGATCAAAGATCATCGGATGCCACAATAGACGAATTTCACATTCTGAAAAGTTATCTCCCGTTGTCGATATTACATTCAGTTACAGGCACAGATCCAGGAATTTTTTCCGTGAAAAAAAAACCAAACAAACAAACAAACAAAATAAAAACAATGATGGTGGGGTCCATGTTTTTAAAGGGGGGAGGGCGTCCAAAGTAATTTTTTATTTGCTTCTGTAAATCAGTATATAGTCCTATTTAAATAACTCTGCAAATTCCAGGTGGGGGAGGGGGGGGGGGGAGGAGGTCCAATCTCCCTAGCCGCTCCCTGTCCCTGAAATGACAAATGATCATGTGACTCCAAAATAGTAGAAAACTTTTCCATTTGACTATACATAATTTTGTTTCTTGTGTTATTATGTTATGTACATCTAATGGTTTAAGGTTATGAACCCCTGGACTGGTCATCCCCACTCTCTTAATGAACTGGAAATGTTCACAATATGACTACATCAAATTAAATAAAAATGCATCAATCATAAGATTGCTTGACATTTCATTCATTAATTTGGGTCAACCCATGTACCCTCCTAGAATTAGGAATGAAAATCATTCAAAGAGATGGACCATTAAACTATTTGTATATATTCGCATTTTTTTGGTTAAAACAAAGTATTAGTTACATGAACAAACAGGGGTCTGGGAAGGGGAAGGGGCGAGGGGAAGGAGTTATCTCTTTACGTCTTAATTGTTGAAAACTCCTAAAATGAATGTTAACCTCAAATCCGACTTGTACGTCTTCATTATTTTTAAGTGGTGACAAGTGTCTCCATATGAGTGAAAAATCCCCGGGAGGAACATTTAACAACAAACAAACATTAATGACTTAAAAAACAAAATATACATGTACATGTTTATTAGTCAACGGATATACTTCTGGTCATATCTCTAGTTCTCCCTTGAATCAGAAATGAATGATATAAATATTTTAAGAATGATTAAGAGTTGAAAAGGTTGTGCATCTTAAAATTGACTAAGCTCTGTGGTTGATTTAGCTATACCAGTTTAGCTTATTTTGCAACTCAAAGCACCTTGATTAACTATTTTTAATCATACTGTTTTCTGAAATGTGCAGTTTTTTCAACATGGATACAAGTCATACATTTTCAGCTTCTGAAAACAATGCATGAAAAAAACTGCTTTTCAAATACTGTAACTCTTTTAAATACTTGTGATCATAAATTTTTAGCTCACTTGAGTTTTTCTGGTTTTCTGATCACATTTTGTCTGTCATCCATCTGTCCTTTTGTAAACTTTTCACATTTTTGTCTTCTTCACTAGAACCACTGGGCCAATTTCAACCAACCCTGCCACAAAGCATCTTCGGGTAAAGGGGATTCAAGTTTGTTCAAATGAAGGGTCACACGCTCTTTCAAAGGGGGATAATCAAGAATTAGTGAAAATTTGGTGGTATCATCTTAAAAAGTCTTATGATATCAAGAACCACTGACTGGGCCCAAAAAGTTGAAACTTTCTTTACATAGACTTAGTGTAGATTCAAATTTGTTCAAATTATGACCCACTGGGGTAGGGTGGGGCCAAATATGGGGATCCAAAGATTTACATAGAAAAATGCAGGGGATTTTTTCCATCATCAATCTTCTTCTCAAGAACAGCAAGGGCATTATTGTCATCCGTTTTCGCGAAAGGGACCTAGGGGACATTACATCTCATTTGTCTGTCAGTCTGTCCGCCTGTCACAAATTGGTATAGCTAAATTTAACTTGGTCATAACTTTTGAATAATAAGAGATAGCTAAGGGCTTTCATATTTCACATGTACATTACCTATAAGAACTTTCTAAACATACTATGATTTTTGAACCCTTGACTTTGACCTTGAAGTTTGACATATTTAACATTATTTTAAATTGATCATTTTGAAAGAGAAATGATAGGGCATTCATATTATACATGTATATTACCTGTGACAAGACCTTCTAAATATATCATGACTTTTGACTCTGTGATATTGACCATGAACTTTAACCTACTTTTCAAAAATGTTTTATATCCTTATGACTTTTGACTAAGAGGAGATAGGACTTTCATATTTGACATGTACATTACCTGTAACAATATGTTTCCGAGCATGCTATGATTTTTTACCCCTTGACCTTGATGTTTTACCTAATTTTCAAAAATTTTAACTTTGGTGATTACTTTTGAATGACATATGATAGGGCGTGCATATTTGAAACAATATATCATAAATAATGGTATCCCATCCACTAGGACACAGAAAGCAGGGGAACACAATTCTTCTGAATTTGCTTGTTAGTCATTTTGATATGGAAACATCCTCATATAGTGTAGATTCAAGTTTTTTATGCCCTGCCATGAATATGGCCGAGGCATATAGTGTTTGTCATGTCCGACTTCAATCAAACTTCATATGCTGATACATACTGATCGATGTAAGCTTTTCAACTGCATCAACCTTTTTGACCTTGACCTTTCCTTAGACCTTGACTTCACTTTTCTTAAATTAGTGTCTAGATCAGTTTTGAATAAACAATTCAAGATATATTTATCAAAATTTATATGCTGATATATACTGCTGAGAGCTATCAATTGCATAAACTTTTTTGACCTTGACCTCATTTTTTTAAATTAGTGTTTATCTACGTTTTTAATAAACCATTTATGATATTTTTATCAAACTTCATATGCTAATAGGAAATACATACTGATGTAAGCTTTTCAACTGCATCAACATTTTGACCTTAACCTTTCCTTTGACCTTGACCTCTCTTTTCTTAAATAAGTGTGAAGCTCAGTTTTAAATAAATTATTCAAGATATTTTTATCAAACCTAATATGCTGATATGTATTGGTGAGAGCTATTCAACTGCATCAAAAAATTTTTACCTTGCACTTTCCTGTGACCTTGACCTCCCTTCTCTTTAATTTGTATTTTGCTAAGTTTTAAAGAAACAATCTAAGATATTTTTATGTAAGCATGCACTTATACACGATTTGGTGAGAATTTATCATCTATATCCAATTTTTTTTAGATTTTAGTTTCAATTTTCACGAAACTGTTCAAGATATACTCATCAAACTTCATACACTCATACAAATTTTCATGTTGCATTAGTTATATACATTCGGCGGGGCATTTATGTCCTATGGACATATTTCTAGTTTTCAAATCATGACCCCCGAGGATAGGGTCAGGCCAACATAAAGGATCAAGTTTTATATAGGAATAAAAGGGGGAAAAAATCTTCAAAATTCTTCTTTTCAAGAACAACACAAGCATGATTAATATGGAAACATTCTCAAGAAGTGGAGATTCAAGTTTGTACAAATCATGACCCCATGGAGTAGGGAGGGGCCATTTTTTTCCTGCCCATATTTGCCATCCACATGGAAATGCAAATTTTAAAACCATTTTACACATCCACAGGACAAAATCAATCATCTTCCAAATGATCATGATTTAAGGCTAATGCATAAAATATAAGGGAAGTTCTGGGAACCAGGGTGTTTAAACATGTTAAATACTTTTTTTTAAAAGAATTTGACCCCAATTTGACCCCAAGGGGCTTTTTACATAAAAACATAATTTTTCGACCCCATTTGACCCCCAGGGTGAAAATGAAAATTCCGCAACCTTACGGCACATCTACATGACACCACCAACCATATCCCAAAAGATGATTAGGCTACTGTGTAAAATGTAAGAGGAGTTCAGGGAAGCAGGGACTTTTTGCATAAAAAACGTCATTTTTCGACCCCCATTTGACCCCCAGGGTGAAAATGAAAATTCCAAAACCTTACTGCACATCTACATGCCACCACCAACCATCTCCCAAAAGATGATTAGGCTACTGTGTAAAATGTAAGAAGAGTTCAGGGAACCAGGAGATTTTTGCATTAAAAAAACGTCATTTTTCGACCCCCCATTTGACCCCCAGGGTGAAAATGAAAATTCCGAAACCTTACTGCACATCTACATGACACCACCAACCATATCCCAAAAGATGATTAGGCTACTGTGTAAAATGTAAGAGGAGTTAAGGGAACCAGGGGCTTTTTGCATAAAAAACGTCATTTTTCGACCCCCATTTGACCCCCAGGGTGAAAATGAAAATTCCGAAACCTTACGGCACATCTACATGACACCACCAACCATCTCCCAAAAGATGATTAGGCTACTGTGTAAAATGTAAGAGGAGTTCAGGGAACCAGGAGCTTTTTGCATTAAAAAAACGTCATTTTTCGACCCCCATTTGACCCCCAGGGTGAAAATGAAAATTCCGAAACCTTACGGCACATCTACATGACACCACCAACCATCTCCCAAAAGATGATAATTCTACTGTGAAAATGTAAGAGGAGTTCCGGGAACCAGGGGCTTTTTGCATAAAAAACGTCATTTTTCGACCCCCATTTGACCCCCAAGGGTGAAAATGAAAATTCCGAAACCTTACTGCACATCTACACGACACCACCAACCATCTCCCAAAAGATGATTAGGCTACTGTGTAAAATGTAAGAGGAGTTTGAGAAAGAAGAGTGTGACAGACGGACGGACGGACGGACGGACAGGCGGACGGACAGACAGACATGAGTAACAACAATATACCCGAACTTTCTTTAGAAAGTGCGGGTATTAAAAAGATACTAATAAAATCTTAGAAGGCAATATACTCATAAAAGAGTGCCTTGAAAACAGCCTCTTTTCCCTTGTTGACTACATTATTTAACTAGATGCTGTCATGAGACAGTAATACCCACACTAAGGTGTTTGCCTCTAAATGCACACTCCTTCATATTGGGCATACCAAGGAAAAAGTCCAAATAATTCTATAATTTACACAGTACATGTATTCGTCAAATCGAGCATAAAATGCTCAGGTGACCATGTGACCCATGAACCTCTTATACGCATTTCATATACTTAATTTATTACCAGTATGAAATAACAGAATTTAATTAATGATGTAAATTAGGTTTTGATAAAAGGGGGGGGGATATAAATTTTTGGCCCATAATTGGAACTTTTTAAAATTTATTTTCTCAACAACAAATAATATTATTTTAGTGCAAAGCGTTTTTGATGAATTTATCAAAATGTGCAAACTTTTTTTGGTATTTGATTAGGCAAAAACCTCCTTGAAAAGCCATACCCAATCAATTTTGTCCCCCCCCCCCCAACACACACACACAATTTGCCTGTTTTTGGAAATAGGCCTAGATGGCAAAGTTATGTTAAAACATCGTTTGTTATGATAATTTAAAATTTGTTCTTGGTACATGTATGTGAACACCTTTTTGAAAATTTCTACATCACATTGGGCTTGCGTCACCCTACCAGTGCTAGTACTAGTTTTACCATTATCATTTTTAGATTGCACATGCCATGTGACATGGTGCAGTGTTACATGTGTATCAGTGGAAATTAAATCATTTTGTGTTTTAATTGGATTATATTTCATGAAGTTGACAGGACCTATGACAGTCGGTAAGTACAAGTTTAAGTATAGACTAAGGTAAAATAAACCGAAATGCAAATGGTTAGGTTAAAGTTTAAAAAGGATCAAAGATCATCGGCAGTCTCCTATGCAGAGTTGTCGTTCGTTTCTCTCTCAGCCACTGAATGTATGAGCCGATGGTAGAGAGTTGATCATCAGATGCCACAATAGACGAATTTCACATTCTGAAGAGTTATCTCCCATTGTCGACATTACATTCAGTTACAGGCACAGATCCGGGAATTTTTTTTCCGGGGGAGGGGGGGTCCACACCTCAGTCCAAAAAAATTCCAGCCCAGAATTTCCTGAGGAGCAAAAAAAAAAAAAACAAACAAACAAACAAACAAAATAAAAACAATGATGGTGGGGTCCATGTTTTTAAAGGGGGAGGGCATCCAAAGTCATTTTTTATTTGCTTCTGTAAATCAGTATATAGTCCTATTTAAATAACTCTGCAAATTCCAGGGGGGGGGGGGTGTTTCCAATCTCCCTAGCCGCTCCCTGTCCCTGAAATGGCAAATGATCATGTGACTCCTAAATAGTAGAAAACTTTTCCATTTGACTATACATAATTTTGTTTCTTGTGTTATTATGTTATGTACATCTAATGGTTTAAGGTTATGAACCCCTGGAGGTCATCCCCACTCTCTTGATGAACTGGAAATGTTCATAATATGACTACATCAAATTAAATAAAAGTGCATCAATGATAAGATTACTTGACATTTCATTCATGAATTTGGATCAACCCATGTACCCTCCTAGAATTAGGAATGAAAATCATTCAAAGAGATGGACCATTAAACTATTTGTATATATTCACATTTTTTTTTATGTCAAACCAAAGTATTAGACTAGTTTGCATACATAACAAACAGGGGTCTGGGAAGGGGAAGGGGCAAGGGGAAGGAGTTATCTCTTTACGTCTTAATTGTTGAAAACTCCTAAAATGAATGTTAACCTCAAATCCGACTTGTACGTCTTCATTATTTTTAAGTGTTGGTGTCTCCGTATGAGTGAAAAATTCCCGAGAGGGACATTTAACAACAAACAAACATTAATGACTTAAAAAACACAATATACATGTACATGTTTATTAGTCAACGGATATACTTCTGGTCATATCTCTAGTTCTCCCTTGAATCAGAAATGATGATATAAATATTTTAAAAATGATTAAGAGTTGAAAAGGTTGTGCATTTTAAAATTCACTAAGCTCTGTGGATGAATTAGCTATACCAGTTTAGCTTATTTTGCTACTCAAAGCACCTTGATTAACTAGTTTTAATCATACTGTTTTCTGAAATGTGAAGTTTTTTCAACATGGATACAAGTCATACCTTTTCAGCTTCTGAAAACAATGCATGAAAAAAAAACTGCTTTTCAAATACTGTAACTCTTTCCAAGTATTTGTGATCATCAGGTTTTAGCTCACTTGAGTTTTTCTGGTTTTCTGATCACATTTTGTTTGTCATCCATCTGTCCGCCTGTAAACTTTTCACATTTTTGTCTTCTTCACTAGAACCGCTGGGCCAATTTCAACCAACCCTGCCACAAAGCATCTTCGGGTAAAGGGGATTCAAGTTTGTTCAAGTGAAGGGTCACACCCTCTTTCAAGGCGGGATAATCAAGAATTAGTGAAAATTTGGTGGTATCATTTATCAGTCTTATCAAGAACCACTGACTGGGCCCAAAAAGTTGAAACTTTCTTTACACAGACTTAGTGTAGCTTCAAATTTGCTAAAACTATGACCCACTGGGGTAGGGTGGGGCCACATATGGGGATCCAATGATTTACAGAGAAAAATGCTGGGGATTTTTTCCATCATAAATCTTCTTCTCATGAACAGCAAGGGCATTTTGTCGTCCGTTTTCACAAAAGGGACCTAGGGGACATTAAATCTCATTTGTCTGTCAGTCTGTCCGTTTGTCAGTCTGTCCGTCTGTCCCAATAAATTTAACCTTGGTCATAACTTCTGAATAATAAGAAATAGGGCTTTCATATTTCACATGTACATTACCTACAAGAACTTTCTAAACATACCATGATTTTTGAACCCATGACCTTGACCTTGAAGTTTGACCTACTTTTCAAAAAATTTAACATTATTTTAAATGATCATTTTGAAAGAGAAAAGATAGGGCATTCATATTATACATGTATATTACCTGTGACAAGACCTTTCTAAATATATCATGACTTTTGACTCTGTGACATTGACCTTGAAGTTTAACCTACTTTTCAAAAATGTTATATTTCCTTATAACTTTTGATTGAGAAGAGATAGGACTTTTATATTTGACATGTACATTACCTGTAACAAGATGTTTCCAAGCATGCTATGATTTTTTTACCCCTTGACCTTGATGTTTTACCTAATTTTCAAAAATTTTAACTTTGATGATTACTTTTGAATGACATATGATAAGGCCTGCATATTTGAAACAATACGTCATAAATAATGGCATCCCATCCACTAGGACACGGAAAGCAGGGGAACACAATTCTTTGAATTTGCTTGTTTATCATTTTGATATGGAAACATCCTCATATAGTGTAGATTCAAGTTTTTTATGCCCTGCCATGAATATGGCCGAGGCATATAGTTTTGTCATGTCCGACTTCAATAAAACGTCATATGCTGATACATACTGATGTAAGCTTTTCAACTGCATCAAAATTTTTGACCTTGACTTTTCCTTTGACCTTGACCTTACTTTTCTTAAATAAGTGTCTAGATCAGTTTTGAATAAACAATTCAAGAGATATTTATCAAACTTCATATGCTGATATATACTGCTGAGAGATATCAATTGCATCAATTTTTTTGACCTTGACTTTTCCTTTGACTTTGACCTCACTTTTTTAAATTAGTGTTCATCTACGTTTTAAATAAACCATTTCTGATATTTTTATTGAACTTCTATGCTAATAGTAAATACATACTGATATAAGCTTCTCAACTGCATCAGCATTTTGACCTCAACCTTTCCTTTGACCTTGACCTCTCTTTTCTCAAATAAGTGTTAAGCTCAGCTTTAAATAAATCATTCAAGATATTTTTATCAAAACTAATATGCTGATATGTATTAGTGAGAGCTATTCAACTGCATCAAAAACTTTTCACCTTGCACTTTCCTGTGACCTTGACCTCCCTTCTCTTTAATTTCTATTTTGCTAAGTTTTAAAGAAACAATCTAAGATATTTTTATGTAAGCATGCACTTATACATAATTTTGTGAGAATTTATCATCTATATCCATTTTTTTTAGATTTTAGTTTCAATTTTATAGAAACTGTTCAAGATATTCTCATCAAACTTCATACACTCATACAAATTTTCATGTTGCATTAGTAATATACATTCAGCGGGGCATTTATGTCCTATGGACATATTTCTAGTTTTCAAATCATGACCTCTGAGGATAGGGTCAGGCCACAGTAAGGGATCAAAGTTTTATAGAGATTTAAAAGGGAAAAAAAGTCTTCAAAATTCTTCTTTTTAAGAACAACAAAAGCATAATTAATATGGAAACATTCCCAATGCAAGAAGTGTAGATTCAAGTTTGTACAAATCATGACCCCATGGGTTAGGGAGGGGCCATTTTTTTCCTGCCCCTATTTGCTATCCACATGGAAATGCAAATTTTAAAACCATTTTACACATCCACAGGACAAAATCAATCATCCTCCAAATGATCATGATTTAAGGCCAGTGCATAAAATATAAGGGAAGTTCTGGGAACCAGGATTTTTAAACATGTTAAATATTTTTAAAAAAAAAATTGACCCCCATTTGACCCCCAGGGGGAAAATAAGAATTCCGAAACCTTACTGCACATCTATAGGACACCACCAACCATCTACAAAAGATGATTAGGCTACTGTGTAAAATGTAAGAGGAGTTCAGGGAACCAGGGGCTTTCTGCATAAAAAAAGTCATTTTTCGACCCCTATTTGACCCCCAGGGTGAAAATGAAAATTCCGAAACCTTACTGCAAATCTACATGACACCACCAATCATCTCCCAAAAGATGATTAGGCTACTGTGTAAAATGTAAGAGGAGTTAAGGGAACCAGGGGCTTTTTGCATAAAAAACGTCATTTTTCGACCCCCATTTGACCCCCAGGGTGAAAATGAAAATTCCGAAACCTTACTGCACATCTACAGGACACCACTAACCATCTCCCAAAAGATGATTAGGCTACTGTGTAAAATGTAAGAGGAGTTCAGGGAACCAGGGACTTTTTGCATAAAAAACGTCATTTTTCGACCCCCATTTGACCCCCAGGGTGAAAATGAAAATTCCAAAACCTTACTGCACCCTTACAGGACACCACTAACCATCTCCCAGAAGATGATTAGGCTACTGTGTAAAATGTAAGAGGAGTTCAGGGAACCAGGGGCTTTTTGCATAAAAAACGTCATTTTTCGACCCCCATTTGACCCCTAGGGTGAAAATGAAAATTCCGAAACCTTACTGCACATCTACATGACACCACCAAACATCTCCCAAAAGATGATTAGGCTACTTTGTAAATTGTAAGAGGAGTTTGAGAAATAAGAGTGTGACAAACGGACGGACGGACGGACAGACATGAGTAACAACAATATACCCAAACTTTCTTTAGAAAGTGCGGGTATAATGACAGTTAAACTGGTACTAAAGTCTAACAGTATGAGTTGTTGATGAGCTTCAATGATTTCAAAATTGTTTTCATCATTTTTTTTTTGGGGGGGGGGGGGAGGGGAGGTGGTTGGAACGACTTGTTTTTTGACTTTTAAC
Organism: Saccostrea echinata; assembly: GCF_033153115.1. Classification (NCBI taxonomy): domain Eukaryota; kingdom Metazoa; phylum Mollusca; class Bivalvia; order Ostreida; family Ostreidae; genus Saccostrea; species Saccostrea echinata. The sequence continues at coordinate 1,074,121 of NW_026889825.1, forward strand.
AACGTCAATGATTCTCAATGTCAGCTCCTTCTGCATCAATACAATTTTCTTGACGAGATACCTTAGAGTTTAAATACATATGAAACCAGTCTTATTTAAATGACTTTAAATTTCATCAACAAATGCTTTCAAAACACAATATTAAAAATAGACTGTCCTAAGATAAGGATCCTCAGTTGACTCTGGCAGCTTTATCCGCTTGTTGAAGTTCAATTTCTACCTCGCGCAAGCAACGTTACATTTCGAGGTGACTAACATTGGACACCTGTACCTCGAATCGGCATTAAAGGTATCCCACCTCTCTAGGAATCTTTTGTGCCGTTTAAAATCAAGTATTCAGGACTAATTTTTCCTCTCACAGGCCTATTCTAACAGTTCTAAAGTCTATGTATGTTTTTCAAAAAATGAACTATAAACTTTGACAAAAAGTCCCCTCCCTTTCAGACGTAATTTTTACGACTAAATTTTAACACTATCTAGTGAGTTACGATACGTTAGATCTCAAAGAACTGAAAAAATAAGGTAAAAATTGTAAATTTTACGGCGCAGTTATGTCACATTACACTAGTGAATAAAATTGATTAAAAAAAAGCTAATGTTTCCTTTATATACTTTTATTTTGAGGTTGCGTGGCATTGTCATACCATTGCTTATGGAAACATTTACAGTTTATTCAAAGATAAAACGCATGTCTTTTAGTTATACCCGCACTTTCTAAAGAAAGTTCGGGTATATTGTTGTTACTCATGTCTGTCCGTCCGTCCGTCTGTCACACTCTTCTTTCTCAAACTCCTCTTACATTTTACGCAGTAACCTAAACATCTTTTGGGAGATGGTTGATGGTGTCATGTAGATGTGCAGTAAGGTGTCGGAATTTTCATTTTCTCCCTGGGGGTCAAATGGGGGTCGAAAAATGACTTTTTTTAATGCAAAAAGCCCCAGGTTCCCTTAACTCCTCTTACATTTTACACAGTAGCCTAATCATCTTTTGGGGGATGGTTAGTGGTGTCCTGCAGATGTGCAGTAAGCTTTTGGAATTTTCATTTTCATCCGGGGGGTCAAATGGGGGGTCGAAAAATGACTTTTTATATGCAGAAAGCCCCTGGTTCCCTGAACTCCTCTTACATTTTACACAGTAGCCTAATTGTCTTTTGGGAGGTGGTTGGTGGTGGCATGTAGATGTGCAGTAAGGTTTCGGAATTTTCATTATCACCCTGGGGGTCAAATGGGGATCGAAAAATGACGTTTTTTATGCAAAAAGCCCCTGGTTCCCTGAACTCCTCTTACATTTTACACAGTAGCCTAATTGTCTTTTGGGAGGTGGTTGGTGGTGTCATGTAGATGTGCAGTAAGGTTTCGGAATTTTCATTTTCACCCTGGGGGTCAAATGGGGGTCGAAAAATGACGTTTTTATGCAAAAAGCCCCTGGTTCCCAAAACTCCTCTTACATTTTATACAGTAACCTAATCAACTTTTGGGAGATGGTTGGTGGTGTCCTATAGATGTGCAGTAAGGTTTCGGAATTTTTATTTTCCCGCTGGGGGTCAAATGGGGGTCAAATATTTTTTAAAAAAATATTTAACATGTTTAAACACTCTGCTTCCCAGAACTTCTCTTATATTTTATGCACTAGCCTTAAATCATGATCAGTTGGAAGATGATTGTTTTTGTCCTGTGGATGTGTAAAATGGTTTTAAAATTTGCATTTCCATGTGGATAGCAAATAGGGCAGGAAAAAAATGGCCCCTTCCTAACCCATTGGGTCACGATTTGTACAAACTTGAATCTACACTTCTTAGGAATGTTTCCATATTAATCATGCTTGTGTTGTTCTTAAAAAGAAGAATTTTGAAGATTTTTTTCCCCTTTTATTCCTATGTAAAACTTTGATCCCTTACTGTGGCCTGACCCTATCCTCGGGGGTCATGATTTGAAAACTAGAAATATGTCCATAGGACATAAATGCCCCGCTGAATGTATATTACTAATGCAACATGAAAATTTGTATGAGTGTATGAAGTTTGATGAGAATATCTTGAACAGTTTCGTGAAAATTGAAACTAAAATCTAAAAAAAAAAATGGATAAAGATGATAAATTCTCACCAAATTATGTATAAGTACATGCTTACATAAAAATATCTTAGATTGTTTCTTTAAAACTTAGCAAAATAGAAATTAAAGAGAAGGGAGGTCAAGGTCACAGGAAAGTGCAAGGTGAAAAGTTTTTGATGCAGTTGAATAGCTCTCACTAATACATATCAGCATATTAGGTTTGATAAAAAAAAATTTTGAATGATTTATTTAAAACTGAGCTTAACACTTATTTGAGAAAAGAGAGGTCAAGGTCAAAGGAAAGGTTGAGGTTAAAATGTTGATGCAGTTGAAAAGCTTACATCAGTATGTATTTCCTATTAGCATATGAAGTTCGATAAAAATATCATAAATGGTTAATATGAAACGTAAATTAACACTAATTTAAAAAAAGTGAGGTCAAGGTCAAAGGAAAAGTCAAGGTAAAAAAAGTTGATGCAATTAATAGCTCTCAGCAGTATATATCAGCATATGAAGTTTGATAAATATATCTTGAATATTTTATTCAAAACTGATCTAGACACTAATTTAAGAAAAGTAAGGTCAAGGTCAAAGGAAAGGTCAAGATCAAAAATTTTGATGCAGTTGAAAAGCTTACATCATCATGTATCAGCATATCACGTTTGACTGAAGTCAGACATGACAAACACTATATGCCTCGGCCATATTCATGGCAGGGCATAAAAAACTTGAATCTACACTATATGAGGATGTTTCCATATCAAAATGACTAACAAGCAAATTCAAAGAATTGTGGTCCCCTGCTTTCCGTGTCCTAGTGGATGGGATGCCATTATTTATGACATATTGTTTCAAATATGCAGGCCTTATCATATGTCATTCAAAATTAATCACCAAAGTTAAAATTTTTGAAAATTAGGTAAAACATCAAGGTCAAGGGGTAAAAAAATCATAGCATGCTTGGAAACATCTTGTTACAGGTAATGTACATGTCAAATATGAAAGTCCTATCTCTTCTCAATCAAAAGTTTTAAGGAAATATAACATTTTTGAAAAGCAGGTTAAACTTCAAGGTCAATGTCACAGAGTCAAAAGTCATGATATCTTTAGAAAGGTCTTGTCACAGGTAATATACATGTACAATACGAATGCCCTATCTTTCTCTTTCAAAATGATCATTTAAAATAATGTTAAATTTTTTGAAAAGTAGGTCAAACTTCAAGGTCAAGGTCATGGGTTCAAAAATCATAGTATGTTTAGAAAGTTCTTGTAGGTAATATACATGTGAAATATGAAAGCCCTATCTGTTATTATTCAAAAGTTATGACCAAGGTTAAATTTATTGTGACAGACAGACTGACAAACGGACAGACTGACAGACAAATGAGATTTAATGTCCCCTAGGTCCCTTTCGCGAAAACGGATCACAATAATGCCCTTGCTGTTCATGAGAAGAGGATTTATGATGGAAAAAATCCCCTGCATTTTTCTATGTAAATCATTGGATCCCCATATGTGGCCCCACCCTACCCCAGTGCGTCATAATTTGAACAAATTTGAATCTACACTAAGTCTATGTAAAGAAAGTTTCAACTTTTTGGGCCCAGTCAGTGGTTCTTGATAAGACTTTTTTTAAAATGATACCACCAAATTTTCACTAATTCTTGATTATCCCCCCTTGAAAGAGGGTGTGACCCTTCACTTGAACAAACTTGAATCCCCTTTACCCGAAAATGCTTTGTGGCAGGGTTGGTTGGAATTGGCCCAGCGGTTCTAGTGAAGAAGACAAAAATGTGAAAAGTTTACAGGCGGACAGATGGATGACAAACAAAATGTGATCAGAAAACCAGAAAAACTCAAGTGAGCTAAAAACTTATGATCACAAGTACTTGGAAAGAGTTACAGTATTTGAAAAGCAGTTTTTTTTCATGCATTGTTTTCAGAAGCTGAAAATGTATGACTTGTATCCATGTTGAAAAAACTTCACATTTCAGAAAACAGTATGATTAAAAATAGTTAATCAAGGTGCTTTGAGTTGCAAAATAAGCTAAACTGGTATAGCTAATTCAACCACAGAGCTTAGTCAATTTTAAAATGCACAACCTTTTCAACTCTTAATCAGTCTTAAAATATTTATATCATCATCTCTGATTCAAGAGAGAACTAGAGATATGACCAGAAGTATATCCGTTGACTAATAAACATGTACATGTATATTGTGTTTTTTAAGTCATTAATGTCTGTTTGTTGTTAAATGTCCCTCTCGGGAATTTTTCACTCATATGGAGACACCAACACTTAAAAATAATGAAGACGTACAAGTCGGATTTAAGGTTAACATTCATTTTAGGAGTTTTCAACAATTAAGACGTAAAGAGATAACTCCTTCTCCTTGTTCCTTCCCCTTCCCAGACCCCTGTTTGTTCATGTATGCAAACTAATACTTTGTTTTGACATAAAAAATGTGAATATATACAAATAGTTTAGTGGTCCATCTCTTTGAATGATTTTCATTCCTAATTCTAGGAGGGTACATGGGTTGACCCAAATTCATGAATGAAGTGTCAAGTAATCTTATCATTGATGCACTTTTATTTAATTTGATGTAGTCATATTGTGAACATTTCCAGTTCGTTAAGAGAGTGGGGATGACCAGTCCAGGGGTTCATAACCTTAAACCATTATAAGATGTACATAACATAATAACACAAGAAACAAAATTATGTATAGTCGAATGGAAAAGTTTTGTACTATTTAGGAGTCACATGATCATTTGTCATTTTAGGGACAGGGAGCGGCTAGGGAGATTGGACCCCCCCCCCCCAACCTGGAATTTGCAGAGTTATTTAAATAGGACTATATACTGATTTACAGAAGCAAATAGAAAATTACTTTGGATACCCTCCCCTTTAAAAACATGGACCCACCATCATTGTTTTTATTTTGTTTGTTTGTTTTGTTTTGTTTTGTTTTGTTTTGTTTTTTTGCTCCTCAGGAAATTCTGGGCTGGAATTTTTTTTGACTGAGGTGTGGATCCCCCCCACCCCCCACCCCCGGGAAAAATTCCTGGATCTGTGCCTGTAACTGAATGTAATGTCGACAACGGGAGATAACTTTTCAGAATGTGAAATTCGTCTATTGTGGCATCCGATGATCAACTCTCTACCATCGGCTCATACATTCAGTGTCTGAGAGAGAAACGAACGACAACTCTGCATAGGAGATTGCCGATGATCTTTGATCTTTTTTAAACTTTAACCTAACCATTTGCATTTCGTTTTATTTTACCCCAATCTATACTTAAACTTGTACTTACCGACTATCATAGGTCCTGTCAACTTCATGAAATATAATCCAATTATAACACAAAATGAATTAATTTCCACTGATATATACATGTAACACTGCACCATGCGCAATCTAAAAATGATAATGGTAAAACTAGTATTAGTACTGGTAGGGTGACGCAAGCCCAATGTGATGTAGAAATTTTCAAAAAGGTGTTCACATACATGTACAGTACAAGAACAAATTTTAAATCATCATAACAAACGATGTTTTAACATAACTTTGCCATCTAGGCCTATTTCCAAAAACAGGCAAATTGTGTTTGTGTGTGTTGGGGGGGGGGGGAGGGGGGTGACAAAATTGATTGGGTATGGCTTTTCAAGGAGGTTTTTGCCTAATCAAATACTAAAAAAAGTTTGCACATTTTGATAAATTCATTAAAAACGCTTTGTAATAAAATAATTTTATTTGTTGTTGAGAAAATAAATTTAAAAAGTTCCAATTATGGGCCAAAAATTTATATCCCCCTTTTATCAAAACCTAATTTACATCATTAATTAAATTCTGTTATTTCAGACTGGTAATGAATTAAGTATATGAAATGCGTATAAGAGGTTCATGGGTCACATGGTCACCTGAGCATTTTATGCTCGATTTGACGAATACATGTACTGTGTAAATTATAGAATTATTTTGACTTTTTCCTTGGTATGCCCAATATGAAGGAGTGTGCATTTAGAGGCAAACACCTTAGCGCGGGTATTACTGTCTTATGACAGCATCTAGTTTATTATGCGGACAGAAAATATGATGATAAATAAATATATAAAAAAAAATCGTTGATGAACTTTAAGTGGGTTTTAATTTTATGACTCGAATTCAGAATCTTTACCTCTCGTACATGTATATGACTATTTCATTAAGGTCTTCCGTTTTCAGCGGAAGACCTTCTTGTTATTCTTCGGTTTCTTTTCCGCTGTTTTTCTTATTATTTTTTTTCTTACCGATTTTGTGCACGCGATTTCTCGAAAACGGTTCGCTCGATTTTCATGAAACTTTCAGGTCTGATAGAACATTAAAAAATCTTGATACATATTTTTTTTATTTTGATGACGTCACTTCCGGTCCGAAGATTTTTGCGATTTAGTGATTTTTGGAGGGTCAGTTTGTCCGCAGGTTTTCTAAGAAACCACTCATCACAGGAACGTGAAACTTTTAGCGAAGACAGAGCAACATATGTAGATCTGTAATATTTAGTTAACTTTCATCGGAAGTGCCACACGTCGACGCTCGCTATGGTCTGAAAAAAGTCGTATCGAGAGTTTCAAATTTTCGAACACTTGAAACATATATAACAAAATTTGTGCAGAATTACAAGATCTTTTAAATGATATCTCGAAAAAAGGGCTGGCCCCTAAAATAAGGAATCTAAAGGGGCCAAAATATTTTTCCTGATATCTCAAAAAGTATTGAGAATTTGTAATAGTTCAAAGAAGCAAAGTTGTTTAACATGACAAGTAACAGCTTGCGAGATCATCAAAATGCGTCGAATTACGTCACTTCCGGCCAAACAGGAAGTAGTAGAAAATTGCTTATTGTCACAGATATTGGTACAGTGCTGCTATCGCACAAGTTGATATGGGATGGGATTGGATACGATTCAGGATTGCGGATTCACGATAGAAACATATAGTAGTTAATCCAATCCTATCCTATCCTATCCTGTATCCTACAGCCAATCATCTTCTTCTATTTACAACAAAACTTCAGAGCGCTGAAGATTACTTGCTGGTGCGCATGCGTGACCTAAGCAAACTAATATAAAGAAAAAACTGTGCTTTTATTTACCGGTACATTTGTGATTAAAAGAAATGTTACTTTTTACATGATACTGTTGAGGACAGCTGGGGTTAGCTGTTCTCTAAAAATTTCTACTTTAGTGGCTTGGACAACAGACTGGGGAAGCATTCCATTGTATTATAGTTTGTGGAAAAAAGGACCATTTGTATGTTTCTTTTGATGCTTGTAAGTGTCTGTATGTTTGTGTGTGATTTTGTCTGGTTCTTGCATCTGTAGGTATAAGTATGTCTGTGGGTATAGCAACAAGTTGATGAACTACCTTGTAAAACATTATTAATCTGGTTTTGAGGCGTCGCTCAGCTAGTGTTGGCCACTGTAGTGTACTAATCATGTCTGTAACGCTACTGGTATTGTGGTAATTGTTATGTACATAGCGAGCCGCCCTTCTCTGAACCATTTCAAGTTTTTGTCTATACAGTGTCGTATGTGGATCCCAAACACTACAACAATACTCGAGTTTAGGGCGCACTATTGCTTGATAGGCTCTGGATTTTACTTCTGTGTTTGAAATTTTCAGATTTCGTTTAAGGAATCCTAATGATTTATTTGCATTTGCAATAATATTGTCATAATGTGTGTTCCACTTTAGATTTGACTGTAATGTTACACCTAAATACTTGGCTGAACTTACTGACTCAAGTACATGATTATGTAGAATGTAATTTTGAGAATATGTCCGTTTCTTATGAGAGATGGTAAGTTTAGTACACTTGTCTGGGTGGAAAGCCATAAGCCAATCAGACTCCCACCGTGCAGCTGCATCTAGATCTGATTGTAGTTTGTGACAGTCTTCTGGTGTTTTTATGTCTTTGTAGATGATACTATCGTCAGCAAAGAGCCTTAGTTTACTATGATGGAGATATTCAGGGAAGTCATTTATATAAATAAGAAAAAGGATAGGTCCAAGGACTGTTCCCTGGGGCACTCCAGAAGTGACAGATACAGAAGTGGAGGAAATGCCATTTATTACTACTGTTTGTGTTCTATCTGATAGAAAATCATGAATCCAGTTTAATGTCTGTTGTCTTATACCATAGAATTTTAATTTGTACAGGAGGCGACGATGGGGAACCTTATCGAAGGCTTTAGCAAAGTCCATTATGATTAAGTCAGTTTGTATGTTGTTATTGTTTTTGTATGTTAGTTCTTGGATAAAATCTATTAATTGTGATTCACATGATCTTGATTTCCTGAACCCATATTGTAAATCATATAAGATGTTATTGTTTTCTAGATGGGCCATGATGTTGCTTGTGATTATGTGTTCCATTAACTTGCAACATATGCAAGTCAATGAAATTGGCCTATAATTTACTGCTTTATATTTTTCACTCTTTTTAAAAGCTGGAGCTACATTTGCATGTTTCCAATCAGTAGGTATCTCACCAGTTTCTAATGACTTTGAAAATAATAGTGTAAGGATAGGTGTGGCTTGTTCTTTTAGGTCTTTCAAAACCCTGCCATTTAAATTGTCTGGTCCACAAGCCTTATGTGGGTTTATATTTGACAGTAATTTCATAATTCCTGTACTGCTAATAGATATAGGGGGCATGTCAGGGTGGGGGCTTGTACCTTTGTCTGGTATATCTGTGTTTGTTTCATTTGTAAAAACTGACTGAAACTGATGGTTCTGAATCATTAAATTCGCTTTTTCCACTGTGTCTGTTATTAGGATTCCCTCATTTTTCAAGGGCCCAATCCCTGAATTTTCTGTTCTTGTACTTTTGATGTAGCTGAATAATTTTTTAGGTTTTGTCTTTGGTGTTTCATGTTGGTCTGGTTCATTTACTGGTAAATCAAAAATGGTGTTTTCAATGTATCTCCAGTATGCTGTTCTTAATTCCTTTTGTACAATTTTTTTAATTCTTTAAATTTCTCTGGTTGTTCTTTTCGTTTACTATATGCCTTATTTTTCCTGTTTATGAGCTTTCTTAGTTTATCTGTTACCCATGGAAGCCTATGTTTATAGGTTATCATTTTGTATGGTATGTTGTTTCAATAGAAGAGAGAAGATTTACTTTAAAGATGTTCCACAGAGAGTCTACATTTTCACTTTTGTTTTGTTCTAATGTTTTTAGGGTTGTTTTCAAATCTGATTTTATGTTTTCCCAATTTGCTTTGTGGAATCTATATACCTTTCTGGGTACTTCCCGCACCCTTCTAAGCCATATATCAATCTCTATATAAACCACATCATGGTCTGCTTGACCAATGGGTGGTAGGGTTGTTAGTTTATTTACATTTGTTGGATTTGTTGTGAAGAAGAGGTCTAATGTCTTATCTTTTCGTGTAACTCTATCAGTCATTTGGTGTAAGTTATGATCTGAAGTGATGTCAAGTAGTTTTTGATGTAGTTTTGGTTCAGGTTTCCCTACAACTACTGATGGTACTGACCAATCAATATGGCCTAAGCTAAAGTCTCCACCTAGCCAGACATTCGATGTTGATACGATATTTATCCTATTTAGTGACTGATTTAGGTATTCAAGTGATGTACCATCGTCAGAGGGAGGTCTGTAGTAGGTACCTATAGTTATCTTTTTTGTTCCTGAAATATTTATTTCTGCCCATATGATTTCACAATCTGTTTGTAATTCACAAATTTCTGAACTAACAAACTCTTTGGAGATGGCAAGCAGCACTCCTCCATAACTTTTTTCTTTATTCTTTGATTGTCTATCCTTTCTGTATATACATTATATAAGTCTGGTGGAAAGTATTCTGAAGATGGGATTGTGTTATTTGGCCAAGTTTCTGTTCCCATAATAATATCAGGTTTTGTAGAGTGTATTATTTCTAATAATTCTGGTTTTTTATTACATAAAGACTGAAAGTTGATGTTAAGTACTCTTGTAGGTCTTTTGGCTTTATTTATTGTTGGTTTCTGTGTAGTTCTTTTCTCTTTATCTATATTGTTTGATTTTGGGGAGGAAGTAGCTGTAGGTGCTCCTGGACTACTTAATACTGAACTTTTACTCAAGATTTCAAGGTTATTTTCTGTTTCAATACTTTATGTGGAGTCAAAAATTGTTGTAGAGTAATTGGGTGAGCTACACTTCAGACACATCCAAGATACATTGCTTGCATCCAAAAGGTGGTATGTATTCGAGTGTATGTGTTGACATTGTATGTGGAACCATGTTTCACAACTATCGCAGCAGACTGCTTTGTGTTTCCAAGTGACAGCCTTCGAGCAAGTGCCACATGGCCATTTAGGTGTTCTAGGCCCTGGATTTGTTTCTGTATCAAATGCATTTGCAAGTAATAGTATGAATATGTACTTACTAACTGGTCTACATTTATTTATTTTAAGCTGTGTTAGGACAATGCTTGAAACTTGTGCCTTTGAAAGGTTTGTCACCTTCTCTTGGTCATTTAAAGAGTCTGAGTGGCATGGTTTTATTTCACTCAGTTGGTTCATAGGCACTTGGGGTATGGACACCCCCCCCTTTTCCGCTTTTTTTTTCTTTTTAAATCTGGGTTCGAGTCACCTTTTTCCTATTTTTGTATTCTAATATGCACTATATGTTACCAATAATGTAACTCTTTTGTTTCTATAAGCTGTTTTTAAATATATCGTTTTCGACTGATACATAATAAGAAAGAAGGCTTGCAACTCTTTTCTCGTCGTCTGCCTCACCTCGCTTAAACTTCGCCTGATTTATTTATTTAAAGCATAAGAACACATGGAATATGCATACGTCAATAAATTTGTTACACTTTCTTCTTCCTTTTCATATTTCCATTTAATTTTTATGTGCCCCCGATTTGTAAATATTTCGATTAAATCACCCTCGTTTAGGGTAAAATTTGTTGAAAAAAAAGCGGAAAAGGGGGGGGGGGAGTGTCCATACCCCAAGTGCCTATGAGTTGGTTAGCAACTAGTAAGATGATAGAAAGAATCAAGATGGTACAATTCAGCTGCATATTGATCTAGTGTACTCGTATTCGAGTTAAGGTTAATTCATATGTCAGAATAAATTACAGAAACGCAAAAGGATATAGAACGTTTACAAAAGAAATATTTATAAAATCACAAAAGAAAAATAGACGTTTTTTTTCCTTAACACACATTTATTCTATTACCTTCGAGTAACATGGCGTACGATCTAACCGTGAACGATCACCGGAAGAAGTTTCGCATGTAAACAAAGAAGAGATCGGACATCAAAAGATCGTATTTCTTCAGCATTGTAAGATTGATATTATATTATTGTCCAAATTTATCCGGATCAATTTATTTATCCAATTTTGTCAGAATATGAATTTTCAATCTTGACGTGTGAACCCGCCATATTTGCACGATTTTTCGATGTTTACCCAAAGCTGTAGTGAGTTTGAGCTGTTTTACCTTAGAGTTTTGGATGAGTTGGAAAATAATCACGGTAATTACCTTTTTTTATGGTTGTATAAATGCAGTGTTAACTTCATATCATTTTGTATACTGTATTTTTGGAGTAAACAAGGTTAATATTCAGTTTGAGTATATGATGTAAATTAGCGTTCTCACACGTTAGATGTTAACGTCATTTATACATTTCTATTCACTTAAATTATTCAACACCATCATGCATTACTAGTTTATTACATAAAGTATTCATATTTATTGTATTCAGTATTATCAGTCAGTCGTATGGTGCATCATTTCGGTCATATTTATATAATGTACAGCATTGTAAGTTCTGTTTATTTTTTTTGTTGTAGTCAATCTTTTCCCTTTCCTTTACCATTTCCTTTACCGATGTTGATGGAAATAAATGATGGAAATAAATGATGGGAAATGAATGTGACAGTTTGAGAAATATGAAAGGAAAACAGTGTCATAGCACTACACATTGACGTGATTATTCTACTATTGGAACCGGACGGCAGCCATGACAGAAGATGGTAAACTACCAAGGGCTGAGGCCGGAGAATCACGACCAAGTAGGGAAAACAAAAAACTTACAGAAAAGGCCAGGTCATATAAATTACAAGAATATTATGACAGTTTTAGAAAATTAAAATCGTCAGTAACACAAATAAAGAATTTGATGTTAGAGAATAGAGACACTGAACTTATAAGAAAGAGGTATAGTTCCTGGTTGGATAATTATGAACACTTTTTAAACTTATTTGATGTTCTTAAAACCCAGACAGAGGATGAACAAGAGAAAAGCAAATTGCTGTTAGATCATCAAGATTATGACATATTCTTGATAAATTTTAAGAAAGAAGTAGAAGCATTCTTTTCGTATCAAGATACTGTGAAAAATGAAACAATGAATGTGAATAGTGTAAACAAAGCACAAAGTAGAAACTCTAGAACAACAAAATCTTCTTGTGTTTCCCTTGAAAAACTTAAGGAAGAACAAAAGCTAGCAGAACTTGAAGCACGCAAAGCGTCGTTAAAGAAACGAAAGGAATTGGAATTGGCCAAATTAGAACTTACACTTAAGGTATGTCACTCGTGAAATTTGTTATATCAAGGATTTTTTGAGAAGTATATTTTGGTTAAGTACTCATATAGTATGACTCAAAATCGCAGAGAAAATGGGGGGTCAGTGTGCATCTAACTGAGCTACGGTACAATTAAGTTGACCTTTTTGCACTTAAATTATAACTCTTTGGTTAATCACTTTAACCGTTATCATATTTTATCAGATGTAACCATGGCAATAAACATAATCTCATTTTACGTAAACTAGTTTGAATAATATTTATCATTGAACAAATCATGCAAATTAATGCGCGTAAATTATTATGTGACCTTTCTGCACTAAAAAAGTCTCATATTTGGAGTAATAAAAATCTAAATAGGCAATAGAATATTTTCTTGTATCAAACTTTTTACGACTTAAGTGCTGGTCGGTCAAAAGTATCGAGTAGTTAAAAATTATGAAAGAAAAAGTTTGGGTCAGTGATGTAAATTTTGAAATATTGGTCAAAATATGCGATTTTCTGGCAAAAAACTGTGTAAATTTTATCTCGACTTCCTTAATATATCTTCATTTCTTGGCAAAGTTTGTTGAGCGAAGGTGTAAATTTTGTTATAAAAATATAAATTGAGACCTATATTTAATATTCCAGGTATATCATAACGGAAAATATTCTCTGAGTAAAAGTATGTGAGGCTAAAGTTCCAAGATATTAAATTTAATGAATGTGTAGATTTGCAGAATTTTCTGCTAAACATCCTTCCACCACAAGAAATAGTCCCTTATAAGTCTTGCTTCTTTATGAATTTTTGAGCAGTTTTTTAATTGAATGTTGAACATTTTACATTGTTTAATTTAAATATGTTATAAAAATTGAATTGTAATAAATAGTTTTTAAGTAAGAGGTTCTGACTTAAATTTTCTAAAAGGCTGACGAGAGACATACCTTAAGGAAGAAGAATTTAACATAGAGACAGATATTGCAATTTCTAATGCAAAGACTGAAGTTTTACAAAAGTACGAGCTAGAAAGTGAAATTATTGACACTCACAGTGATAAATTTTGTGAAGAAATTACACCTAGAAGAAATCCACCTATGCCATCCCCCAGAATCATAGGCAAGGATGCAGAACTTGGTTCCCAAATTTCTGTGTCAGAAAAACAACTCAATCCAAACGCCAGTGTTTTTGTGCCAAACATTTCAATGGAAACAAAACAACAAAATGCAATGCAGGATGTTGTGAACTACCTAAGAAGACCATTGCCAGAAATTAAAAAATTCAGTGGAAATCCATTAGAATTTCGGCGATTCATGAGACAGTTTCACGCAAAAGTAGTGATGAACACCAGTAATGATGATGAGCGTCTCAATTATTTGGAACAGATGACGCAAGGTGAAGCAAACCGTGTCGTATCTGGATACACACACATGTCTGGAGATAAAGGATACCAAGCAGCAATGAAGCAATTGGAAGAAAGATACGGAGACAGTGAACTGATAGTGACATCATTCATCAAGAAAGCTCTTGATTGGCCTATGATCAAAGATGCGAAAATGTTAGATGAATTTGCATTGTTCCTGGTAGAATGTCAAAACGCGTCAGAAAGCATAGACTGTGTGTCAGTTCTGGACTATGCTGAAAATATTAAAAGACTTTTGTCAAAACTTCCGATATATCTACACGATCGATGGAGAACTGCAGTTCTCAAAATTAAGGAGACTAAGAGAAGAATAGGATTTAGTGACTTTGTGACCTTTGTGAAGACTGAGGCAAAGAAATCTAATGATCCCATATATGGAGTTTCATCATTGAGTGGAAATTCACGTTCACAGCCTGATAAGCACCAGAAAAGAACAGTTGCATCAGGAGGCCTAAGTAGTGAAAAGGAATCACCTGGAGCATTAGTATTGAAATGTGAATTTTGCGGTGGTGCTGGCCATGTCTTGATCGATTGTTACAGATTTCAAAGAATTAGTATTCAAGAGAGATATAACTTTATGAAAAATAAAGGACTTTGCTATGGATGCTTGAAAAAGGGACATGTAACCAAGAAATGTAGAAACAGACTTAAATGCATTTCATGTGGACGTCAACACCCTACCATTCTTCATGACCCATCAAGATCAACACCGAATTATCCAATCAATAGGGAAGAACACAACAACTCAGTTTCATCAAGTTCTAACGTTGATCAATCTGTCATCCACACAGGGAATTCTGATGTCGGTGCTTCTTGTGATACTGGGGCCGGAGAACAAACATCGGCCATGGCGATAATTCCTGTGAGAATTAAGTTGAAAAACAAGAACCATAGTGTCATTACATACGCATTCTTTGACTCGGGTAGCAGCGTTACTTTCTGTTCTGAAAACCTCATGCGACAACTAGGCGTTAGTGGAAAGAAATGTAACATCACTCTGAACACAATTGGAGAACCATATCAGTTGGTGTCCCAGTCTGTCAGAGGCCTACAACTCTGTGATAAGAACATGACGGAATTCATAGATCTTCCAAAAATTTATATGCAAGACAGGATGCCTGTCACCCATGAACATATTCCTAAAAAGGAAGAAATTTCAAAGTGGCATCATTTATCGAACATAACGCTCCCAAATGTTGTTGCTGAAATTGGCCTTCTTATTGGCAGCAATGTCCCAGACGCTTATGCTCCATTTGAAGTGGTTACCGGACCAAGTGGATCTCCTCACGCCACAAGGACGCGCTTGTGATGGATTGTGTGGAATGTACTGAGAGAAGTCGGGTCAGGATCATATGATGTGAACAAAGTGACACTGGAGCGGTACTGTGAATGTGACACTAAGCTGGAAGAATAAGTGAAGGCATCAATTAACTCAGACTTTCCAGAGCACATGATAGCAGAAAAGAAAGAGCATTCAGTGGAGGACAAAACTTTTCTGAGCCAAGTTGAAAAGTCCATCAAACAAGTGAATGGTCATTACTCAATAGGACTTCCTTTTAGAAACAATTCTGTGAGCTTGCCAAATAATATGATTCAAGGACTACAGAGACTCGAATGTTTGAAGAAGAAGTTGTTGAAAAATCCACAATTTAGAACTGATTACACTGTTTTCATGAATAAACTGTTCGAGAAAGACTTTGTTGAGCCAGTTCCTGAGATGCAACTACAAAGGAATGATGGACGCGTATGGTATCTTCCTCACCATGGTATATATCATACAAAGAAGCCAGGAAAAATAAGAGTAGTATTTGACTGTTCTGCTGTGTTTAGGGGTGTGTCTCTAAATAGTCAACTACTACAAGGA
Organism: Saccostrea echinata; assembly: GCF_033153115.1. Lineage (NCBI taxonomy): Eukaryota > Metazoa > Mollusca > Bivalvia > Ostreida > Ostreidae > Saccostrea > Saccostrea echinata. The sequence continues at coordinate 1,090,025 of NW_026889825.1, forward strand.
CCTGACTTAACTAACAGTCTCTTAGGAGTGCTTCTAAGATTTCGACAGGAACGTATTGCGATACAAGGTGACATTGAGTCTATGTTCCATCAAGTTGCAGTACCAGAAGAGGATAGAGACTGCATGAGATTTTTTTTGGTGGAAAGATGGAAATCTGAGTGCTGAACCTAAACAGTATAGGATGAAAGTACATATTTTTGGGGCTGTCTCATCACCTACTTGTTGCAATTATGCTTTGAAGAAAACTGCTGAGGAACACGGTAACGACTATGATCAAAGCATACAGAATACCATAATGAAAAATATGTACGTGGACGACTGCTTAGCATCAGTTGATACAGAGGAGAAAGCCAAATACCTCATAAAGGATCTGATGGCCCTTTGTAAACAAGGAGGATTTCGGTTAACAAAGTGGCTAAGTAACTGTAAGGAGGTATTGAAATCCGTCCCAGAAGAAGATAGAGCAGAAGACATCAAAAAATTTAGTCTGAATGAAGAAACTCTGATTGAACGAGCCCTTGGAGTTTATTGGTTCGTGGAAGATGATTCCTTAGGGTTTCAAATACAGTTAAAGGACCATCCTACAACAAGAAGAGGCATACTTTCTGTGACAAGTTCCATTTATGACCCACTCGGCATTGTAGCGCCATTTGTTTTGACAGCTAAATCCATACTCCAACAGCTGTGTAAAGATGGTGTAAGATGGGATGATGAAATTGATAGAACCATGTTAAAGAAATGGAACAGCTGGCTCATGCAAGTGAAACATCTGGAAGATGTAAAAATTGAAAGATGTTACAAGCCAGGGAATATTGGACATTCTGTGTTATACCAGTTACATTGTTTTGCGGACGCAAGCACACTTGGCATGGGAGTTGTCATATATTTGCGCATGTCTGATGATCATGGAAATGTACATTGTTCCTTCGTCATGGGCAAATCAAGAGTGGCACCATTGAAAACAATGACAATTCCTAGGATGGAACTCACCGCTGCGACATTAGCCGTCAAGTTAAGTAGACTGGTGGACGAGCAATTAGACTTTCCTATAGAGAAAATACATTTCTGGACAGACAGTACAACAGTACTTCGCTACATCGCTAACACCAAGACTAGATTCCAAACCTTTGTCACCAATCGACTTGCCATCATCAACGCCCACACAACTTTTGATCAATGGCATTATGTGAACACAAAAGAAAATCCTGCTGACTGTGCATCTAGAGGAATATCTGTGATTGATAAATTCATAGATCATCAGTTGTGGTTTCATGGACCTGAATTCCTCCTGAAATCAGAATCTATTTGGCTTTTGAACTGTGACATTGATACTACTATTGGGGTTAACGACGTGGAAGTGAAAAAATGCATCAACACTACCCTTATACAGTCTTCCTTCAATGGTGTTGAAAAAATTCTTCAGCATTTCTCAGATTGGAAAAGACTTAAAGTCACGGTTGGATGGTTCTTGAAAGCCAAGGATAACTTGAGAAAAATGGTCAAGCAGAAAATAGAAAGAAGAGAAAAAATGATAGACTCTGGAGCTTCAAAGGAGAGAATCATGCAGATTGAAAGAGTGGAAAGTGAAACAAGAGTAAAGGAGTCCAAGAAGGCAAAAGCGATTCCTTTTCTCAGTACTGATATCCTCGACAGAACTGAAAGAGAACTTGTGGCATATGAGCAAAGGCAGTATTATGCAAATGAATTGAAAATTCTTGGAGACAAACATGGATATGTCAAAAAATCGTCACAGCTTTCTAGATTAGATCCTATTTTACATAAAGGAGTCATCAAAGTCGGGGGCAGACTAGAAAAGCTAAACGCATCTTTTACCACTAAGCATCAGATGATCATTCCAAAAAATTCCACACTGACTAGGATGATTGCTATAGATGCCCACAGATCTGCAGGACACATGGGCAAGAATGCTACTTTAGCGGTCATTCGAGAGAAGTTTTGGATACCCGGTATTTCTTCTGTATTAAAATCGCTTATCTCAAAAAGTGTTATATGCAGACGATACCAGTCTCCTCCAATGCACCAAAAATGGCCAATCTACCTTCTGAAAGATTGGAAATAGATGATCCCCCATTCACCCGTGTAGGTATGGACTACTTTGGACCATTTGAATTGAAGAGAGGAAGGAGTATGGTGAAACGATATGGTGTAATATTTACCTGTCTTAATACACGAGCAGTCCATCTTGAAGTGTCATTCTCTTTGGATACAGATTCATGTATTGATGCTATTCGCAGATTCATCGCAAGGAGAGGAAAACCTAAATTTATCCGATCAGACAATGGTACAAATTTAGTGGGTGCAGAAAAGGAATTAAGAGAAGCTATCAAGACATGGAACGTTAACCAAATTCATTCTCATTTGTTGCAGTCAGGGATAGATTGGATGTTTAACCTACCATCAGCATCACATTTCGGAGGTGTCTGGGAACGACTTATCAGATCCGTAAGAAAGGTGATATTTTCCGTTTTACATGAACAAACTATTTATCTGAACGATGAAGGACTCACAACTTTGTTCTGTGAAGTTGAAGCAATTCTCAATGGAAAACCTTTGACGCCCACATCAGATAACCCTAGTGATCTAAGCGCTTTGACACCAAACCATTTGCTACTTCTTAGATCTGGAGAAACTTGCCCACCTGGAACTTTTTCACAGATGGACAACTACGTTCGACGTAGATGGCGCCAGATCCAATATCTCGCAGACATCTTCTGGAGAAGATGGATTAAAGAGTATCTACCCCTTCTTCAGAGCAGGCAGATGTGGTTAAAGGAGGGACGCAATGTTAAAGAAGGTGATTTGGTTCTTATTGTTGAAAATGGCCCAAGGAATTATTGGAATCTTGGACGAGTTCTGGAGGTTCAAAAAGACAGACATAATATTGTGCGTGTTGTGAAAGTGAAAACTGTGTCCAATATTCTTACACGTCCAATAACGAAACTGTGTCTTGTGTTGGAGTCGGATGACAGAGACTAAATTGTTTCTCATGTTTAAAGATGTTAATTGCTCATTGGAAAATTGTAAAATATGTTCTGTGTAGGACCATATTTTAGGGGCCGGTGTAAGATTGATATTATATTATTGTCCAAATTTATCCGGATCAATTTATTTATCCAATTTTGTCAGAATATGAATTTTCAATCTTGACGTGTGAACCCGCCATATTTGCACGATTTTTCGATGTTTACCCAAAGCTGTAGTGAGTTTGAGCTGTTTTACCTTAGAGTTTTGGATGAGTTGGAAAATAATCACGGTAATTACCTTTTTTATGGTTGTATAAATGCAGTGTTAACTTCATATCATTTTGTATACTGTATTTTTGGAGTAAACAAGGTTAATATTCAGTTTGAGTATATGATGTAAATTAGCGTTCTCACACGTTAGATGTTAACGTCATTTATACATTTCTATTCACTTAAATTATTCAACACCATCATGCATTACTAGTTTATTACATAAAGTATTCATATTTATTGTATTCAGTATTATCAGTCAGTCGTATGGTGCATCATTTCGGTCATATTTATATAATGTAAAGCATTGTAAGTTCTGTTTATTTTTTTTTTGTTGTAGTCAATCTTTTCCCTTTCCTTTACCATTTCCTTTACCTATGTTGATGGAAATAAATGATGGGAAATGAATGTGACAGTTTGAGAAATATGAAAGGAAAACAGTGTCATAGCACTACAAGCATGTTTGGATGATTAACTCGATTGCTACTTGTGTTACAGTTCAATAACATGTTTCTCTGTTAAATGTGCTCTGTTTGTCTGGATAATTCCACTTGAACCGTCAGCGGCAGACTATAACAGATCATAATCGCAGTTGTTTGGTGCAAGACCATGTAAGTATACTACACACTGTAAATGTGTGCATGTTTATACATATCTCTCCCTTTAAGCAATGTTTTAATGACTTGAACTATTAAAATTTTATTCTATTGTAATATACACAGAAATCGGATGTGGAAAAAAGAGTATGTGTAGAAAGGGGAGGGGTAGGGGGGTTAAATATTTACAAATACTTTGTCACATGATCAGATGTATTATACCTTTTTCAGTTTGTTATTGCTATATACTCATTTCCCTACTGTGGTAAAGAAAATATTCTTTTTCTTATCTGATTGCAATTTAAAATAATTAAATGCAGAATCATCATGATCATTTCTTATGCTACTGTGTATAATTAGCCCACTCAGCACTTGCATGTATGACCTATTGTGAGTTAAACATAAAACATGTAACATAAATTAATCATTTATTATCTTCTTCATTCTAGAGAATGGTACCCAATTTTGCCTGCCCTCATTAGTCATCACAATATAAAGGATTTTACATTTAGAAGTAGGTATGATTAGATTATTTATTTTGTGTTTATGCATGTTTCATTAAAATACATAAAAATCATTATCTAAGTTGAGATGAAGTGTCTGCAGATTTTATGAATAAGTGATTTTCTTCTTTTTAAAATGTTGAGAGTAAAACTGAAATTAATGTATAATTGTTCTGGTCATCATGGTCATGTTATATGTATTTTCATTTTTTTTAATATTCAAATTTCAAGCAAAAAATGAAAAGAAATTAACAAACAACATATTAAATAGATTAATACAAGCAGAAAATAGAGAGGTGAAATTTAGACAATTGTACATGAAATGAGAAAGATAATCACAATCAAATACAGTTTTAATGCATAATGTATATGACAAAATTTACAATCTACATGCACATAATGGTGTGTGTTTTTTTCTTCAGGACTATCCTGCAAATTTGCAGCTGTACAAATTGCACTTCATCTCATCTGCTGCTGGAATAAATAATGAAAGATTTTCAAACAAGTGTCCAAAGAGCCCCCTAGAGTCTGGAATGACGGTGTTCTTTATTAAGGAGATCAGTGTGTGAAGTATTTGTTTTCTGTGCATTGATGACATTTGTGAAACTTTTCGGTTACTTTATGACCATCTCTCTGACAACTACTTTGACATTTGAAATTCAATTTGAGCGACGGACAAGCAGGCCAAATAATATGCATGTAAAACGTACAATTGTAATAAGACGTTGATAAACTTCAATTTAAACAATTAAACTACATGTACATGTTCCTTTGAGCTTGGCATTGAAATACATGTATACTTTACATGGACACTTTTAATGAATTTGTCTCATGATAATGGAACATTCAATTGTTATACATTGTAGATATAAATTGTAGATAATATGCATTTGGTCCAATACACATAATTATATTTGTATTCACTGAAAAAAGGAATTACCCTGAATAAATGTTGTGAACTTGGTCAATTATTTTTATTCCTCATTTAGACACTGAATAACATTCAAGATCAAATCAAAAACAAGATTTACTTAAATTTGGGTTATAAATACTGTAACAACTGTGGATTCTTATGCATGTTTTATAAGATCTAAGGAATATTTGTGAGCTGACTACAATAATTATTGCTGTCAACCTGTCTGACTATGAAGATTTAGGAAAATGTTTTCTGTAAACATAAATTGATTAAATTCTCGCACTTAAATATTTTTTTTAATTAAGATACACTTGTACGGCACTGAACTGACCATAAATTGAGAACAAACTGAAGCGAAATAAGAAATTTTAACATTTTGAATATCTTGATTTTTATTTAGCAAACATGATGAAAATGTTGCATGTTTGTAAAATGTTCACATACAAACAAATGATGAACTGAACATTTCAAACAGGAATAACTTTAATAATAAATATAAAACAAATTTTTATCATACATTTAAAATTGAATATAATAAGAAAATTTTAACTTATTTAATAAATGAAAGTCAACATATTCTAGATCTAAATTTTGACTTGTCTGTTCTTGGTTTATGGTCTTGTCAAATTTGAAGTTCTTATTTAGGTTTACGCCAAAAGTAAAATCTAATATACAGCTGATATAGGTGCAGTTAGATCTATATGTTATTTTTGTGATGCCCAGTTAAGGGGAAAACAAAGTTTTGGATAAATTTTACATGAACAGATGAAACATACACTTGTTAAAACATCAAACATATCCTATTTTTAGCTCACTTGAGCGGAAGGCTCAAGTGAGCTTTTCTGATCACATTTTGTCTGTAGTCCGTTTGTCCGTCTGTAAACTTTTCACATTTTCGACTTCTTCTCCAGAACCACTGGGCCAATTTCAACCAAACTTGCCACAAAGTATCCTTGGGTAAAGGGGATTCAAGTTTTTTCAAATGAAGGGCCACGCCTTCTTCCAAGGGGAGATAATTATGAATTCGTGAAAATTGAATGGCATCATTAAAAAATCTTCTCAAGAACCACTGTGTTTGAAAATTTGAAACTTATGTGGAAGCATCTTCAGGTAGAGTAGATTCAAGTTTCTTCAAACATGACCCTGGGGGTAGGGTGGGGCCACAGTGGGTGATCAAAGTTTTACATAGGAATACATAGGAAAAATCTTTAAAAATCTTCTTTTCAAGAACAGCAAAGCCATGATTGGTCATATTTACATGGTAGCATCCTCAGGTGGTGTAGATTCAATTTTGTTCAAATAATTGAACCCCGGGGGTCGGGTGGGGCCACAATGGGCGATCAAAGTTTTACATAGGAATATATAAGAAAAAAATCTTTAAAAAAATCTTCTTCTCAAGAACAGCAAAGCCATGATTGGTCATATTTACATGGAAGCATCCTCAGATAATGTACATTCAAGTTTGTTCAAATCGTGACCCCCGGGGGTTGGGTGGGGCCACAATGGGCGATCAAAGTTTTACATAGGAATACATAGCAAAAATCTTTAATAAAACTATTTCTTAAGAACAGCAAAGCCATGATTGGTCATATATACATGGAAGCATCCTCAGATAGTGTACATTCAAATTTGTTCAAATCGTGACCCCCGGGGGTCGGATGGGGCCTCAATGGGCGATCAAAGTTTTACATAGGAATATATAGCAAAAATCTTTAAAAATCTTCTTCTCAAGAACAGCAAAGGCATGATTAGTCATATTTATATGGTAGCATCCTCAGGTGGTGTAGATTCAATTTTGTTCAAATAATTGAACCCTGGGGGTCGGGTGGGGCCACAATGGGCGATCAAAGTTTTACATAGGAATATATAGGAAAAATCTTTAAAAATCTTCTTTTCAAGAACAGCAAAGCCATGATTGGTCATATTTACATGGTAGCATCCTCAGGTGGTGTAGATTCAATTTTGTTCAAATAATTGAACCCCGGGGGTCGGGTGGGGCCACAATGGGCGATCAAAGTTTTACATAGGAATATATAAGAAAAAAATCTTTAAAAAAATCTTCTTCTCAAGAACAGCAAAGCCATGATTGGTCATATTTACATGGAAGCATCCTCAGATAATGTACATTCAAGTTTGTTCAAATCGTGACCCCCGGGGGTTGGGTGGGGCCACAATGGGCGATCAAAGTTTTACATAGGAATACATAGGAAAAATCTTTAATAAAACTATTTCTTAAGAACAGCAAAGCCATGATTGGTCATATTTATATGGAAGCATTCTTAGATAGTGTAGATTCAAGTTTCTTCAAACATCACCCCTAGGGGTAGGGTGGGGCCACAGTGGGTGATCAAAGTTTTATATAGGAATACATAGGAAAAATCTTTAAAAATCTTCTTTTCAAGAACAGCAAAGCCATGATTGGTCATATTTAAATGGAAGCACCCTCAGGTAATGTAGATTCAAATTTGTTCAATTCATGCCCCCTCTCCCCCCCCCCCCCCAAACCACTTTTATATTTAAACTTTTCAACCTTTCAAGACTGATTTCTGCTTTTTCCTAGCCATAGTGCTCAGGTCAGCAATGTGACCCCTGGGCCTCTTATTGTCATTATTTAGTATGTGTAGACATGATAGAGAAATTGTTTCTTCAATGGGTACAGTTATAATTCAGTGTACCTACCCTGCATGAAGGATTTGGTATTCATGGTCTGATTCTTATAAAGAGTTTAAATTTTGTTCCTTTTGTCTACTTTATCATAACATTAGAAAAGTATTTGCAATCTTTATTGTTTCCCCATTTTTCTCTCTCTAATTTTAAGTCCATTTTTTTTTCGTAGAGAACAAATTCGAAAGAAATCACAAATACCTGGAGGTCTCCTGATCATTGTTAGTATGTAAAATTAAACACAAATAAAATTTAACTATATTTTTTTCTTCAATTCTTCCAGAGTTCCAATTTCTTCACATGTTCGCTAGATCGATACTTGCCTATGTTTTATTACAATTCTTTTATTTACATTTTAACTGGTTACTTGCAAATTAATTCGTGCAGGGTTTCGGAAATTAATGGAAGTTGATCTCGATTATTTTTTCTCCATTAAAATTTATTACATTTAAATTAATTACATAACTATAACTGATTTTTATTTGATGGTTATTTTATAATTTTTTTTTCGTTTTGTCAAATTAACCCCTAAATATTAAAAAAAAACTGAGAGCAGCAGGACACAATGTAGGATAGGATAGGATTAGACTGAAATGACAGGATAGGATTGTGGATTCAGGATTCACGATAGGATAGCTAGGATAGGATTGTCAACTTATAGGATAGCAGCACTGTATTGAATTGAATTATGCATGTCACAGAGGACATCTGATTGTATTTCCTGTGGAGTATCGTCTCTTTTGTCAACTTCCGGTTAAACCGGAAGTGACTATAAATGATGTATTTCTGCAGATATCAACATAAAATTAAATGATTGAATTCAACCAAGACTTTTGACCCAATTTTCTGTCGATTGGGGGTCACTTCCGGTCAAACCAGTGACCCCCAATCGACAGAAAATTGGGTCAAAAGTCTTGGTTGAATTCAATCATTTAATTTTATGTTGATATCTGCAGAAATACATCATTTATAGTCACTTCCGGTTTAACCGGAAGTTGACAAAAGAGACGATACTCCACAGGAAATACAATCAGATGTCCTCTGTGACATGCATAATTCAATTCAATACAGTGCTGCTATCCTATAAGTTGACAATCCTATCCTAGCTATCCTATCGTGAATCCTGAATCCACAATCCTATCCTGTCATTTCAGTCTAATCCTATCCTATCCTACATTGTGTCCTGCTGCTCTCAGTTTTTTTTTAATATTTAGGGGTTAATTTGACAAAACGAAAAAAAAATTATAAAATAACCATCAAATAAAAATCAGTTATAGTTATGTAATTAATTTAAATGTAATAAATTTTAATGGAGAAAAAATAATCGAGATCAACTTCCATTAATTTCCGAAACCCTGCACGAATTAATTTGCAAGTAACCAGTTAAAATGTAAATAAAAGAATTGTAATAAAACATAGGCAAGTATCGATCTAGCGAACATGTGAAGAAATTGGAACTCTGGAAGAATTGAAGAAAAAAATATAGTTAAATTTTATTTGTGTTTAATTTTACATACTAACAATGATCAGGAGACCTCCAGGTATTTGTGATTTCTTTCGAATTTGTTCTCTACGAAAAAAAAAATGGACTTAAAATTAGAGAGAGAAAAATGGGGAAACAATAAAGATTGCAAATACTTTTCTAATGTTATGATAAAGTAGACAAAAGGAACAAAATTTAAACTCTTTATAAGAATCAGACCATGAATACCAAATCCTTCATGCAGGGTAGGTACACTGAATTATAACTGTACCCATTGAAGAAACAATTTCTCTATCATGTCTACACATACTAAATAATGACAATAAGAGGCCCAGGGGTCACATTGCTGACCTGAGCACTATGGCTAGGAAAAAGCAGAAATCAGTCTTGAAAGGTTGAAAAGTTTAAATATAAAAGTGGTTTGGGGGGGGGGAGAGGGGGCATGAATTGAACAAATTTGAATCTACATTACCTGAGGGTGCTTCCATTTAAATATGACCAATCATGGCTTTGCTGTTCTTGAAAAGAAGATTTTTAAAGATTTTTCCTATGTATTCCTATATAAAACTTTGATCACCCACTGTGGCCCCACCCTACCCCTAGGGGTGATGTTTGAAGAAACTTGAATCTACACTATCTAAGAATGCTTCCATATAAATATGACCAATCATGGCTTTGCTGTTCTTAAGAAATAGTTTTATTAAAGATTTTTCCTATGTATTCCTATGTAAAACTTTGATCGCCCATTGTGGCCCCACCCAACCCCCGGGGGTCACGATTTGAACAAACTTGAATGTACATTATCTGAGGATGCTTCCATGTAAATATGACCAATCATGGCTTTGCTGTTCTTGAGAAGAAGATTTTTTTAAAGATTTTTTTCTTATATATTCCTATGTAAAACTTTGATCGCCCATTGTGGCCCCACCCGACCCCCGGAGTTCAATTATTTGAACAAAATTGAATCTACACCACCTGAATGTGCTACCATGTAAATATGACCAATCATGGCTTTGCTGTTCTTGAGAAGAAGATTTTTAAAGATTTTTCCTATATATTCCTATGTAAAACTTTGATCGCCCATTGTGGCCCCACCCGACCCCCAGGGTTCAATTATTTGAACAAAATTGAATCTACACCACCTGAGGATGCTACCATATAAATATGACTAATCATGCCTTTGCTGTTCTTGAGAAGAAGATTTTTAAAGATTTTTGCTATATATTCCTATGTAAAACTTTGATCGCCCATTGAGGCCCCATCCGACCCCCGGGGGTCACGATTTGAACAAATTTGAATGTACACTATCTGAGGATGCTTCCATGTATATATGACCAATCATGGCTTTGCTGTTCTTAAGAAATAGTTTTATTAAAGATTTTTGCTATGTATTCCTATGTAAAACTTTGATCGCCCATTGTGGCCCCACCCAACCCCCGGGGGTCACGATTTGAACAAACTTGAATGTACATTATCTGAGGATGCTTCCATGTAAATATGACCAATCATGGCTTTGCTGTTCTTGAGAAGAAGATTTTTTTAAAGATTTTTTTCTTATATATTCCTATGTAAAACTTTGATCGCCCATTGTGGCCCCACCCGACCCCCGGGGTTCAATTATTTGAACAAAATTGAATCTACACCACCTGAGGATGCTACCATGTAAATATGACCAATCATGGCTTTGCTGTTCTTGAAAAGAAGATTTTTAAAGATTTTTCCTATGTATTCCTATGTAAAACTTTGATCACCCACTGTGGCCCCACCCTACCCCCAGGGTCATGTTTGAAGAAACTTGAATCTACTCTACCTGAAGATGCTTCCACATAAGTTTCAAATTTTCAAACACAGTGGTTCTTGAGAAGATTTTTTAATGATGCCATTCAATTTTCACGAATTCATAATTATCTCCCCTTGGAAGAAGGCGTGGCCCTTCATTTGAAAAAACTTGAATCCCCTTTACCCAAGGATACTTTGTGGCAAGTTTGGTTGAAATTGGCCCAGTGGTTCTGGAGAAGAAGTCGAAAATGTGAAAAGTTTACAGACGGACAAACGGACTACAGACAAAATGTGATCAGAAAAGCTCACTTGAGCCTTCCGCTCAAGTGAGCTAAAAATAGGATATGTTTGATGTTTTAACAAGTGTATGTTTCATCTGTTCATGTAAAATTTATCCAAAACTTTGTTTTCCCCTTAACTGGGCATCACAAAAATAACATATAGATCTAACTGCACCTATATCAGCTGTATATTAGATTTTACTTTTGGCGTAAACCTAAATAAGAACTTCAAATTTGACAAGACCATAAACCAAGAACAGACAAGTCAAAATTTAGATCTAGAATATGTTGACTTTCATTTATTAAATAAGTTAAAATTTTCTTATTATATTCAATTTTAAATGTATGATAAAAATTTGTTTTATATTTATTATTAAAGTTATTCCTGTTTGAAATGTTCAGTTCATCATTTGTTTGTATGTGAACATTTTACAAACATGCAACATTTTCATCATGTTTGCTAAATAAAAATCAAGATATTCAAAATGTTAAAATTTCTTATTTCGCTTCAGTTTGTTCTCAATTTATGGTCAGTTCAGTGCCGTACAAGTGTATCTTAATTAAAAAAAATATTTATGTGCGAGAATTTAATCAATTTATGTTTACAGAAAACATTTTCCTAAATCTTCATAGTCAGACAGGTTGACAGCAATAATTATTGTAGTCAGCTCACAAATATTCCTTAGATCTTATAAAACATGCATAAGAATCCACAGTTGTTACAGTATTTATAACCCAAATTTAAGTAAATCTTGTTTTTGATTTGATCTTGAATGTTATTCAGTGTCTAAATGAGGAATAAAAATAATTGACCAAGTTCACAACATTTATTCAGGGTAATTCCTTTTTTCAGTGAATACAAATATAATTATGTGTATTGGACCAAATGCATATTATCTACAATTTATATCTACAATGTATAACAATTGAATGTTCCATTATCATGAGACAAATTCATTAAAAGTGTCCATGTAAAGTATACATGTATTTCAATGCCAAGCTCAAAGGAACATGTACATGTAGTTTAATTGTTTAAATTGAAGTTTATCAACGTCTTATTACAATTGTACGTTTTACATGCATATTATTTGGCCTGCTTGTCCGTCGCTCAAATTGAATTTCAAATGTCAAAGTAGTTGTCAGAGAGATGGTCATAAAGTAACCGAAAAGTTTCACAAATGTCATCAATGCACAGAAAACAAATACTTCACACACTGATCTCCTTTATAAAGAACACCGTCATTCCAGACTCTAGGGGGCTCTTTGGACACTTGTTTGAAAATCTTTCATTATTTATTCCAGCAGCAGATGAGATGAAGTGCAATTTGTACAGCTGCAAATTTGCAGGATAGTCCTGAAGAAAAAAACACACACCATTATGTGCATGTAGATTGTAAATTTTGTCATATACATTATGCATTAAAACTGTATTTGATTGTGATTATCTTTCTCATTTCATGTACAATTGTCTAAATTTCACCTCTCTATTTTCTGCTTGTATTAATCTATTTAATATGTTGTTTGTTAATTTCTTTTCATTTTTTGCTTGAAATTTGAATATTAAAAAAAATGAAAATACATATAACATGACCATGATGACCAGAACAATTATACATTAATTTCAGTTTTACTCTCAACATTTTAAAAAGAAGAAAATCACTTATTCATAAAATCTGCAGACACTTCATCTCAACTTAGATAATGATTTTTATGTATTTTAATGAAACATGCATAAACACAAAATAAATAATCTAATCATACCTACTTCTAAATGTAAAATCCTTTATATTGTGATGACTAATGAGGGCAGGCAAAATTGGGTACCATTCTCTAGAATGAAGAAGATAATAAATGATTAATTTATGTTACATGTTTTATGTTTAACTCACAATAGGTCATACATGCAAGTGCTGAGTGGGCTAATTATACACAGTAGCATAAGAAATGATCATGATGATTCTGCATTTAATTATTTTAAATTGCAATCAGATAAGAAAAAGAATATTTTCTTTACCACAGTAGGGAAATGAGTATATAGCAATAACAAACTGAAAAAGGTATAATACATCTGATCATGTGACAAAGTATTTGTAAATATTTAACCCCCCTACCCCTCCCCTTTCTACACATACTCTCTTTTCCACATCCGATTTCTGTGTATATTACAAGACTTGATTTGCTTTATTTAACGAAAATAAGCATAAAAATCATGAAAAAACTAAATACAGATCGACATCATTTTTGGTCTGGAGGCCTTCTTTTTAAGTATACTTTACTTTCATTTATCCATCTTACAAGCAGTGCTTCTGAAAATTGGACGGAAGACCTACTCGTTGCTTTGCAACAAGCTCTGCTCTAGTTCTTCTTCTTTTTTCACTTATAAACGCTGATTAAGATGGCTCCATAATGTAAAATCTGCATGTTCATTTTCTTCAAAGGATGTACTTACTGCACCAAGCAGCAATTACAACACCTGTTCCAACAAGGGCAATGTTTCGAAACTTGGAGTTACCCGTTAAGTTATGGGCATGACATCCTTCGGAAAACAGAATTCCTTACGAAAACAAATTGCCAGTCTATAAGAGGAAGCAAACTATAATTTATTCAAACAATATGAATTGTTCGTTTTCATTTCCAGCAGCAAAGTTAAAATTCATTGCATATATAAATACTCCAGTGTATTTGCGTATTTATTTTGTGTTCTTTTTCCTTTTATCCAAGTTTTCTTTTTACTTATGTTTAGGAGAGGTGTAAACTGTATGTAATTGAGCACAAAAGAGAACTCACTTTTGCCATGAAGGAATGAAGAATAACATATAGTTACCACCATCTACAGACTTACTAATTTTACTTCACGTTTAAAAGTTCAAAGAAACTTGCATCCAGTTAGACTATTGCGTTAATTCAACTGCATATATAGCTAAAAATAATTAACTGTTCTTTGTAAGAAAAGAATATAAAATGACCAAAAGCACCTACTTTGTATTTCGTTAATTTTGAAATACGAACATATTGAAAACAAGAAAATCACTGGCCTAAGCTTAACTAAATCGCAAGTAAAAAAATAAAGATAAAACGATAATTTTTCTTGAAGCCATGACCAATGAATCAGCATTTAAAAAGGCTAAATGTTTAGTTAACAATGGTAGCTTTTGCTACCATTTTTGACTAGTATGAAAGATCTACCTTAGCCCGAGTAGCAATGTTTCAAACAAAATCAATTTTCTGGGTATGTTTCAACTTTAATCTCTTCAATTCAGAAGACGGGTTTTAGCCATTTTGGAAGTCAACTTATGTTTTCTGGGCCATCACACAGAAATACGATCCATATACTAGTGTTTGTCTATGTTTTCTAGTTCCACGGCTGTGTGATGTAAATCTTATACGGTTCCAATTTTTATGCACCAGATGCGCATTTCGACAAATTATGGCTCTTCAGTGATGCTTATGCCGAAACGTATCCGTAATATTTAAATAAAATTAAAGAAAAACTTTGAAGAGCTGAAAAAGAGGTGCCAAAGACTGCATGGAGCCAAATATGTCGAAGGATCAGAGCTAAGCATGAGTGAGATAAACCTTATCAATATACCGGTACTTATAATACAATGTACATGTACTTGTGATAAAATATACTTAAAAGGTTCTCAAACTAGGCTTTCCAGCTGTGATTGCAAACACTACCAAAAAACACCAACCTCTTTACACCACCCTCCCATCTGCATAAGGCTGCTGTACCTGCATTTTTTTTTCTTTTTACAAAATATGAAGCCACTCAACAGCTTGAACTTGACTTTGTAAAATTTTAAAAAGTATCACATAACCACTTTGTGAATTGCGGAACAGGTAAGGATATAGCTGATAATGTTTGAAATGCACTGGCTTTTTCATCTCCCTGCCATCTTTATTTCCTAATCTGATAAGCCCTTTCCGTTCATCAGTGCATGAACTAATTTTAAGAGAATGGTGTTAATACACCTTA
The DNA here is from genome assembly GCF_033153115.1 of Saccostrea echinata. Classification (NCBI taxonomy): domain Eukaryota; kingdom Metazoa; phylum Mollusca; class Bivalvia; order Ostreida; family Ostreidae; genus Saccostrea; species Saccostrea echinata. The sequence continues at coordinate 1,105,480 of NW_026889825.1, forward strand.
TTGTTAAGATCAAGCTCTGCCAAAGCATCTCCATTATAATTTATATCTACTAATTACGTCCAAACCCAATAGATAGAAAAGAGGACCAGGTAATTTTTCTAATGAATTCTTAAGTATTCATGATACATTGCACCAGACATATAATGCCTATGTGACTAAATTGTTTACTCGGGACCCTTGCCCAGCTTATCAGTTTTTGAATGCTCTGTCAAAATCTGCAACTTATCACCTTAATTTTATTACCTCATAAATACCTTAAATGTAACATAGATTCAGAATGGGCTAGCTCCCCCACTCCGAGGCACAAAATGTTAAAGTATAGGTTGCAAAAAATTAATGGGCTTCATATCATATAGTTGTTCATATAGTCATAAATTGTGATCAAGTGCTATGTTGCTAGTGCTAGGGGTCGAGCTGCAAAACATTTCGACATGCTGTGTCCACTGCAAATTTGTTTATTTCTGTAGTTATTTTATTTATTTATTATTTTAGGGGGTAATGTACAAGGTAGCCCTATCCTGGGACAGTAAATATTTTTATGTCATCTGACAATAAATATTTTAGGTCAACTGATGAATGTAACAAACCATGCAGTAGTGACAAAAGCGACTTTGATAAATATGAGCTTCCCCCCTAAAGACAGTGGCCAAAAGACATAACCATTGAAATATACTGATATGTCCTTGACCTTGAATAAAGGGTGCCGAATAAAGCTGCAAGCTTACCATTTTCAAGTTCGCACACTCTCTACGATTATTCAACTACTCAAATTTTCTTCATTCAAATTCTGTTAATGAAGCTCAGAAATTCATTCCTATATTCCTTGTAACACGTGCCAGTCCTTTTGTGTTCGTGTGTGTGTGTGTGGGGGGGGGGGGGAGATTGGGTTCAAATCGACCTATTTCAATCGGGCCAAAAATTCACCATCGAGCGGTATAAATGTTGACAAAGTAACCAATGCTTCCTATTTCGACTGAAACTTAACTTTAAAAACAGACGATGGTGGTAGACTATTTTCTAATACACAATTTAATCAGATACTCTCATCTCCCACCTTTCACTTTCATTAACGCATGGAAAGGGGAGATAACCAGGGGCCCGTTTTACAAATGAACTTACGACTAAGACCAAAACCTTAAGTTGATTTTAAAATTTTACAAAATTAATGATTCTGTTCAAAATTGCTATTTTAATCATATCTTACTACATTCCTTTTAAAAAGATTAAAACCATTGTCAATAAAATGTTAATTTGAAATTTATATGCAGAATTAAATTTTGGTCTTAATCGTAAGTTCTTTTGTAAAACGAGTCCCAGGAAACATGGTGGCTAGGTAGCGACACTGTATGGATGGATAACTAAATTAGAATTCTGACTCTACTCAATCATCAATTTCTCACAAAATGAGACGAACATGAGGATATCATTAACAGGTTAAAGCTTTAATAAGGTCGCATATTGCGAGACAAGCTCAAATATGCGAAATTATACAAAATACTGTAATGCAATACATAAACAAAAAGATTCACAGATTACCTTTTCCTTTCATGAAAAAAGGACAATCTTAAATCAAATCCTTGGCTTTTGGGAAGTCATCATATTAAAATTCTTATTAAATAGTATATAGGGGTTTGACGTAATAGAAAATAATTTTACAGTTTCCAATGAAACATGAAGATAATCAGAAATCAGACATCAAGTTCGGAAGTCCACTCTAACAATTCAAATCTAGGGCACACTAAACATGACGTCTTGGTGTCTTTAATGTTAAATTTAGAGGGATAAATCAATTCAATGTATGTCAATGAGAAAGTAAAGCATCTTTTTAATATTATCAACTTCGGAGAGTACTTGTGTGTAGAATCTGAATGATTTTAAGAGGGTAAGTTTTAGATGGCCTATCACATGATTTTCATTAAAAACCGTGGACTCTTTCTTGGTCCTGTCGTTGTAATAAGAATGATGTGTATTTAGATGAAAAAAAAAATAAACTGGTAGGAGTAAAAAATCGCCTATTGTACATTGCAGACCCATGGTTAAAGTGTTATTATTCCATTTCAAATAACAAGTTCAATGCACTTCTTTTCATGCTAGTGGCCGCTGAGTATTTCAAGGAAAAAACAACTATATTTACTCTAAAACCAATATTTCCTTTATTAGCAAAATATTACAAGTAAGAAAACTCTTTGGATATTGAATTTTATTATATATTTTCAACAGTCATATACTGTGATTTATTTATTGAATAAAAGTGATATTCTGTCACACTGTGAAAGGATATGAGAAGCACGGCAAAACTCGATTTTCCTTCCCTTCAATTAGAATGTTGTAGAAAAATACTCTCTGGTCTGTCATACAATATAGATAGTAAATTAAACATCCTGATAGATACTAAAACTGCTAATGTCTTCCCAAATATGTTGCTAAAATCCATGTTTACAATGTTTTCAATCTCACATTCGCTAAGCTATGACGTCTCAACCGCTCAACTATGACGTCACAGCATATGACACTGTGTTAAAAAATAGAGGGGCAAAGGGAAAATCAAAGAAAATGTAATAAACAGAAAATCCAATGTTTTGTAGTTGGATATGGAATTTATTTTATTCGTGAGACAGGATTTTTTTTTATATTTTCACTCGTGCTTTGTACTCGTGATAATATTTTTAAAAAAATCCTGTCCCACGCCTGAAATAGATCCCATATTCAACTACAACACATTGAATATCCTCTTTATATTGAAAATAGAATATTGTTCCTAAATATAAATAAACTGTAAGTGTTTGAACATTAAACCTGTTTATTTTTTCGACTTTGAATTTCTTCTGTTTATTTTCTTAATGTTACCCATTTCTAATCTAATAAATATTTAAATTATTCAATTTACTTCTATTGCCCTTATTCCTATTGTCATTCGAGGTCAAGATATGCAAAAAATGAAATCATTCAAACTTTTGCATATTAACATGACTAATTTTTGAGCTGTAAATCCTAAGAAGCATATCCTAAAAGATTTTCTATTAAATAATACCATATAAAACTTTGATCCCCTATTGTTATCCTAGCTCCTGGGGCCATAATTTAAAGAACACTACAATGGTAAATATTATACAATTCTATTACATATCGCCTTTGGGCGCTACGAGGGTATCACGTAGCATTATATTCGAGTGCAGCGAGGCATATCTCAATTTAAAGAAGCTAAAAAATGACCTGTGTGACGTAAACACACCTGTGGTCAGTAGTATATAAAACACAGCTCCACGTGCCGAAATCATTCTTTTTCTCTCAGCGGCGTGCGAGTTTACCTGTACCACAGGTAAACATTATCATATAGAGGTGCTTTATTAACTTAGAACGTTGTTCAAGTTTTTAAGGGTTTTTTTGCTGCTGAAAAACAGCTCTTATTAAAATATTAAACTGTTTGAAGGTAAGTTACGAAGTCTTTGTATTTTACCGTAATGACGGCTGAAAACCAGGACGATGTCCTGTCTTTCATGGGAAGTGACCATGACAACTACTCAGACATAGAAGAAACCTCGTACACGAAGTGTAACAGATGACACTAATACTACAAATAAAAGAACTAGAGGAATGAAAGCGTAAAGCGCAGACCTCGACATGTTCTGCAAGTGCACCACCGCCACGGGCGACGAAACAAAGTAAAAAATCTAAAAATCAGTCCGAGTCTGTTCAAGAATTTAATGTTGACGAACTTAAAAGTCAACTGGGCATAGACAAAATCTTGCAATCCCATTCTTCGCTAACAGATACTGTAAAACAGTTGGGTCTTTCTAATTCTATGGCGCGTAATACGTGCAATGAAAATATTGGCATTGCGGTCTACCGAATCCATGGTGCACACTTCGGGTAATAATTCTCCCGGTAATTTTACACAAACTTTGCGTAACAGACCGCTGAGAAACTTGGTTAACATTCCTGATTATGATTCTCGTCAAACTTTTGATGAACCCCTGATGACTTTGACTTTGATTTCTCCTATTTGAGTGGCCAAGTTTCTCCTTCTATTGCAGGTGTTGATACTCAAGAAACATTTAAGGGGATCTTAAATGATGAATCAATTCAGATTACAATTAATAACAGTGCTAGCAGTAATGACTGGGATATCCCACAATTAAATGCAAATGAGAAAAGTGGTCCAAAAGTAAACGAAGTACTGGGAAAAGCTGTAAATGCAGCGATCTCTATTAAAACTAGCAAAGAGAGTATGGTAGAATTGGAGAAAAATATGACAGGCCAGATAAGTGTAATCTATTGAAAGTACCTCGAGTCAATAAGGAAATTTGGGATGCAATGAATAAGCAAGCCCATTCAGATGATCTCACTTTACCAGTGATTCAAACATCTTTAGCCACGGGTATAATACCTTTAGTACAGATGGCAGATATGTTTGTCAATAAAAAAGAACTTGACCCCCAAACTTGTAAAAAGATGTTGGCAGATTCTATAAGTATGCTTGGCAATGCTTTTTACAATCTTTCAATGAAAAGAAGAAATGAAATTAAAAATGTTTTAAATTTTCGATATCGAAAAATTGCTTCCTCTGAGATTCCAGTAACAGATTTTTTGTTTGGAGACAATTGTGTCTCTAAACTTAAAGAAATGGGAGACATTACCAAGCAACCAATTGGAATGAAATCAAGTTATGATACAAAATTCAAAAATGTTAATCAAACAAAAAAACTACATGTCAAACCAGGGATATCAACCTCTCACAAACCAGTACAGAGGCAGAAACCGCCAATATGCATACCCTTCCCAGAGAGGCAGAGGTCAAAGGGGTCAGTACAAAGGCATAATGAAGAAACCATACAGTTACAACAAGTAAAGGTGAGAAAGCTTAATAAACCTTACTGGCAAAAATTTACCAATGATAAATGGATTTTAAAAATAATTGATCCAGGATATGAAATTGAATATTTTCAGCAACCTTTTCAAAGAATCATTCCAAAGCAAATTCAATTTAATGCAGTAGAATCTGAATTGGTATCACAAGAAATAAAACAATTGATTGATAAAGGTGCAATTGAAGAAGTAGAAGATATTTCGGATGCTTTATTTCAAATATTTTTCTTGTACCGAAAAAAGATGGTAATCTAAGGCCAATCATAAATCTAAAACAATTAAGTGAAATTGTTGAATATTATCATTTCAAACAAGAAAATTTAATATTTTCTTTAGAATTGATTCAGAGAGATGATTATCTTACTTCGGTTGATTTAAAGGATGCTTATTTTAGAGTCAGTGTTCTCCCAGATTACAAGAAATTTCTAACTTTTTCTTGGAATGGAAAATTTTTCAGATTTGTAGTTTTACCTTTTGGGTTAACTTCATGTCCAAGAATATTTACAAAGATATTGAAACCTGTTTATGCATTCTTTAGGGAAAATGGCATAAGATGTTGTTATTATATTGATGATTCCCTAATCATGAATCAAGATTTTTCTATATGTCAAGAACAAACAGATAGAGTTATGTTGGAATTAAACAATCTTGGTTTTACAATAAATGATAAAAAATCTGTAACCACCCCTTCGCAAAGAATTATTTTCTTTGGAGTTATTATAGATTCATTTGAATTTAATGTCTATTTGACAGATGAAAAAATAGAGAAGATTTTAAACCAAAGCCAAATTATTCTGTCCAATCCAAGGCTTCAGATAAGACAATTGGCCTCATTGATAGGTTTATTGGTCCATGCATGTAATGCGGTTTTTCAAGGTCCTCTGCATTACAGGATTTTAGAAAGAGATAAAGATCAAAATCTGAAAATAAACAATGATGATTATAATTCATTTATGATTTGTTCTGCTGAGAGTATCAATGAAATAAAATGGTGGTGTAAAAATTTACAAATACTAAATGGAAAAGATATCAGATCAAGATCAATTGATTTATGGGTGGAAACTGATGCATCCTTGCTAGGTTGGGGTGCTAGATTTGAAAACAAAATGACAGGGGATAGATGGACATATTCAGAATCATCATATCATATAAATGTTTTAGAATTGATGGCTGTGTATTTTGCTTTAAAATCGTTTTTTAAAGAGTACACTTCAAAACATATTTGTTTCAAAACTGACAATACAACCGTGGTTTCTTACATTAATGCAATGGGTGGAATGCATTCAAAACAGCTCAATGACCTTTCAATCAAAATTTGGAATTGCTGCATAAAACGTGATATCATTATTTCGGCCCAATATTTACCTGGGTGTGAGAATATTTATGCTGATGCACTTTCTAGGCAATTTGCTGACTCTACAGAATGGATGTTAAAACATGATATTTTCTTGAGAATTTGCAAACAATTTTTTAATCCAGACATAGATTTTTGCCTCTCGTATTAATAAACAATTGGGAAAGTTTGTTTCCTGGAATTCTGATCCTGATGCATATCACATTGATGCTTTCACTTTATCTTGGTCAAACCTAAGTCCATATATTTTTCCACCTTTTAAATAAATTGGTAGAATAATCAATAAAATATTAGAAGATAGAGTAAAGCAAGCCATAATTATCGCTCCATTATGGAAAAAACTCAAACTTGGTTTCCACAGCTAATGTCTGTTTTGATTTCTATTCCTATTCGACTTCCTCGACACAAGGATCTCTTGGTGATGCCACACATGGGAAAGGTACATCCATTCCGCAAGATTACTCTAACCGCCTGTCTTGTATCAGGAGATCCCTCTATGACAAATGGCTGGCAAGATTCGATAGTGACATCATCCTTGCTTCATTACGACCGACCACTAATAAACAATACCAATGCTGCTGGCAAAAATGGGTGCTTTGGTGTTCTAAATGGAAAACTAACCCCTGTTCACCCTCTGAAGAAATAGTTGTAAAATATCTAATTTCTTTGATGAGTAATAAAGTTTCATTGTCTGTTGTGAATACTCATAAATCCATGTTGATTAACACTTTACGATATTTTGGTGTTTTTGGGTTAAAGAACCATTATTACTTCCAAAGTTAATGAAAGGATATTTTAATCTTAATCCATGTCGGCCTAAAGTTAAGACATCATGGGATGTATCAAAAGTTTTGTGTTTTTTACGCAATCTAATGCCTATACATGAAATATCTTTGCGTTTGTTAACTTTAAAACTTGTTATCCCCTCGCGCAACTAGTTGCGGAGGGGATATAGCATCGCTGCTGTGCGTGTGTTAGTGTGTTAGTGTGTCCGTTACAGCTTGTGGGCAAGATTTAAAGAGAAACTTTGCACTATCATTTCTCAGTCTTCACACACTTATGTGGCATTGTAAAAGGACGAACCCTATTCATTTTCAAGTTAATCGGTGATGTAGTTCTTAAAATATCGCGTTTTTACTACCTTCAAACCCTGTAATTTTATGTACGAGTTGACAATACTCACTTCCGGTAAATTTAACAGGTTAAAATTCGGGTCGCTTCGGTAAATTCTACTTTGTATTCGCGTATTGTCATATTATTGCGTATCTTGAGAAAAGTTGTGTGAATTAAAAGTGTCATCTCTGTCACTGAGTAACTGAAATAATTTGATGAACGTCGCGGTTTCAATGCACTACACGTGTGTGTTTATAATAGGGGCCTGTGGAATTTAATCTTGAGGCGCACATAATTCTTGAAAGATATAAATATAAAGTTTCACAAGTTTCATTCACATCTCAACACCGGTATATTGTCATTTTTCACTACAAAAAAAATATTACTTCCGTGCGTATTTTCAGATTTGATGCCTATTGCATGCTACTCAGGTATAGGCAAATCAATGAAATTTACAGCATATGTTTCTGCTAGGAATAAGGGAAACTGCCCAATCACGTATGCTTGTTATGACCGGCACGTCGATTTACCCAAATGGACACAAATGGAACCCAAATGGACACAAATGGAAACACAAATGGACCCAAATGGAAATCAAACGGACCCAAATGGAAACCAAATGGAATATTAGATATATGTCATCGTATTATCAAGTTGTTACTTATTTCAGGGACCTATATACTAATATATAGGTCCCTGCTTATTTAAAATGATGAAAATAATGAACTTACAAATGGTGAATATTAATTATATTCATTTCTAATATTGTAGTTTAAAATACGAATTAATTTTCTTTAGTATTCTATACATCGGCAGAATTGGGGGGGGGGGGTAGTGCGCCTCTCTCGTGCCCCCCCCCCCCCCCGCCCGCCCCCGGTTCCTACAGCCATGAAATCTATAAACTTTAATATGAAATGCTTCCATTTTGTATTCAATGATATGCAAAAGTTATTTCAAATAGAAAAAAAAAATAATTCGTATTTTAAAATACAATATTAGAAATGAATAATTAATATTTTCCATTTGCAAGTTTATTATTTTCATCATTTCAAATAAGTAACAACTTGGGAATACGATAATCTATATTTAATATTCCATTTGGGTCCATTTGATTTCCATTTGGGTCCATTTGTGTGTCCATTTGGATAAATTGACGCACCCTGTTATGACCCCCCCCCCCCCCCGGATGATATCCACCTTGACTTTTGTTAAAATTTAATCAGTGTTACAATACATTTTAATTTCTTTACCTTACTTTAAACTTTATATATACAGTATAGTAATACTGGGTACCCTTGATTACTAGGCCTAGATTATTGTATCTTTTTTTACGTCCCTCTTGAGAATTTTTTTCTCGTATGTAGACATTGCCATTACCGGTGAAGTTCCTGGCGCGAGGGGATGCCCCGCTTAGCGGTGCTCTTGTTGCACTTACAACAGCTTCCAGGGCCAAAACACTGTTGGTTCTTGATTTGAGATATATGTCAGTGTTTGCTGATAAGGTTATTTTTCAAATTCAGAAGTTACTGAAAACGTGTAAACCTGGAACTCCTGTACATAGAGTTGTATTACATAAATTTTCTGATAACAGACTTTGTGTTGTTTCCACGTTACATGAATACTTAAGAAGAACAAAAAATAAAAGAAAATCATCTACACTATTTGTTTCCTATAAAACATTTAATCCTGTTTCAACATGTACGTTAGCAAGATGGCTGAAAACTGTTCTAGAACTGTCAGGAATCAGGTACTTTACTGCACATTCTTACGAGGAACTTCCGCTTCAGTGGCCTATTCCTCAGGTGTGTCGTTAAAAGAAATAACGGATGCGGCAAATCGGTCCTCTTCTAAGACATTTTTTAAGTTTTACTACAAAGAGGCGAACATAACTGGGTGTGATACAGATGGACTATTTGCGCGTTCAGTGTTGAATGGATGAACAATGAATTGTTTGGTGACATAAGTTGCTTTTTGACAATAAACACTGTTGATAAAATGGGATTACTCATTATCATGTTATATATAAACTTTGACAATGAATAAATTTAGTTTCATTTGAGTTGTATTTTTCGTTATATTTTAATAAAAGGTCTTGTTATTGAATACCTTGAAAATATATATTTATTTGCAAACATTTGTTTGTGACCAACTCTTTAAATATGCTACATGATACCCTTGTAGAGCCGAAAGGCGATATGTAATAGAATGGACCCTCCTCCAAGCATCCTTTAGGATGTAAAGGATGAGGGTCATTCTATGTAATGAGCCTGAGGCTCAAGAGGGTATCATGTATCCAACCCGAATTGATTTCATTTTGAGGGAAATAACCCACCCACATGGTGTTTGTTAGTTGTCACAAACAAGCTTCCAAGAATAACTTCGGCACGTGGAGCTATGCTTTATATACTACTGGCCACAGGTGTGTTTACGTCACACAGATCATTTTTTAGCTTCTTTGAATTGAGATATGCCTCGCTGCACTCAGAGATAATGCTACATGATACCCTCTTGAGCCTCAGGCTCATTACGTAGAATGACCCTCATCTTTTACATCCTAAAGGATGCTTGGAGGAGGGTCGATTATATATGGAATCTTTCGATAGTGAATATGGTGAATAACAAACCATATTCACCAGAGTCCGTAATTGTTTTATTATATAGTCCGGATTTCAATAATTAAGACATGGAAGGCTGTATGACTTCACCGTTTCCATTAATGAATTTCTGTGGTAGAAATATTAAAAATGTCCAGATTACAAGAAATAACTCCCATATTTTCTTTTCGTTGTGTGTAAGATGTCGAAATGATTTGAAAATAATCCGGCGATAGGCTTCCCTAAAAGTTTTCCTGCTGAGATATACATATTAATCTATTTAAATTCACAGAACATTTTGATAATGCATCAAAATGCTGGTATTTAAATTGATCGGAATTCCGCGATAACCTTTTATAACTTCACTGTGTTTAACATTGTTTATTAGTATCTGGCACAGAAGTCCCGTCATATTGTTGATGTGATTCAGTGATTTCATTGATATTTTGATTAATTTTATTCAGAAAGTAAATAAAAACAAATTAACCCAAATAGAAGAACAATAAAATATGTTTAATATTTCAAGTTTCTTAATACCAAATCGAAGTCAAATTAGTATATTTTTACTTTCGTATGCATATTTTTGATGTCTTTGTTTTGTTTTCCTTATCTCTGACTTCTCAAGGAATCAATATGCTTAACCAAGCAATCGCGAGAACAACTTCTCCAGCATTTAAAGTGAATTTTCGATACCAAGCGTTACCCCATATGGCTTGGGCATAACAGCTGCCAGAATATAACAGGATTCCAAGCGTGAAGAGGCCGCCAGTCTATAAAGAAAAATTAAAAAAATAAAGTTTAAACCCTTATGTAATTGTGTTTTTATTTCCTATGTAATTTGTGAGACGGACATGTTTTTGTAAGAAATGTTTTACTGGTTGATAAGCCAGGTGTAAAAGAACCACGCACGCTAACTCTCGATTCCCGCTATATATTTTGCACCCATTTCATTCCATATAAATGGCAGTTTAGCCATTAAAACTTGATTTAATTTAGAGTTCATTATTGATTGATTAATAATTTTAAAACCAGTGTCAAAAATTAGATTGCTCTTATTTACGACTCTTTTTAAAAGGGGGGGGGGGTTGAAAATTTTATCTACTGAAATCAGGCTTTAAAAATCGCTAGATTTTCAAAAACGCATGGAAATAGATATATGAACCTTAAATCATTCTGTATGTTTAACTTAATATGTAAAATTCAACAAAAGATATTTATTAACGAGGTTCGCTCCTGAGCTTTTGAGCAGATTTATATCTTACCCTATATTTCAAAAATTCTGCATAAAGTTTTAATTCTTACAATAATTTTGTATTCTACAATGCCAATTAAACTATACGCAGGTATGTTAAGGCAGTACCCAGATCATATTTCGGCGAATTTAGACTTTTTTCGTAAAATGTAACATTGATAAATCGGAAAAGCCTTAGATAAAACATTTACTATTATTATTCGTTGTATAGACGTCATTGAGTCTTGGGCTAAAAGAAGCACTCCACTACGACGTCATCAAGTGACGTCTATAAATAGAAAAAATTGCCTTAATGAAAAAGTGAAAAGTTCATGACTACCCCGGAGCTAATTCACTTCTTTTAGTAAAAATAATTATGTAAAAACATCACTGGGCCATGAAAAGTGCTGCTAGAATCCTACTCTCCCGACACAGAAAAAAATATTTCAAAGTTTCACATGAAACCTTACCAAAATTTTACATTTTATACATACGACCAAGGAATTGTTATCAATTCATGTTAACCACACGATTTTAGCAGCACTTTCCAAGTACTACAGAACACAAGCTTTCGATACAAACAAAAATTAGCGCTTCATGATAAATATGCCGGCGTGAAGCGTCGTAGTTCATGTACCTCATGAATTTTCAAAAATGAAATTCATTTCTTATATTTACATTATTGTTTTGATGAGTTTCCACAAGTTACACCATTCAACTGTCATTTTTGAAGCAAAACCGTTTGCACTATAGTTTTGACGTCAAGTACGGTATTATGACGTAACAATAGAGATATTCATGCTCATCTCATGGTAGTTCATGAGAAAATGAACAATCTTTTAATTTGCAAAGAATCTTAAGGAAAAATACTTGGAAATGTAAATATTATGTTTTGAATGATTCCATTCATTTCTTTGTCCTGAAATTGAACTTTAAATATAGATATTAAGAAACCACTATTTCTAAAGTTCACGTCATACAGCTTACTATGACGTCATATTGTAAAGGCAAGTACGATATCTCTGGGTGTAGCCTTAACATACCCGCGTATTCAGTTAAAACTCCATGATTTAATTCCATACCAAAAGCATTAAGTGAGGAACTACATTTTGTGGCGGAAGGTTTTTTGGAAGAAAATGATCATTTTTTCTCTTTCGAAGTATTTAAAGTATGTTAAATTTGAATTCCTATTTCTCCATGCAGTCTGCACACAGAGTTATTTTGTGAAGTGAACTGTTTTATACTGGTCCTAAATTATATATCAAATAAACTGTCATGAATTTTATCATCATATTTAATAAATATAGCAAATATATTTTGAAAGTCAAGAAAAAAATATCCCTATTTTAAGCTTAAAATTAGCACTATTTTAGTAATATCTAAAAAATAACATCACAGACCCCCACTTCTTATTTTCTTTTCTGAATATATAAGATACTTTTAACCATTCTTCTTAAATTCAGTAAAATGTCATTACTTTCAAATGATATTTTTGCTCGTTAAATTTTTTAATGCCAGAAAAATGAAATTTTTTGAGTGCAAAAAGGTCAAATAATTGAACATGCGGAGTAATTTGAAAATTTTTTCGTTGTCACAAATTTTTAGGTGTCTATTCAAGATGACATAAGACTGTGTTTGTTCCCATAATTTATTTGATTTAAAAATATTGGAGGAAAAACTTCAAAAATTGATTTATGTGTAAGACGTATTTACAGTGCAAAAAGGTCAAACTAAATGCTCTGTAGCGCCAAAAGAAGTGCATCGACCCTCATTTTTTGTTTTGATTTTTAATTAAGCTATGTGTATAAATTCTAAAAATATACTTAATAAAAAATTCTCATTACTTTTGATGGCAGGATCCAACCTCCTTAAAGACCTTTTTTTTATTTGTAATCTCATTTGAAATAGGTATTAAAATGACTAATTTTGCAGTTTTTTGTCTGTAAACAAATCCCCCCCCCCCGTGAAACAACAAAAGCTTTGGTAGGAATTTTTGAAATAATAATTCATAAAACCTATAAAAAGGAATTTTTGTTTCACTGGGGGGGGGGAGATGTTTTAAAAATATTTTCTGTTTTCCGTTGATTTCTATAGTGAAAAACACTATCTCTACCCAAATTAAAGAGTTATCTCTCTTCGTTTTCCCAAATAAGTTATGTTTTATGAAAATTCACATAAATATCTATATAAATATGAAAAATCATTCAAATATGTTAACTTTTGAAATTAGACTTGGAGGTAGGCGGCAGAACAATACTATCGTTCGCAGTTCTTCCGCCAACCAGGCTTAAGTCATGGATTAATGTACCTTGACCCCCAAAAATGGGAAGTAAATAATTTTCTTAAATTCAAACTTTTGTACAACGTCATTCAAATAAAAAAAAATCAGGCCTAGACTTTTGATTGAACGTTGATAATAAGTTAATTTGTTAGTATTGGGAATAAATTCCCTTTCAAGGTCAATTCAAGGATCTACAGAATATGACCCAGGGTAGTATTTCATACACTTTTGTCCGAAGATCTTTGGTCTCATGGTATAAGGGTTAGAAAAATTAACCCGGGGTAAACCCTGTACAAGCAGAACTAAATACATAAGGTTTACATTGTTACATTATAATTTTATTATAATTCTTCTTTACGTGCTATTATGTTAACACGGTGTCCTTTTATCCCAGTTACATGTATCAATTAACAGAAAAACTTGTCTTATCGTTTACTCTATTCCTGGCGTGGCGCAGTGGTTATCGCGTTGCTCTAGAGTTGCGGAATAAGGAGTTGATGCTTACGTTGCGGGTTCGAATCCCACTGCGGGTCGTGGAGACCGGTCCTTCCGATGAGATCGTATAATTATAAATCGAGGTCCCGTGTCGCAGTAGCTGCTGGAATGATAAAGATCCCTCACTGGTCAATGGCTCTAAGAGCCGAGTATAGTATTGTTCTACCACCTACCTCCAAGTCAATTTTCAAAAGTTAACATATTCGAATGATTTTATTCATATTCATATAGATATTTATATGGATTTTCACAAGAAATAACAGTTTACTTATTTGGTAAAACAAAGAGCGATAACTCTATAATTTTGGTAAAATTTATGATTTACACTATAAAAATCAATGAAAAACGGAAAACATTGTATTTTATCGATCATTTATGTTTAATTTTATATGTGTTGAACATAAGAAAAGATGTAAGGAACATTTATCCATATCCAAGAATATTTTAAAATCTGGTGAATCAGATGCTTTAAAGACCGATTTTAATGGAAAACGTCGGTTATCCCCTTATAAAAAGAGTTGGAATTAAGAGTAATTAACTATTTAACACTAATTTTAAAATTATCAATCAATTACCATTGATCTCTTCCTTGCATTCAACAAAGAATATTTACATTCAGTGTAATTTTCTTTTATGAAATCCATTAGAAATCTACGACGTTCAAATCTCTAAAATACACGCGAAACCTTTTCACCGCGCGGGAGAATACACAGTAGGAATTATATGCATTTTCAATATCTAGGAACACCAAATTGTATATTGTTTTGACTAAATTTAATGAAGAAAAGAAGTAAAAACAACTACCCTGTTAAATTAACGTAAAATACAACAACTGTGCGTTTAAATTTAATTTTTTTTTTTTATCTCGCAATGTTCATTTGCGTTATTTAACTGTCCAACGTCACAATCGGCTCTTACATCTATTAAGCACACCAGTTCTGGCGCTAAACTCATAATAAAGACTAGGTATTCAATTTGTCGGCACAGCAAATGTGTACTTACCACATATGGTTTACTACAATTGTCTGAGTGGGCAAGTGCAACAGAATGCACCAACTGCATTTTGTATCCTATCTCGTAAATCTATAGACAAAAAAGGATACAATAAGTAACAAAATCAATACAAGGTTTTGAGAATAGAAAAAGGAAACAGCCTAAATAAAATGATTAAGCGTAATCTAAATTTTCAAATGACCTAGATTGCGGAGAACTGTAATGTATAATGCAGGATACTTAATAAAACTAATTCCATTTCAGTATCTTTTTAAATGTCATCCTCGTGTTTCATTAAGCTTTAATTTCAAAATGCTGACTCACATTGATTTCGTTCAAATCATGTTTACTCGAGTTGTAATGATCAGACAGTCATGCATATGCTTCTGAAAGTTGCTATTGAATCTAAAAATTACGTAATCAAACCTTTTCATATGATTGAGAGCAAAAGTCAACAGAAATTCAGCCCTTATTACTTTAATGCTATTTTTTCAATGTAAAACTTTCATGCAAATTAATTGACTCTGATTCGTCGTCAAAAACATGTGTTAAAAATACTTTCACCCTCTCTGAATGATGAAACCATGTCATCCAGCGTAATAGAACGAAGCAACAGCCGACAGATGATATTCCCAAAAATGTTAACTGCGCAGAATTTATGCGCGCTCTGTTCACTGTTATATTTATAAACAGCTGCAGGACTATTAATTTAGGTTCAGTAAAGCATATTAAATATTGCATCCGGCTGAAATTTACACCCTTCAAAAAACATACTCGATCTAGGCTGCGCCTTGCTTGACAATGGCTTTACCACCTGGATGCAATAGTTACATGAACTGGGGGCTATGTTTGCTGTTATAAATGTTGTTCAATGTTTGCAAAGAAAATGAGAAATAATTATTATCATGACCATTGACTGTGCGTAGTTATTCAACCCGAATTTATATTTACCTGACGACGTTGAAGGTTGTTTTGCAATTCAGGAACTATCAAAACAAAGAATGTCAATTATTGAATAATAGAATTACTAAAGTCGAATGTGAGTAAAAAAGAAAACTTTAAATTAACCCTTTGTTATTTTGTAACGGTTCCTTAATTCTGCTTTCAGCGTAAAGTTCATTAGCTCAAGGTCTTTACAACTAAACAGAAAAATTCTTGATTTCATATTTCTCACCACTAAAAATTTGTCATAATTTTTCTTCCATCAGATGATTGACGTGAATTTGCTTTAAATTGATATTTTCTGTACATGTAGATTAACAACTTATGTAATAATTATTAAGAATATTTACGAAAAAGCAAATACGAAAATTATTTAAAAAAAAAAAGAAACTAGGATTATTTTGAAAACAATACGTTATTCCATACTACTAATTGTTTTTACTGTATTACTTTCTTTTTCATCTTGAAATATAAAGATAATGAAAAGAAACTCTTAATTTGACCATTTAAAATATTACACAGACATGAACATGTAGTTCGGAGAGAAAGGGGTGTGTTTTCTTACGTCTTTCAAAGAGAATGTTTTTTTTTTTCTGTTAATCTTGTGTTAATTTTTTGTGTTAATTTTGTTTTCATTGAAAACAAAAATGGTTTTTGTTGCATTTCGGCAAGCAAGTCCTACCATATTACTTTGTTCTTTAAAAAAATACATAGTCCTAGAGAGCGTTTTCTTATAACCCACTTCCCACGAAATAGTTTTTTTTCCGATCGTCATGCTTTTTCGTCAACTTTCTCCCCTCACCTTTCAAAACGATGCTACGGCTGTTAAGAAACAATGTTTAACTTTATCTGTCCGACCTCTTTTGAATCTAAAAACAAACCTTTAACAAACTGAAAGTTTACTTTACAAATAACTTTTTAAAATTGTTTACAAAATAAAATCCTCTTTTCATAATTTTGTTTTTCTTCAGCGTTTCGAGACTTGGAAATAAAGTATGTGCACACACTACTGATTCGTTTGATATCGCCCTTTGTATGTTCTACTTGCATGTGTATGCGTAAAATGAACGTATAAAGAACAATAAATACCATGAGCTCCACACGCAGCAATTGACACAGCCAATGCACCTGACAAACCGCCGATTTTCAGGAAAACTGTTGATTTCAGAAGTTCTTTAAGTGCCTCTATGACCTCTTTGTTCAATACATCTCTACCCTCTCCAGTCTTCTGATAACCCAGGGCCTTAGCAACTACATCAAACGCGGAGAGTGCGTCTTTCCCGTAGCCAAGAAGAGAGCCAAAGTTAAAGAAATAATCCATGTTGTCACATCAACAGTTCTTCTTGTTCTCGGCTTTAATTATTGATTTTCCAACTTTCATTTATATTTAAATTCCTGCTTTCTGCTTCAATAGACATTTACCTGGGTTTTTTTTTCTCGACAAGAGTTGTTAGAGCGCAGGCCCATAGGAAGTTTGAGGACTGATTTCTCCTTTCTAGTTTCGAGCTACGAGCCTAAATAGGTCGCAGTTTTTTAACACGAAAAATATCGCTGTCATGAACAGATTGATATTCATTTAATGTAACTGAATTTTTATGAGGAAAACAATCAAAATACTAAAAGAACATAGAAGCGGTTAGCAGGCTTCTTGGATTAACGACAAATTGTTCATATTGAAGTAAGGTACCTATCCCTTATGGCAGATAGATTGGATGTATATCAATGTACGGACAGCCCCAACCTTGGGCAATAACATTTACAAGAAGTAGCGATTATTTAAGTTTCCTACAACAAAGTTACAAGGTAAAGTGCTGACCATTCCCTTAAAAGTGCGTTACATTAAAACCAATTCAAAAGAAGTAACCGAGTTCACTTCTCTTACACGCTAAAATTGAAGAAATGAAATATACAACAAATCTGGCAAATTGAACGAAAATGCAATTGAACTTTACCAACAAGCCTTGATTAAATCCAGTAAGTATTGTCTAATGCCCAGACGTCAGACAAAAGTTAATTGAAGCATATAAAGCATGAAAGCCTACATGCATTGTAAAATGGAAAGGCATTGTCACTGAATGAAAAAGGTGAAGATTGATTAATTGTTTGTTGTTTTACGTCCCTTTCGAGAATTTTTCACTCATATAGAGCTGTCACCGGTGAATGGCTTCAAATTAAGAACTTTACTCGGCACACAGCGCCATTGAGCAGATAGGGTTCTTTATCGTGCCAACGCCTACCGTGACACGGGGCATCGGTTTTTAAGGTCTCATGCGAAGGACCTGCAACATTCACTTCAAAGTGCCAAGCGCTTGGCGAAGGAACAGTTGCTACCTATTTTTATCGACTTAGGTCAGTTGCGGCCTCGATTCGAACACACGACCTTCCGATCACGAAGCGAGCGCTCTACCGACTGAGCTACTGTGACGGCATAAAGGTGAAGAAAAAAACGAACAGTGATCGATCTTGAAAAAATCTATAAACAATACAAATCTGTAAAGAGGGCATAAAACACGAAGCTCTGGAAATTTCATAGGATCAGGTGCATAGGACGTGTAAGTATCCCCTGTTGACCTGTCACACCCGCCGTGCGTCTTATGTATTGATTAGATAAACAAAGGCCTAACAATTGGTATGGAACAAGTCAGCCCAAATACGACCCCAATGAAAGATTATATTTGTTAACAAGGTCATTATAACGACCATAAATGTTGAAATGTTGACTTTAAAGAGGTTGTTGAAATCCATGAACTATCAACGTGTATGACAGTATCCTGCCTCGGTATAAAAATTGATCGTACTCGGAGCATGTTCTTGAGTATCGAATCAGTTGGGGATATATTACTACATAAATAAGAAAAGTAGTGGAAAAGATGAAGTGATCTCGTTTGTCATTGAATTTAGTTGTTAATTGGTTCCTATCGTCTGTAGTCAGAGAAACATCCGTTCTACATGAGAGGAAAACAATAGCTGTGGCCTTCAACTCGACACTCAGATATATCGACGACGTTTTATCAATTAAAAATAGTTATTTCCATTTATAAGTCGACTCGATATATCCCAGTGAACTTGAAATAAAAGACACCATAGAGTCTGCCACATCTGTTTCATATTTGAATGTTTTACTGACTATAGACGACAAAGACCAACTAACAACTAAATTATATGTCAAACGACATGACTTCAGCATTTCCATCGTCAATTTTCCTTGTTCATAAAGTGATATCCCGCTATTACCTGCATATGGTGTTTATGTTTCCCAACTAATTTGTTAATCAAGAGCATGCTCTGAGTATGATCAATTTTGGAACTGAGGCAGGCTACTGACAGATAAGTTGATGCTACAGGGATTTCAACAACCTTGTTTCAAGTCAGCATTTTGTAAATTCTATGGTCGTTATAATGACCTTGTTAGTAAAAATCATAATCTATTTACTGGCTATGAGGACAATTGCAAGTTTATCGTCCCCCAAGACTGCAACTATTTCTGGAGGCGCAGCCGAGGAAAATAGTTGCTGTCGAGGGGGACGGTAAACTTGCTATTGTCCGAATAGTCAGTAAAAAGGTGATTTATTATACCGAAACCGACTTTACTTTTGTTACGTCACGAACCGGATACGTCACAATACCACAATGAGATGAAAAACGAGGGAAACGGAATGCTGCCGGTGAATAGTTTAATGACTATTTCACCATAGGCAAATAGCACAAAAACTATTCCACAGTAGGGGTTGTTTAGAAAAAATAGCAGGTTTATTCGTCATATTTTTATATAGAAAAAATTCACAGAGGTATAATAAAACCTACTACTGGGCTGTATTTTGGCTGACTTGTTATATATATCAATTGTTAGACCTTTGTTTGTGTACTAAATTTGACTACGAAATGTTCCGTTTACCTGATCAATACATAGGGCTCACGGCGGGTGTGGCGGGTTGACAGGGGATGCTTATTCCTCCTACGCACCTGATCCCACCTCTTGAATTTTCAGGGGTCCGAGTTTATGCCCTGTTCACAGATTTGTACTGTTAGAAGTTTCAATGAGATCGATCACTGTTTATTTTCTTTACCCTTTTCCATTTTAAATCTTGCCTAATGACAAATAAATTGTAATTAATAAGAATGTCAAAGCATTCTTTTCATAACGATTTCCCCCGGGGAAATTTAAAAAAAAAACTATAATATGCATTTTTTAATACACAGAAATATAAGCAAATATATGAACACATATTTAAATATTTGGACATTTGTGTTGACAATCATGAATACGATTTCCCTCTTTGGCAGAATTGCTCGATATGTATACACAATGGTTTTCCATGTACATACGCATATAGTATGCAGGGAAGATAATTTTGGTTCATAGTTCTATTATCCATTCAGGGTTTAATAGATTTGCATACTACTATATTGTAGATATTTTTTTTTTTTAAATTACAAAGAAAACTTATCTTACACATAAATTCAACATTATCAAATAACATTTTGAATACTTAAATATTTTTTTGTAGACGTTCGAATTGCCAGATTTGCTGGATATTGCAGATCACTGACTTTAGCATGGAAGAAAGGCAAATTCGGTTCTGTTTATTTGTTTGCAATATGACGTCTTTTTTACAGGAAAAATGGTAGTATGAAAAGAGCTCTGTCTTGCTCAATTCTTCTCCCCATAAAATATCCACACTAAATTAACGGCAAAAATAGGACTAGCCACCTCCCCTTCTCGAACAACGTGCCTATGTAATAATTTTGTAATTGTCAAATTTCAAGGTTTGCTGTCTATTAGTCTCTATATTTCAAAATAAAAAAGAACTATTGAAAACAGAATGATTACTAAGTAGTTTTGATTAATGTATTGTTTTTAAAACAACCCTGAAATTTTCTATGTTGTTATTCGCTTTTGTAATTATTCTAAATTATGTAAGTTGATGATCTACATGTATAGAAAACGTCTTTATTTTTAAATTTCAGTCTTATCGAAGAACAAAATTTTTAGTGGTAAGAAATTGTTTTGTGTGCCGTATGACTTTAAAGAACTTTTCTCTTTTTATTTAAGCCTTTTAGCTTACGATATGTGCAGTGATAAAGAGAACGGAACCATAACAACATAACAAAGCGTTAATATAAAGTTTTCTTTTTTCATACTTCGGCTTTAGTTATTCCATTATTCAATAGTTGTCTTGATAGTTCCTGAATTGCATCGTTAGGTAAATATACATTCGGATTGAATTACTACGCACAGTCAAGGATCAAATTACAATTATTTGTTATTTTCTTGGCGAGGGTAAAACATGAATAAACAAACACAACCCTATGTTTTATAAATATCGCATGCAGTTGAAGGTAACTTTAAAAAATTTACCCCAAGAAAACCATTGTTAACGAAGAAGCAGCCGAAGTGAAAATTTCAGCAAGATGCAATGATTATTATGTTGTTCTGAATGTTTTCTGCAAATATATCGAACATTACGCGCATAAATTCAGCTTTTTTTTTTTAATATCATCCGTCGTCAAACAATGCTGACTGTTGCTACATTTTATTTCGCTGCATTGCGTTGTTTCATCATTCAGAGGGTGATAGTGTTTTTTAAAAATGTTTTTCATGAATCAAATTCAACTAATTTACATGAGGTTATAAAATTGGATAAAAAACATTGAAGTAATTAGAGCTACACTTTATAACTTTTGATCTGAATCGTCTAAAAAAGTTGTTACATAATGTAAAATTAATAGCAACTTGAAATTAAAATTGAATGGGTTTTTATAAAACATTCTGCATTATACAATAGAGTTCTCTGCAATCTAGATTATTTGAAAACTTTGCTTACGCTTTATTTGTGTTATTAAGGCAGCATCTCTCTATTCTTATTTTTGTCACTTACTGTTTCTTTTTTATCTGTAAAGAAAGAATACAAAAAGCAGTTGGTGCGTTCTGTTGCATTTACGAACTCAGACGATAAATGTAACAAACCCTTCGTGGTAAGAACACGTACATAGGTTATCCATCAGTATTTTTATATCGCATCATGTTTCAGTTTTCCAGAAGCTCAGCAGACCATATTAGACAAGATTTTTGTAGGTTGAGAACTGAGATAAAAGGAGTGAGTAAACGTAGTTAACACGTAAAAAATTGTTTGTTTGTTTGTTGTTTAACGTCCCTCTCGAGAATTTTTCACTCATATGGAGACGCCACCACTTGCCGGTGGAGAGCTACAAATTTTGACCTATACTCGGCACTTAGGGCCATTGAGCAGTGAGGGATCTTTTTCGTGCCAGCACCTACTGCGACACGGGACCTCGGTTTATACGGTCTCATCCGAAGGACCGGTCTCCTCGTCCCACAGTGGTATTCGAACCCGCGACGTAAGGATCAACTCCTTACTCCGCGACTTTAGAGCGAACGCTCTAACCACTGTGCCACGCGGGCGACAGAGAAGAATTGTATCTAGGGTTTAAAATCGATCAGTTAGTAGTAACCCCTTACTCGCCCATCTTTCCAATCGAGAACTTTGGTAATGGGCCATTATTCAAGAATAAAGTTCAAAATTTTAACTTATACACATGTACTAGCATCTTTATTATTGTATATATTTTTCTTTGTCATTGCATGAACATAACTTCAAGATCCAAATGCCGATGTTTATTAAGTCTGGTGTGAAAAGAAAAAGATAAAAATTTTAAAAAATGAATAAATATAAAGAGATAAAATTATGAAAAACGTCAGGTTTGTTGTAAGGGAGTTGCACAATATATACGTCACAATGGCTCTTGGTTAAAGCTGTTATTATGTTGTCAAGAACGTATGTCAGAACTACATATTGATATCTCTAGACCCATTATTTTGTCCGAGCATTTTCTTGGAGTTGTCTCGGACAAACTTAATGAAACTTTCATGAATGACGATCAGCAACTTTGTAATGTTCATTAAATATTTCTATTTTTCTAACTGACTACCGTTGCCATGGAAACAAAAAAAATTGTAAAGGAATGATCTCACGGTTGGTTTGGACAATCTTCATGAAACTTCACAAATGCATTTACACTTAAGATTTTTTTCTTTCGGACTCCCAACTTATTCGGTACGGTAGAGCATGGTCTGAGTACACTCAACATTAAAACAGAGACAAGATAATGACAAATAAGTTGATATTGCAAGGCTTTCAACGCCGCAATCAAAGTAAGCATTTCTAAAATTCCTAGAATTCTAAAATTCCTAGTTCATTGTTATGACCTTGTTAGTATATACATTTTGTAATTTTAGAATCTTGATAACTTCAACAAATTTACAAAAAATCCGTGGAGGCAATGACTTTTCTAAATACGGAATACCGTTAAAGCCCGGAAAAGAACTACAATTGTTAGGAAGAATTAGACATTTGTTCTGACAAAAAGATAATAGTTCTGACAAGTAAGTTCTTCATTCAGACGAACAAAATATTCGTGTGGATAAATACATTCTTTCTTCGGACGAATTAGGTATACTCATAGGCTAGAAGAAAGTAGATTAAATCGTTTCTGTTCGGAATTGTTCGGACAATATGGATATTTATTTGAATAATTTAGCGAATCACATATTTGTTCAATCATATTTGATGTTTCTTCTTTGGACAGAACTTTTCTCTGATAAAAGAGAGCATCAACAAAAACTCAAAGATGGTACATGTATAAAGCACATGAAGCAAGTGTACGTTGCTTTTGAGATATGGATATTTTTTTAATTGACCCCAATCCTTTGCAGTTTAGGTTAAAATTGCTCGCATCTCAACTTTTGTCTGCCATATACACTGAGTTAATGCTTGTTCTTTTGGTTTTCATTAAAATGTACGAAAATCTCTAAAACATTACGTAATTCTTATTGAAAGTGTAAGACACTTTTGCTATATATCCCAAAATTACATCTATATACACTGCTTAAATCATTGACTTAAAAAAAAACCAGGCACTTAATTAACCGGTAGATAGAAAATATAAGCTATTCTTTCTCCCTCTAGTCGCCCGCATGGTACAGTGGTTAGACCGTTTGCTCTAGAGTCGTGACGTAAGGAGTTAAACCTTACGTCTCGGTTTCAAATCCACTGTGCGACGTGGAACCGGTCATTCGGATGAGACTGTATAAACCAAGATCCCATGTTGTAGTATATGCTGGCTCAAAAAGATCCCTCATTGCTCAAAGGCCGTAAGTGCCGAGTACAGGCCTCCACCGGGAAGTGGTATCTTCTCAATATGAGTGAAAAATTCTCGAACGGGACGTTAAACAACAATCAAACAAACAAATCTCTCTCTCTCTCTCTGGAATATAAGCGAAAGATAAAAAAGAAATCTTCATTAACACAATGATACATTAGTCAAATCAATATGGATGAAATATATGGAGATAACGAACAGTATTCAAGCTCAAAAGTCCATTATACAAAAAAAAAAAAATAGGGAGCAGCGCAAACACGGAACTCTAAGACATCAGTGGGGGGATCAAGTGCCATGGAGGAGTGAGCATCCCTTGCCGACCGGTCACAACCGCCCTGTGCTCTTTGTCATGATCGGGAAATAACGGAAAATCCGTTGACAATTCAGTGTGTAAATAATGGCCCAACAATTAGTATGAAAAAGTCAGTCAGCATTTGACTTAATGATGAATTGTATTTGCTGACAAGGTCATTGTATCGACCATAGAACTTACAAAATGACGACTTTAAACGAGACTGCTGATATTCTTGTTTCATCAACTTGTTTGTCAATAACTTACCTCGTTTTAGAAATTGTTCATAAGTAGAGTATGCTCTTGCTAATCGAATCAACTGAGAGATATAAACCCCGTAGCAGGTGATGAAGGTATATTGCTGCATAAGTAAGGGAAGTCGACGATTGAAAAGTTAAAGTCATCACGTTTATCAATTTCCACATAGTTGACTGAAGTCGATTAATGCTGTCAATATATCATAAAAGACATTTGAAAGATTTAATGAGAACAACAAATTATCGCCGCATCCTTAATTCAGTTCAGATGAGCATTTTGATCCACGGGCCCCTTGATTTATAATTATAAATCAAAAATTTAAACCAAAAAGAAAATATATCCCTTATAAAATCTGCAAGAGGTCATTCTACGGGGGCCATTTTTTCAAGTAGAGAATGCAGATTTTAAGGGTGAGTCTTTTTCTACAGACAAAAGGGTCATTTTTTGACGTCAAATAACGACCGGGGGTCATTTTTCGACGTCAAAAAATGACCCCGTCATTATTCTATGGGGGTCATTAGTCGTCTTTACACAGGCAGCTGTTATGCCCATGCCACATCTGGTAACGCAAGGTTTTGAAATATCACCTATTTTTGACAAGCTGTTCTAATGATTGCTTGGTTAAGCATGCTGATTCCTTAAAAAAATAGACACAAGTTGCAGATGCAAAAAAAATACACAACAAAAATATATAAAATGAAACAATCCTTTGACATATGATCAATTTGTTATCAAAAAGTACGTGTATTTTAAAACATAAAAAAATGTTACATGTATCTGCTTACTTTAATGGATGTGTCTATAAATATCTGTTTGGCATTAAATGATTACATCAGTTAATAAATGAATTTTCTTTTCAAAAATTGAACAATGTCATAAGTTACATATAGGACCTAGTGTAAGAAATCATTACAATTTGATGAATTGTGAAGCTCTAGACGATTATCACCGAATACTGATCACTTTAAACTACGCGTTTTATATGGACAGTGACCTTTCCTTTGATATATGAATAACATTAAGAGTAAATGTGTTGGATTCTATAATATATTATATTAAAAACAGAGGTGTCACGGTATACCTTGGCCAATTGAGAAGCAACATGTACAAATCAAAATTTTGACCCTTCACAAAAGGGGTTAACCTCTCTACATGGGCGAAAAATTCTTGTATTGCTTAAGACAAAGATACAATCAATCACATGTATTCTTTAGACCCCCCCCCTTTGGTATTTGGTTTCTGAGAAGGAGCCACTGTTGTCTAAGCTTGTATAGATTTAAAAATGTGTGTTGCAACCTTAAACCCCAATAGATTGAGTCACACCTCAATACCTAGGTAACATAAAATACTTCGATCCTGTGTCACTCATCTGGAGAAAATAAGAGTGTCCCTCTAAAAGGTAGAGGCAAAGCGCTCCTATTGTGAAGTATTTATTTCATGTAAGTAAAGCCATATCTATCACAGTTACCTACTATAATTAGTTAGTACCACAATAAAACAAACGTGTATCTTTCCTCTACAACATCGATAGCTACTATCATTTCTAGTACATATATACCAACACATATATTCAAAGAGGAAGTAAAGCTACATTTAGTAATAAGGATTCATTCCATATAGTTAATAAAAAATAATGTCTTTATATTTCTACCATTCAATTCAGTTAGACTTGTAATCATAGGTATAACAAAATGTTATCAGTATTTCCATGACATCCAGTCTTTCCAGTCCTTTGGTTCTTGAAAATTCAGTAAAAAAAATTACTATTTTTCGAGTGAAATTTGCATGGCTTATATTAATTCTCGTTGTATCAACTGAAAATTGTACTCTAATTGAAAGTTAAAAATATGAAATATTCGAAATAAGTTGATAGCTGTCATTATACATGTACATAAGTGAGCTTTCCCTACAATAATCGTTCGAATGAAGAGAAAAGATTTTATTTAAATGTTATAACCACCTTTTACCAAGTTCATAAGCTAGTAGTCACTTTTTATATTAATAAGAAAATTGCTTGCAAGTTTTGGTGTTGGTTAAAGATGGTTATGACATGTGTAGGAGTTGCCAAACGCACCGGCCATCTCGAGTTTTCCAATTACCCTAATGTTAAGAGCCAGTCCGCAAGAAAACAATGCAAAATTCAAAAAATAGTCCAAATGGAAGGTTGCAACATAGGATTTTTTAGTGGCTTAAAATTTTCTACATAAAAATAGAAGTCAGAATATCTACAAAAAATTGTCGAACCTTGCATCTATTTTTAGTAACAGTTCATTTGCATATTTGTCGAAAATCACACTAAATTATACAGAAAAACCATACAAACTGATTACTTCAAAAGTGACCTTCTACCATCAGTTTAGTTTCAAATTTTGTTTTCTTTTCAAATTCATGGTCTTATTTTTACAATTAATGAAGAAAAACAAAATTAAAATGAATGTTTTATTTTTTTAAAGGTCTATTTATAGATCCTAAATCAATTGAGTATGATTTTTTTAGCCATTTTTAGATGCTATTTTCTCTCAAGACCAAATAAAAAATTAAATTAAAATAAGTGTCATCTTTAGAATGGCCTTAGGTCTACTATGTATTAAAATATTGAGCTTGGGAAATAATATCTACATGTTGAAAATTAACTTTGAAATACCATACTTCGCTACAATCTCACATAATTTAAATAACAGTCCATTATCATATTTATAGACTATTTCTTAAATACCTAAATGAAAAAAAGAAGATTCTAAATCTAATGTATTTTTTAAAATAGGAATATCTTATTTAGATACTTCATATAAATTTCTATTGCTTATTTTTGCCCCCTGCAACCAATTTCCTGGAGTTAAAATGTTAACTCTTTATTATTATTGGGTAAAATGATAGATATATCAACATGGAAGGTCATGTATGATCATTTTATATGAGTTGTTGTGGAGCGTCCTTGCACTCTGAAAGTGGAAAAAAAACCTCATTTTTAAGATCTTTGAATGAAAGAA
The DNA here is from genome assembly GCF_033153115.1 of Saccostrea echinata. Taxonomy (NCBI): domain Eukaryota; kingdom Metazoa; phylum Mollusca; class Bivalvia; order Ostreida; family Ostreidae; genus Saccostrea; species Saccostrea echinata. Next base: position 1,133,070 of record NW_026889825.1, read on the forward strand.
CAAGAGGCCCATGGGCCACATCGCTCACCTGAGCACATTGGCTAGGTAAAAGAACAAATGAGTTCAGTATCATGATTACGGGGGGGGGGGGGGGGGGCAGGGGCTTGAATTTTAAACTACCTGATGATGCTTCTATGTCAATATAAGAAATGGCTTTGTTGTACTTGAGAAGATTTTTTAAAAAAAAATTCCATATATTCCTTTGTTAAAATTTGATCCCCCATTGTGGCTCCTCCCTATCTTAAGGGTCATCATTTGAACAAACTTAAATCTACATTACCTGAGGATGCTTCCATATCAATATATCAACATAGCTTTTCTTCACCCTACCCCCAAGGGTCATCATTTGAACAAAATTGAATTTACACTACCTGAGGATGCTTTCATATCAAAATGACTAATCATGGCTTTGCAGTTCTTCATCAGAAAATATTTTCCTACATATTTCTATTTAAGACTTTGATCCTCCATTGTGGCCCCACCCTACCCCCAAGGGTCATGATTTGAATAAATTTGAATCTACACTACCTGAGGATGCTTCCATATAAATATGATCAATCAGGGCTTTGCTGTTCCCGAGAAGAAGATTTTTAAAAATTTTCCTATATATTTCTATGTAAAACTTTGATCCTCCATAGTGGCCCCACCCTACCCCTGTATGTCATGATTTGAATAAATTGGAATCAACACTACCTGAGGATGCTTCCATATAAATATGACAAATGAGGGCTTTGCTGTTCCTGAGATGTTTAAAGATTTTGTCTATATATTTCAATGTAAACCTTTGATAGTCCACTGTGGCCCTGCCCTTCCCCCAGGGGTCATGATTTGAACAAAATTGAATCTACACTACCTGAGGATGCTTCCATATAAATAACGACTCATCATGGCTTTACTGTTCTTGAGAAGAAGATTTTTAAAGGTTTTTCTTATATATTTCTATGTAAAACTTTGATCCTCCATTGTGGCCCTCCCCTACCCTCGGGGGTCATGATTTGAACAAATTTGAATCTACACTACCTGAGGATGCTTCCACATGAGTTTCATCTTTGCTGGCCCTGTGGTTCTTGAGAAAAAGATTTTTAAAAGATGCTATTAATTTTTCACTAAATCTTTGTTATCTTCCCTTGAAAGAGGGTGTGGCCCTTCATTTGAACAAAATTGAATTCCCTTCACCCAAGCACACTTTGTGGCAAGTTTGGTTGAAATTGGCCCAGTGATTCTTGAGGAGTCAAAAATGTTAAAAGTTTACAAATAGATGGACGCCCGACAAAAAGTGATTAGAAAAGCTTACTTGAGCCCTCTGCTCAGGTGAGCTTATAATGAATTCCAGCGTATGGCATGACTAGACAGTGTACTAAAATTTAAAGCATCTGTGATGAGCTAGGAAAACTTTGATAAAAATTTGTTATGGACAGACACACAAGGGTAAAATAGTATACCCCTCTCCTTTGGAGTGGGGGTAAAATAATTGTGAATTTCTCATTATCTGAAAATTTTCCTTGCATTGCAACAAATGTAAACTACAAGTTTATTAAAATTAAATATTTTTGGTACACTGATCTCTCGAGTAAATTGAGTTGCAAATATTTGCATTTTCTCATTATTATTACTTGTAATTGTTTTTTAATTTATAACCTGATAACTAATGCATCCATTGATGCTAAACATAGGAAGAACTTGGAGTGGCCTTACCTCACATATATATAATGATCGAGGTATATTAAGGTGCTTAAAGAAGAAAACAACAATAGTAAAATGATTTACACATTTTTCTTTAATATTGACTAGCATCTGCAGTGGAAGGAACATAGAAAATCTGCTGTGGGCAGAATAATGAAATTAAGGTATTTCCATCCTCACCATTTTAATGATTCAAAGTAGGAATTTATTTTCAATGAATTTGTTTAAATTAACTAATGGGAGCAGATTTGGTTCAAATACATTATTCTGATGCTGAAATTTCAAAAGTAATTCCTAGTTTATAAATATGTGTGAATTGTGCACATCATGGAAATCATTTTATAGTACAATAAAGAAAATGTCTGAATGAAGATATGACAAGAGTTACTGCCCTTAAGAATTTTTTTAAAACTTGATTTATAGATTAAATAAGGAAAACACATTTTTCCAATTATTTCAATTGACAATTTTTTGCGATACAATTATTGAAAAACATTGTTACAAGAGATATTTTTCTATAGGTTATGAATTCAGATTAATAACAGTTTTTTGCAAAAACACATCACATTACAGGAGGATGGAAATACTTTAAAATGTTTATATTCCAAAATCATCTGCTTTGTGCAGAATAAAGAAATTAAAAATGTTTCAGATCCCGTATTCATCTGCTGTATGCAGAATAAAAACATTAAAAATGTTTCATATCCTGTATTTGTCTGCTGTGTACAGAATAAAAAAAAATGAAATTTTTTTGCTGTGTGCAGAACATGAAATAAAAATGTTTATATCCCATTCTCAATTGCAAAATAAAAAAAAATTAAAATGTTTTTCCAAAAATTTCTGTAATAAACAAATGTACAAATTTAGCATGTGATAAATGATTGCCATGGTGAACAGAAGAACATGCATCCATTATCCAATAAGTTTCTGAAGAAATACAGACTTTGACCGAGTCCTAATGCTCGATTTGTATGTTTTCGATGACATTATTCTTTCTGAATTCCACAGAGATCTTTTCTTGGTTTAGTAGGAAATCTTCAATACGATCCGGGTCGTCTTTCAAGTCTTCTTGGTTATTGACGATGAGGAAGTTGACAATCTGAGGATGGAATACTGTGAGCTTGATGTTGTCAATATTAAGGTTGCATAAAAGTGTAGAAATGGTATCTGTAACCTTTTGTTTCATGCTGCAAGAAGGACATCTCACAACTGAATCCGATAAATTTATATTTATTCTTTTTTTGCAGCTGCCACAGGCAATGTTTCTTGTAATCGCTACTTGCGTTATTCTTCCACTAAGTTTAGATAATGTTTCAATAGGAGGCAAGGTAGCAACAGATTCCATTGCGGTTGTTTCCACCATCTGTGATGTTTTGGTAGCTGTTAGGAATTTGGAATCATTAAAGATTCTGGTGGACAAATTTTCAAAGTGATATGTAGTATCTTTGTTCAATTTGTTTACTAGATTATCCCATAGGGTAACTTTAATTGTTCCTGTTGCATCTCCAACAATGAGATCTTGTTTGTTAACGAGCTGGCCTCTTATTTCCACACCTGTTGCTGGGTCTACTTTCAGCACTTTTGCAACTACATTAACCTGTAAAATATGTAAATATACTTAAGGGTCTTTATTTTGCATAATGATTACAATTTTTTGATTTCTTTTGTCATAGAAAAAGATTTAACAACACTATTGAATAGGGTTGGATACCGTTAAGGATGAAACGGTACGATACCATACCGGTATTTTTGAAACGATATGGTATTTTTAACGATACCGTACTATACCTTGATGAATGAGAATATTTAAGGGTTCATTTCATAACAAATATGCCTTCACCAGTCATCAACCTTTCAATCTTATAACCTAAAATGAGCTTATAAAATATGTTTATATTTCAACCTTTTAATAAATGACCAACAAAACAAATAAATTGAATCTCAAACAAATTAACTTGAATAGATACATAATCACAAGTATACACAACTTCCGTCTTTGCTAGGACCCATTTGGTCGCACTAAAAACGAAACATTAGAAGATGGATAGAAATGCACATCACATTTTTGCGACATTTTGCCTTTTTAATTTACATTTATTATCAGTTTTTATTGATTAAGTTAAAACTTGATTAATCTTAATGTATTAAATTTTTTTTTTTAATAAAAGAGATATTCGTACTGATTTACCTCGAATATCGGCAGTCGAAAGCAAGTGTCGTATAGTCATACTAAGCATCCATTTCGTTAATTAGCCTACCCTTTCAATGTGCGGAGAATTATATTTTAGTTTTAAATCATTTTGAATGTATTAAAATGTTTTTAAGATTAAGAAATAGTACCGTTATTAGAACCGGTATTAAATGAAACGGTATTTTACCGGTATTTTTGAAGTAACTATTCGGTACGGTATTGGTACCGAGTACCGGTATCCAACCCTAACTATGAATCCATGTGTAGTCAACTTAATCTTTTGGTTTGCAATGTTTTAGGTAAAACTATGTGTCTTATCGCTACGAAATTAAGAATGACTCCCAGAGGCAGCACTATTTCAAATTGTAAATTGCACATTTATAGGCGAGATAATGATTAGAAATTGTGAATTGTTAAATCTTCTGCAAGTTTTTTGCTCTCTGCCCGGGATTAGCATTTCAGGGTTGAATTCGACTTTTCCACTCGGTGTTTCCACAAGAGCCTGTGACATGTACTATAAGAACATTTATTTCTTGTATTGTTTGCACAGAAGCTGAGCTTCTTTAAAATGTTTAGTTAGAATAATCTAACTGTGTCTCGGGACAAGCCCTCACCACAGTTAGAATGCCTCCCATATACCCAAAATGTAGCAGAAAATTGCAGAATCGCTCCGAAACAATTTTGAAGAAAATTAATGAAGTTGCATTGAAAATAACAGTCAAATTAATCATAACAAACCTTTTTGAGTCTGTAAATACCTTTCATCTAAAAATTTAATCCATATAATGGAAGAATTCAACACTTTTTCACCAACGTTTTTTACTTGTTTCAAATTTACACACCATGTTGATATTCGGAACTCTCAGGATTTTTCATAGTAATTGCACTGAGTTAGAGTTATCTCCCGTATTTTCTTTGCTAGATTGACAATGCACGTAACGCATTCTATCGATAAACCGGGTCCGTAGACATTTATCACTTTAACGATCGAACATTCTATCCATGCTATCTATAAAATGTTCTGCATATTCATTCACAAGTATTATTAAAAATTTTGAAAGGATAACAAATGTTATTTGTAATTTAATTACTTTGCAAGGTAACTGAAATTTAATTAAGTAGGCCTACATGTCTTATAAAGCCTGTAATTTAATGGAAGAAGTCAAAGCATGTAATTTAATCATATTTAAAGTAATTGACCCCATTCGTGATGTTGATATATATCGGCACTTAAAAAAGTATAAATGATTAATTATTTAAGTTTTAAATAATGAAACATTAAGAAATGCTTTACTTACTTGGTTTTTCTCGGGTGTTAATTCTATTTCTTCAATGGTTTTAGTGGAACATTCAGAATTGGAATCGTTGTGGCAGCGGAAATCCAATGTTCTGACAGCGTTTATTGTTGTCTTTGAGTTGACCAAAATGTCGATTTTACTGCTGTCCTCCCTGCTGGGCACATTTCTTATATCGCAGAGTTTTATAGGAGTTCTAGCCGCACTCGAGCTCTTCAATTCCGCATGCTTACTTTGGTCGAAACAAACGATTTTCTGGAATGTGTTTGTATTAACTTGAATTTTTCCTGTGAAATAAGGATTGTTGGCCCTACTAATTTTAATTGGCGAGACTTCATGGATGTAGCCTTGAGTTGAATCCTCAGCATGATCAGCTTGTCGTTTTGCCATGATGGTTAGGGACATTAACGCGGGAAAAAATGTCGGAAGAATATAAGCCACCTGTATGAAGAAAAAAAACCCGAATATTGTGTATGTAATCGAACACGGAAAAGTCAACTCAAAGGGTATATGTGATATTTTTAAAATTCAGTACGAAAAGATTCCTGAATTAGAAATTTTCTTTAATTTTCCTAGGATTTATGTCTTCTGTTTGTGGTGGCGGAAGGAGACAAACGTCATTTGGTAGGAGAGCCAGTCAAATCGCCCCTCAACGAACCCGCCCCAGTCAAAGAGCCCTATTTTCAACCAAGGCACTCAAATGTACAAACTTCCCTTTCTTAAACTTCAAAGTGCCCAATGACAAAATTTTATATAAATTTGTCGTGATGAATTCATCCCGACTTATTTAGCAGAGTGCCACATTATTTTCATCAAACTTAATTAAAAGAACCACATTTATTTACATTTTTTCTCTTCAGAATACGAAAAAGGATTTTGAAATATTTCCGACAGAGCCATCTTCAGGGCCGTAGGAAGCAATTTCAGTTTGGGGGGCACAGCCCATATATATTCAGTTGGGGGCACTATCAACTACCAAAATCCCCCCCCCCTTCAGTTCCTGCAGCCGTGACCTTGATTTTTCTTTCATAATAATAAGAATGATTTTGAATTCTATATTTAAGCTTGGAGAGAGAGAGAGACAGAAAGAGAGAGAGATTTATTTCACCCGGTTTAATAACCTGGCGTTTTTTCCATGTCAGTCATTATACATGTACGTATGTATAGGTACGTTTTTAACCTAACATATTGTACTCCTTGTTATTATATATAAAAAGTAAGGAAGAATGCATGCAATTTAGGTGAAATATCAAGTTTTTTCACAACCACAGTGCCATTTTGTCTAATATAACGTTAGGGAACTGTATAATGGTGATTTATTATTGCATTAAAGGAATTAGATGGAAAGCAAATCCATTTTCTGCAAGTAAAGCAGTTACTAAATTTTTTTCTGTTCATAAGGCCATTCCAAGTTTTTTCTCTGTTTAGCGTCCACCCATCATTCAAAAAGCTACCTACCTATTCGCAAAAAACACACAAGACAAAAAATAAAACACAGATTTCATAGTCATAAAAATGATGTCATTCAAGGGATTTGATTTCATTAATCTATTTTTCTTGTAGGAAGATCTATTCTTCACCTCTCAACTTAAGATTTATTTTGCATAAACAAGTGCAATCTGTTATTTGGCTCCTCTCAGTCAGTAAGAAAAAAAAAATATTATTGTGTTTAAAAACTTTATTTGGTTACAAGAAATTTATGTAAGTCTTAAGTGATTATCTGCAGGTAACACTATGCAACTTCTGAGGTAAAAATAACATAAAATGTTAAACAAGCTGGTACAAATCAAAATAGATTGAAACATATGAGACTAGTATATTTAAATAAATATAAAATAATATATTTCTCATTTATTGTTAACTACTTCCATGTACATGCATGTGAAGTAATAAGTCAAAAACATACATTTAGTTATCAGTATATAATTAAATATGAAGCATGATCGAAGATTGCAAATGAAAATGTTAAATGAAAAGCAAACAGCATGAAAGTGTTGTCATAATATGCATGTATGTCTTAGTTATATTGTTCATTTAAAAAGTACAATCACTAAATATAGATAACCTTTCCCCGAAAAAATGAAAAAGGGAAATATTATGCATAAGTGAATGAGAAAGAACAAAGTTTTCCAGGTTTAACCATAAACATATTTTGCCTTTAAATTGTTCAATATTAAATGACAGAATGATGTTAATTTTAGATATATAATTGCAATACCAGAACCTCAGATTCAAAGAATCTTGTTGAAAAAAGGGAACACTTTTCTTTTCAGATTTTTTAAAAATTCCAAATGTAGTTATATCATGTGCTATCATATTTAATTTAACAGCATTTTTTCTAATATTTTTCTGAAAGAGGTAGGTTTACCTCCCTTTCCGGGCTGGCCATTGACCTCCTCTTTCCATACTTACCTATAAATTATACATTTTGTACATAATAAAGTTGGTCTAATTGCAGTCATCATTAATTATTTGATAATCACAAAAATCTACATGATCCATGGTAGGTGAAATTCATAGGAATCAACAAATCTGAGGTTTCACAATTAAACTTCTACTGTGTAATGTATTTTTTTAACTGTAAACATTGAGTTATTTATTTTCAAGATGCATGTTTTAAAAAAAAGTTCACAATACAAATAAGATGAAATTAAAGTATAATGACTAATTTGTATGTCCAGTTTTATCATACTTTTATAGCAAGCAAGTTAGAAAATTGTCAGGCAGATATCCATTTTTTCATAAATGTTCAAGATATTTGAGCAAAAGTTACACATCTGTCAATGAAGAGATCCAACTCTGTGGTTTACACATTCTATAAGGTGCCTGACATATCCATTTCAGTTGTATATTATATTTGGCAATTACTGCTAGGAGTGTCAAAATCACACACAGTACTTAAGAGTCGAATCACAGATAATGGCATAGTCTTGAGTCACAATCACTGTAGTCTATTAAAGAGTATTCTTCAATTGCATATAGATCACAAAATATCATGAAAAAAAGCTAAAAAAAAATCAGTTATCAGGATAAAATATAATCCATTAAGGAGGCTGGGGTCAACAAATTAACCATCAGATATAACTTATTTTTTTAGATATGATATCTTAAGCTGTCAACTATCATTTGGCAAAGAAAAAATTCATACATTTTAGTTTTAAAATTTGAGCATTTTTGTATATGTTTATATGGAGCTCTTCTTTTAAAGGAGATCAATATAGTCCAAAAATAGCCACGACCACCCAGCCCTCTTAAATGGTAATACATGTACTTGGAATAGAAAAAAATGTATTTAATACAATTAACTACAAAATGAATAAGTACATGTGCAAAATTATAATGGAATTATTAAAAAAAATCTTAACAAATTTACAAATAATACTGTGGAATCATCATTGTTCATGGGGGTCCAATGTTCGTGGATTTTATGGGTCATCCTTACCCACAAATTAACATCCCTACAAATGTTTATAATGTAAACATATTGATTCATTGAATCTACCATATAAACAAGTAACCCACGAAATTATGTCCCCACGAACAAGTAAAATTTTGCTTCCCACGAACATCGACCCCCAACGAATTAAAATGATTCCACAGTATATTCAAAAGTATAACTTGTTACGAATGAAAAGTATAACTTGTTACGAATGAAAAGAGTTGTTCATGATTTTACAAATGTTGAGAGATAAGCTTAGTCTTCAACAATCAATACACTGGTAATTGGTGAAAAAGCAATAAATGTATGAATATGACCTTTTCATTTTAATTTAAATATGCATTACCGAAAATATTAAATTATTTTTTATAAAGAAAATTCCAAGCAAGTAAACATATATACATAAATACAGTAAGAATTATACATGCAAAGGAGTCACAGTCAGATGTAAAAGTTACATGTCTTCATCTCAATAATAAGTGTAACAGTACAAACAAAGATAAAGTACAAAATTCATACTTTCAAAAGGTAGGTGTTGCATATTAACTTAAACTTTCCAAATAGGACTAATTCCCCCATAAGACAACATGGAAAGATGTATATTTCTCGTCCAACTGCAATCGTGCTATAATTATACTGCCAAAAATCCCATAGCCTGAATCTTGTTGAGATTTAATTAGTTATATGTCATCTGATAATCTCTATGTTAATTACAAAACATTATTACCCACAGTCCAAGCTTTAAAATGTCTTGGGTCAAAGAATACTCAATTTCTTGGTCATATTTACCATATGACTTTATACAGACAATCACAGCATCAGATCATGACAGACCTCTTTTTCACAAGCAACCTTTGCCAAAGTATGACCTGGTGTTAATTTGTCTTTGATTTTGTCTAAATTACTTTTGTTGGTGGTCAAGACATTATCATAAAAAAAAATGAGAAAATATCTTCAGATAGTGACACAGACAGATGGACATGTTGATTCCAGCTAGTATACCCCTCAAATTCTGTTTGAGGGGTATAATAAAAGGCTGGGAGAAAGGGATGAGGGAGGGGGCATTCTTACGCATCTCCCTCTGAAATGTTTTACTTTGGTGCCCCATTGTATTTAATGCACAGTCTTATCAAATGCACAGTACACCACTTTATGATCTGACCAGTATGCTTCAATCACATCTGTTTCACATGGAGAGATGTTTGTAAAAATCAAGTCAAGTTTAGAACCAGAGTCATGAGTAGTCTTGCATACAATTTGTTTACAGTTAAAGCCTTTTTCCATAAATGTTAGAAAGTCTGTATGTCCAGCAAATAAATCAAAATTAAAATCTCCTAAGAATACCAAGTCTTTCTGGTTATCAATCAAGGGTTTTATATGCATTTCAACATCCTGTTTGAAATTCCCAGAAGAGCAAGATGGATATTTGTAAATAACTACAACTTGGACATCTTTATTTTGGTTTAATTGTATATTTACCATAATGAAATCTATGGAACCAGTGTTCAGCTTTGAGATGCAGGTTGTTTTGTAAACATTTTTCACATATATTGCTGTTCCATGATGTGGACGTCTATCCAGATTAGCTGTAGCCTCATGGTTAAATACTGCCGTGTATCCCTTTAGTTGATAATTTTCAGCTACATCTGCACCAGTTAATCTAGTTTCTGAGAATCCAACTACATCTGACGCAACAATATTTGGTTCATTTTGAATTTGTGGGAAATGTTTATGAAGTGATCTACAGTTGTTGAAAGCAATTTTAAAAGAATGCAAATCAACAAGGTATAATGGGACGTAACAAAGTTGCAGTGGTACATCTTTTTTCATTCTTTCCATTTCCTCCACCACTTGTTCATCCATAGCCAATGCCTGCTCATTGAAGTTTAGAATGTGAAGATGATCTACTGAACGTACCCGACTTAGAGCAACATAGTGAATATGTGGATTTTTCCGTACTTTAGTTTGAGACAAATCAATTACAATTTCATCAACAGTGCAACCTTGGGCTTTATGAACTGTTTTCCCTGCAGCTGGCCGTAATGGAAATTGAATTCTCTGAAAAGTATTGTAGTTCAATACAAAAGACCGTTGAACTTCAAAAATTGGAGTCCAGTCCTCAGCAATTCCATCATGAAACAAATGTTTGTATTTCTTGCGAGTTGTTTTTCCAATGGCAGAGTCAAAAATTTTTACCCAAACTATGCTAGGCCTTGATATGCCTTCCATTCTCCTTTCAATTAATTGTACCTTACATGATGACCCATTTGTTAAACCATCAGATACATCAACATTGACTGAGATATCATATATCATCCCAACAGCAAGAATCAATTTTTGCATCAAATTGGCAGTTTTGCTAACATCATCTGCTTTAAAAAGAGACCTGAGGAGCTTTTCCTTAAGTTCCTTTGAATAATCCTTAAGAACAGTGTCAACTGAATTCACTGTGACCTTTTCTCCTTCAAGTTTTTCAATCAACTGATTGTTGTATGCATCTACTTTAGAATTCTGTGTAAAGAGATGAGGAGCATGATGTGGGTAATTGTCACTCATTTCTGTAATCATGCATCTGTGTATTACATTCATATCTTCTGCTGTCATTGCATTGTAGCGAAGACGATTGAGAAGTTGAGCAAACTCAAGATCATCTTTCTGGCGCATTATTTCATCCAATTCAAAAATAGAAAAATGCTCCTTCCAAAGATTGCTTGCAAGAGCTTGAGCATCATGATTTAAATCCTGAAAGATCCAACGGTCCATCACAGGTTTAAGTTGAAAAAAATCACCAACAGCTATGATACTAATGCCACCAAATGGTTTCTTGATGCCTGTGAGAAGTTGTAGACGATTGTCAATGAGTGCTAATGACCTACTGCCAACCATCGATATCTCGTCAATAATGATCAATTTTAGGTTTTGGTACTTTGTACGAAAAGTGTTTAATTCATCACAGTGCAAACTTTGCTGACTTTGATTAATTTTTTGATGGAAAGCAGATGCTATAGTTGCCCCTCCAATGTTTTATGCTGCCTTTCCTGTATAAGCACAAAGAAGTATTCTTATGTCATCTGGATTTTCACCTTCTATGGAACATAGATATCTATGCAGAGCTTGATAAAGTGCTCTTATCAAAACAGATTTGCCAACACCAGCACCCCCAGATAAAAATGAATAAATAGGTTCTGTCTTTGTTTTGACCCACTGCAAGACATGATTGAAAAATTCCCGCTGCTTTACATTTAGACTTTCTAAAAGTTTCAAGTATTCACTGTCTGGTAATCTAACAGAACTTTCTTCAGTTATTTGTCTTGTTGATGGAATGCCAATGTCAGACCCTATATCATACTGTCTCTGTTCAACAGGCCTGTCGGGATTAAACTGAACAAAGTTTTCAGATTCAAAAGATCCCTCGTTTTCATCTTCTGCTTCTCTTTGTTGAGCATTTGGTGCCAATTCATCAAAAGCTTCTGAAAAATCCTCAGTTGCCATTTGCAAAGCTGCATCAAGCTGTTCAGCATTGAATTCATATTCCTTGACCTTGTGTGTAAGAAAGGACTTCTTCAGATGAAATGACTTCTCAAAGGTGTCAGTTCCAGATATTAGATCAATGGATTCATTTCTCCAAGGCATAAACAACATTAGTTTTTCTCTATAGTAATTTTCTGGATCTGTTTTGTTATTAAACCGGACATATCTAATTACCCTGGGTACTTTTCGTCGTCTTATCTTTATGCCATTTCTCAGAGTAACAAGTGTATCACTTTCACTAAAATCGAGATTTGAATTGTTATCTTCATCATCTGACATTTTGTTCTCATCATCATCATCATCATTCACTTCATTTGCAGTGAACTCTTTATCATTATCTTTAGGAAATACAACATCTAGTTGTGATACATAATCAGCTAAACACCAGTTTTCAAGCTGTTTTGGGCGTTTTGCATATCGTTTAATTACATTGCTACATTCCACATCTGTAGAATTTGGCGTCAACTTCTCCAATTCAGCATCTGTCTTGATGAGAATTACTCGATCATCTGATGGACTTGTATTGATAAAAACAACATCTCTTGATGCCTTAGTCATTGGCATTTGCAATACTAGATATGCTGCTTCCTGTGCTCCAACTTCTACACTGTTGAGAAAATGATTTCCAATGTGGCGTACCTGTCTTTTTAGGTCAAGATTTCCTTCTCTGGCTTCCTTTGCAGCTCTGTTTAGTAAATCGCTCATTCCTCTTTGTGATTTACTTATATAAGAAACAATATACATTGCACAGGCATATGGGTCCAAAATATACTGAATATCAATGTTTGCTTTCCAAGCATCAAGAACAACACTGTTGTACGAGTTTACCCTCATATCACATGGCTTTCTCTTTAGAAAAACTTTTGGACATCTCAGTGAACTTCTTATGCATTTAATGTAATCTTCCTCCGATATTTTTAAAACTGTGGTCAGGAGTTCCTTGTAGGATAAATCACATCCATTTCTCATGTCATTAAGCTGTTTTTGAATTTCATTATACATTTTCCTGTATTTGTCAACATCACACTCCAGTGGCTTCAAAATCAAACTCTTTTCAAGAGGAGGAAGGGGAAAGCCAAATCTGCATACAGCTTTACTTCTCTTTTTGCATGTTTGTGAATGTTTGTGTACTTGTAAGCCTGTCAACTCATCCTCTTCATTCTTTTCACATTTCAGGTAATTATCTACATAATTTACTATCTCCTTGTCATTATTTTCAAAATATCTTGGTGCATTTTCTATCCAAACAATCATATGAACATGTGGTGATCCTCTTTGCTGAAATTCAATTCTGTAAAAGAAATCTTTTACAAAGCCAATTGGATGGTGGTCACTCCTCAATACTAAATTCATAAACATACGGAACCTATGATCAAAGTACCTAGTGCATGTGATGGGATCCTTCTGTACTAATTTTGATTTTTCAAACCAAGTCATACTGTCAATTTGTTCATCAGTGTATTCCTTTCCATCATTTAACACCCCAAGTGCTCTAATGAGATCATTCCACCTTGTATCAGCTGCAGATAGAGACATAAACCATGTTGGTAAACCTAGTTGTCTGATCATAGCAAATACATCTTTTTTTCTAGTCTCAAGATATGCAGGTGAATTTCGTAACTGCTTGAACACAAAGAAACCTTCATTGTGTCTAACAAGATTACTCACATTTTCAGGATTTTTCATTTCATTTGCCGTCAGGGATTTTCCTTTGGTTTTACATTTTCTAATAGCCAGGTTGCATTTGTCTGTAACTTGCTTCATTTGTATTTTTTTCAACTTGAAAAACAAATTTGGAACAGACTGGGAAGCACTTCTATCAACACTTCTCAATTCCCATTTAGCTATATCTGCATACGAGACATGAACTTGTCTTTCATCATCTTGTAATCTTCCCTTTCCACAAAATATTGTTGGGAATGATAAATATTCTGTAGTCTGATCTTGATATAAACTAAGGGGACGTTGTCCTTCTCCTGGAGCAAAGGTGTATATCTGATTCATGTCTCGAGAAGCGTCATCTAACAGAGTATCACAATTACCATCTCTACCAACTCCATCTGCTTCACAGAATTCATCATCATAATCATCATCTGTCTCAAGATTATCAATGTTTTGATCTCTTTTTGTATGTGTTTGCACTAATTCTTGAACGATTTCATTTGCCGAAGATGTGATTTCTTGAAACCAACTATCATCAACATTGATGTTTGCATTCTTATAGAAGTCACTGTTGTTCAAAAGCCAATGTAATGCCACCAATACCTTTGTTGGTCGTACGTTTTCATGATAATCACATTTTTGGTAACACAACCTTTTCTTTAACTTAACAGGAACTGTGATATTTTCATCCATCTTTCTAGGCAAGCTATTTATAGTAGGTTGAATATCCACGGGAACATTCACAATATTTCCTTTCACAGAATATTGTCCACCTCTTGGCAACTCTCTAATTTGCATGAAAGGAATTCTAAGTGATATCAATCTTTCTTCTAATGGAAACAAATCTAATTCTTTTGGCTTAGGTGGCCATATCATACCATTTAGAACAGACAGCTTGGGGACTTTTCTTTCTCTAACTGCTGAATAGCAAGTATTGCAAATCCATTCTGCATTTCCAACAGAAATAATACCAGTAAGATATCTCATTTTACTTGTGTCATCCAAATTTGTGTTTTCCACTTTTAAAACACTTTCTTTGAACCACGTTTGATGACAACATGAGCAAACAAAAACTGGACCATTTTTAATCTTTTCGTGAAAATTTTGGATGCAATCCTGAAGGTGTATTCCAAACTGTCTTTGCCTATTTCTTTCACTTTCTCTGTCACAATACTCTTCATTTACTCTTTTTTCTTGTTTCCTTTGTCTGTTGTTCAACCTTTCATTTTGTCTGTAAAGAAAGTCATTTCTTCTAGCTTGTTTTTTTAATCGCTCTTTTTCGAGAACAAGAGGATTCTCCCTAAATTTTCTTTTTGAAATTCTATTTCCATCATTTTCTTTCTGTTTTACTTCATTATTTAACCTTTTCATCTTCCTTGCAGACTTATCCATTATTCTTTCTTTCTCTTTTACTTCCACATTTTGTCTTTTCAATTTTCTTGCAGTTGTTTCTCTTTCATTTTCTTTCTCTTTAACTTGATAATTTTGTCTTTTCAACTTCCTTGCAGCTTTATCCAGTTCTTTTTCTTTTTCTCTCACTTCAACATTTTGCCTTTTCATTTTTCTTGCAGTTGTTTCTCTTTCATTTTCTTTTTCTTTAATGTTATAATTTTGTCTTTTCAACTTCCTTGCAGCTTTATCCATTTCTTTTTCTTTTTCTCTCACTTCAACACTTTGCCTTCTCATTTTTCTTGCAGTTGTTTCTCTTTCATTTTCTTTCTCTCTTTCTTCAGCATTTTGTCTTTTCAACTTCCTTGCAACTTTATCAAGTTGTTTTTCTTTCCCTCTCACTTCAACATTTTGTCTTTTCAACTTCCTTGCAACTTTATCCAGTTCTTTTTCTTTCCCTCTCACTTCAGCATTTTGCCTTTTTAACTTTCTTGCAATTGTCTCCCTCTTGTTTTCTATCTCTTTTACTGTAACATTTTGCCTTTTCATTTTTCTTGCAGTTGTTTCCCTTTGATTTTCCTTATTTTTTGCATCATCATCTTGCCTTTTCATCTGTTTGGCCTTAGCATCTTTATTTCTTTCAACATGTTTGAATTCTTCATTCTGTCTCTTTTTCTTCATGTATTCTCTCATATAGGTTTTCCTAGATTTATTTTGGGATTTTAAATTTATCACAGATGTTAGCTTTTCATCCATTCTGTAAAACTTTTTCTGCAATGGATCATTTTCTGGGAAGCTATGATACAATGTTGTGATGGAGATGGGTAGTATTTCAAACTGCACTGAAAGATCAATATGCATGCTGCTATACATACTGTACATATACGACACTAGGTCATCAATACTCCTGTTGAGCACTAGTACAGACTTACCATCACACGAAGACATGCCATCTCTGTCATGAGAATGTGAGTCAAAGAAGTAATACTCACTGTTCGACACTTTATATACAGCAGAACAAATGGCTCCTATCATTATCAATAAATATCTTGAAATTTGAAATGCCTCTTCTAAAGCAAAATGCAATGTTTTAATTCGCCTATTTTGTTCCTCAGAGACAACCAATCCCCAAATGGCTTCAAATTTTTTAATAACATGATGATTCTCTCCTAATGATATGTTTATTGGCAACTCATCAAAATTTAAGAGTTTGTTGAGAAACTTTCCTCTTTGTTGCAAATTTCTGACAGTCTTTCCATAAATTTGGTCTCCTGATATTAAAGTTCTATCTATGAATTCTGAAGTAAATGAAAATCCTTCGTAACATTTAATCAACATGGTAAGAGCATTGCAAGTACACTGACTTCCTCTTGAAAATGATGAAAATCTAATGTCCCCTTGATGGAATGACCCTAATACTATTTTTCTATTACATACTTTGTCACCTTCGTAATCCTTGTGTATCATTTTTTCTCCAACTTTATCACCAGTATACTGTGAAGATTCAGTGTTACAAGTCTTGTTTGCTACACTTTTTTCAACAGTACTATTTTGCAAAGTCATTTCAACAGATTCATAAAGCAGATCGTTTTCGCAAAGTTCATTCAGCAAATTTGTTTCACAAAGTTCATTCAGCAAATTTGTTTCACAAAGTTCATTCAGCAAATTTGTTTCACAACTTTCTTTGGTTTTCATGTTTTTTTCTAACCTGAGGGCAGGCTCCTCGGGGTCAACATTGGTTTTACTGTTTTTCACGAGGCCAGTCTCCTCAGTCATTCTAATGTCAGAAATTGTTTTACTGTTTTTAAAGAGGCCAGTCTCCTCAGTCAAGTCCAGGTCAGACACTGTTTTACTGTTTTTCATGAGGCCAGTCTCCTCAGTCTTGTCAGTCTGTAACTCTTTCCTGGCAGTGCTCTTCCTCCAGTACTTCTTACGAGGCATCTACAAAACAACATTTTTAAGATTAAAGCAACATTTTTTTTTTAAAAATGCATGTACTCCTGTAAAATGGTCTTGATTAATTATTGGATAATATTTGATTTAAGATATAGGAAGCATGATTATCCAAAAAAAAAACAAGATGTGTTTGTGAAACACTGATGCCCCCTATGGCAGCTTATGGCGAAGGTTAAAGTTTCTCAAATGCAAGTCAATATCCAGGCCAAAAGATAAAAAAATGTTAAATTTGAAAGCCCTAGCTGCAACTGTTCAAAAGTTATGGCGAAGGTTAAAGTTTTTTAAAAGTAAGTAAAACATCAAGGTCAAGGTCAAAGTTGTTCGTATCCAAAGGAAGGTCTCGTCACAAGGATTAAATTTGTAAAGTATGAAAGCCCTAGCACCAACCATTCAAAAGTTATGGCCAAGGTTAAAGTTTTTCAAAAGTAGGTCAAAGTCCTACGTCAAGGTCAATGGGTCAAAGTGGTTGGTATCCAAAGGAAGGTAATGTCACAAGGATTACATAAGTGAAGTATGAAAGCCCTAGCACCAACCATTCAAAAATTATGGCCAAGGTTAAAGTTTTTCAAAAGTAGGTCAAACTCATAGGTCAAGGTCAAAGTGATTGGTATCCAAAGGAAGGTCTTGTCAAAAGGATTACATATGTGAAGTATGAAAGCCCTAGCTCTAACTGTTCAAAAGTTATGGCCAAGGTTAAAGTTTTTCAAAAGTAGGTCAAAATCCTAGGTCAAGGTCAAAGGGTCAAAGAGGTTGATATCCAGAGGAAGGTCTTGTCACAAGGAATACACATGTGAAGTTTGAAACCCCAAGCACCAACTGTTCAAAAGTTATGGCCAAGATTAAAGTTTTTCAAAAGTAGGTCAAACTCCAAGGTCAAGGTCAAAAGGTCAAAGTTGTTGGTATCCAAAGGAAGGCCTTGTCACAAAGAATACATATGTGAAGTTTGAAAGCCCAAGCCCCAACTGTTCAGAAGTTATGGCCAAGGTTAAAGTCTCATAAAATTTTGCAAAAGTGGGTCAAACTCCAAGGTCAAGGTCAAAAGGTCAAATATGATGGTACCCAAAGACAGGTTTTGTCACAAGGAATACACATGTGAAATATAAAAGTCATAGCTCCAACCAATCAAAAGTTATGGGCAAGGTTAAAGTTAACAACAGACAGACAGACAAATAGATAAACAGACAAACAGACAGACAGGACAAAAACAATATTCCCCCGGGATCTTTGGATCTGGGGGCATAATAAAAATTAAAGGGGGGGCTGCAAATCAATTTTAAAAAAGCAGTTAGAAATGTTTTGACAAGCTAAAAAAAGTTTGTGAAACATCATTATATCCCCCCTCCCACACGTGGAAATATTAGAACGGGAACAACTTTATATTTCCAATATCTGTTAGTTGAAAAAAGTGGTTACCGGTATTTACTAGTCAGAGACAAACTATATTTGATCTTTATCAGACTTCAATATCATTAGAGATAATTTACTTTTTGAAGCGTACCAGTGAACAAAATTTAATGTCTGCAAAGCAAATGGTTCCAAAGATACTAAGCTGACAATTCTTCCTGTATCGTTTGTCCCTTACCACAAAATCAACAGGGGTCATCTACTTTAAAGGGGGAAGCAGTTTTCCAAGGTTGATGCCCATCAAAGGTTTTAAAAGATAATGAGGCCAATATTTCCTTATGTCCGGGGGGGAAGATGTTTTATAAATATTTTCCATTGATTTACCAAAATTATAGAGTTATCCTTCTTTGTTTTCCCAAAGAAGTAATGTTTTATGAAAATTCATATAAATATCTAATATATAAATATGAAAAATTATTCAAATGTGTTAACTTTTGCAAAATTGACTTGGAGGTAGACGGGAGAACAATACTATCGTTCGCAGTTCTTTACTTACTTCTCATAGAAATTTACTAACTCTGAAAACTTCCACCTGCTAAATCTGTACATGACAATTGTCCAAAAATTTCATTGGGGCTCACCACCATTTTATTAGCAGAGGGGGAGGGAGAGAGCTCAAACTCCCTAACCACTTAATAAATTAAAACATAGTGCAATTTTTTTAATTGAAAACTTACTTTATCTAGATAGGGATCTTCTGTCAGTGATTTAGAGTCTCTGTATAAATACTTGGCATCTCAAGCAAAGAGCCAAAAATTATCTATATAAGTGTGCAGTTCAACATTTGACCCTTTCTGACCCAAATATCAACAGGGGTCACCCACCTTCGGTGGATGTTAATCAGATCTCCAATAACGTCAGTTAGTTGTGTTCTTTTAACATTTTTTTAAAAACAAAACACAATTCAAATATAATTGGAAATGAAAATTAAAAATACAAGTAATCCAACACAAGTTAAAACCCTTTATCAGTAGGTCACTTTTCATGGGAGTAAATAAATATATGTCCTTAAAATTCACTGCCTGCCCATCATTTCTGTACTTATAAAACAAATATGTTTTAGTAAGATACACATTTATGTAATATTTAATGAGTAATATTTATAGAAAATAAATGCAAGCTGATAGTAAGAATATACTCTGGTAACTTCTGTTAATGAAAATTTGAATACAAGGGAAAATAACTCTTGAAATCATATGTAAATTTTGAACTCTTGTTATGCTGTGTCAAGGACATCCTCAACAAAAACAAAGTAATTTGTTGCTTAAGGTATCCGACCCATGAAAGCCTCAGATTCAGTGAATCTGAATGTATAACAGATATATATTGGCTGAATACTCAGTATATGTAGACATAATCTTCATGTTTTAGTATCAGTATGTAAGAGTGGAATGTGTCCTAATTTTTGACCTTGTCCTGTCCTTGAAGAGTTATCCCCCTTTCCTTTTAATCAACAAAAATCAATTCTAAAAAATCTATCTGGTAGAACTTAAGTTTTCAATCCCTTTTCTATTCCTTATAATTAAATACATCTTTCCACCACAGCATTTTTTGATATTCTTAGTATTTAAATTTTTATTTTCAAAAATTTGCTTGTCCCCATAGACATCAATGCAATCTTCATTAATTAATTACTGCTTAGGTAATTATATTTTTGAAAATTTCTCTTGGTAAATTCTTTACTACACTAAAATGCTTTGAATTAATATCAGAGTATTTAATACAGGATGGATATTTAAGGTTAGAAAATTAGGTCCTAATATGGGTCCGATACCTTAAGCTATTGGAAATTAATCTAGAGTGTACTGTGCATCAGATTTAACACCAAAAAGAAAATTTTGATGGGCATTTCTTTCTTTTGGAAATAAGAGCACCTAATACTAGACATAAATAAATTCAATGCTACACTGTACTATGAAATCATAACTTTATAAACAGTGTTTTCATGGTATGAGGAGACCCACAAATTTGTATCCTTTGTTAAGTGTGAAATTTCAAACTACATGTAAATTATCATGTTTGTCCTTCAACCATGAAATAAAATCCTCCACCAAAAATTTCTCCTACAAACTACAAATATGTGACACATGAACATATGTAATTTTACTGTAATATCTTGAATAGGAGATGTCCATTTGATTCTAAAAGGGAAGGGGGCAGACTTTTTTCCCCCCAAGTCAGATTACTTCCATGCTAGTAAAGGACAAATTATCTAATTTCAAAAAGATGAAAAGCTGCAGAACTCCAACTCTATTTTATTGGGGGGGGGGGGGTGTAACAAATTTTACTCTAAAATTACATATTTTCATATGGGCCTCTTCATACCTTGAAAACACATTGAAAATTTTGATTTAGAAGCACTTGATTACACTTTTTTCTCTGACTTTTACTAGCACTTGTTCCAATCTGGATCCTTGTTTTCAATAGTAAATACAAGTAAACTTTGATATCTCTACATCGGATATGTCAACAACCTGGGATATGTCGACATCCGTCTGTGGTCCCGTCGATGTTGAGATAACAAAGTTTACCTGTACTGTGGAAAATAATTATACGCATGATGCAAGGACACTGGGGTAGAGTTATCAATATTCATCCTTTTAGTGAAAAGTTTTTAAACCAGTCACTAATTAAATAAAAAATTATTGGACACTGGCAAATATTCCTTACTGGTAAATCAACTATATGTATACAGTCATTGGAAGCACAATCTCAGCAAGCTCAAACTTTCTATAAACATGCATACAATTGTACTTGAACATTATCTAAAATGCAACAACAACAAAAAATTACACAACACTTTAAAGTTTTTTCATCATCTTTATTACTTTCAGTTTGACAGTTTTGCAAGCATCATATGCCATAACAACTGTTTTGTTAAAGCATATAAACCTCTCCTTCTTTAATGCGATGTGTTTGCTGTAATTACAACTACAGCAAAATTATGACTGCTTCATTGCAAAACTGACACAATATTCAACTCTCTACATCCACCTTTACCTGTCTGAAGTTGAGTTGAACAATACAAATATATTGTTTTGATCATTTCCTTGCAGATGAGGCGATGCCATTCATGTGCATTGTTTAGAATAATAACAGCTCTATCTCCATAGATGAATTTATAACAATAAAACCATAACTTGCAACAAATGGGTTACTTTTAGAGGCACTTGTTTCTGCAATAATTTTTGTTACCTTACATTATATAATAACAGTATCAAACTCCGAATTACCCTCCCCCTTCCAGAAGCTTTCAGAGAAATCACAGTGGTAAATTGTTTATTGGTTCTCTCCAATAATAGTTTATCTAATATATGACAAGCCTGTCTTTATTTTCTTTTAAAACTCTGTAAAAAGCATCCAAACGGCAGAATATTATATGGATTTTTATTGGCTATAAGAATTCTTCTTAACTTACATCGGAAAATAAGTAAAAAAATATCAACTATAATGTTTAAACTTTTAATTCCACTGCTTTCAAATTTTTCTTTCTATCCCAGATTGGTACAGAGCGTGAAACATATTTTAGCCGATTTTGGAGCTCTCCCACAAATGCATTAAAAGAATACTCGGAGCTCGGAGTACTGCCTTGTTATGATTATGATGTAAAGAATAAATACAAGAAAATACAAGAACAAACATTGCAATTCTGTTTTATCAATGAATGGATTACTTTACCTTGAAAAAACTAAATACTATTTCAACTCTATCAAACCAAAGTTAGATAATGTACACCGTACACGGACAACGCTCTTTTCAGACTTCTGTTTTTCTTCCAATATGGCTGTCACAAAGAACCTCGTTTTGATATTCGAAATATCGAACCCGATCCAAAAATTAAAAATATTCTTTATATTGTAATTTGTGTCTAACGTCTTCCAGAGAATTTATCATTTGTACGTTTTTTAAATACATTAATTAAAAAGGCACCAATCAATGTCATATTTACACACTTTTTCTCTAAATTTCTTTTGTGGCATAAAGTTAAAAACATATCCATGTAAAACTTTGATTCATTTAATTATTATTCATTATTGTGGCTCAATGCTAACCCTGGGGGGTCATGATTTGAAAAAACCCTTGAATTTACACATTACTGAGACTGTTTTCACATCAGTTTAACACACCATGGCTCAATTGTTCTTCTTAATTAGATGTAAAAAGATTTTTCCCTATATATACCTATGCAAAAATTTGATGCCCCATTGTGGCCCCTCCTATACCCTGGGGGTCATGATTTGAACAAACTTGAATCTACATTACCTGGGGATGTTTCCATATCAATATGACTTATCATGACTTTGCTGTTCCTGAGAAGAAGATTTTAAAAGATTTTTTTCCTATTTATTCCTATGTAAAACTTTGATCCCCCATTTTGGCCCCACCCTACCCCAGGGGGGCATGATTTGAACAAATTTGAATCTACACTATGTAATAAAGGTTTGACATAAGTTTCAACTTTTTCAGCCCAGTGGTTCTTGAGAAGAAGATTTTTAAAAGATACCACTAAATTTTCACGAATTCTTAATTATCTCCCCTTGAAAGAGGGCGTGGCCCTTCATTTGAACAAACTTGAATCCCCTTTACCCAAGGATGCTTTGTGGCAAGTTTGGTTGAAATTGGCTCGGTGGTTCTGGAGAAGAAGTCGAAAATGTGAAAAGTTTACAGACAGACGGACAGACGGACAGACGGACGACGGACAAAATGTGATCAGAAAAGCCCACTTGAGCTTTCAGCTCAGGTGAGCTAAAAAACACAATCCAACTTGGACAAGCAAATAGCCCCTGCACTAAGGCCTATGTTGTATCGGTGTGTAGAAATGGAAATTGTGATAAACTCTACTCGTTAAAACCTTTATTATATGCTTTAAAACATCGTGATGGCGTTTTGTTTACTGGAGAGACAAGCAAACATTGTGCATGTATGCGGATAGAAGGATCATCCTAAAACAAGCAAGGACAAAGGAAGTATCTGCTTCTGCAAAGAACACATGACTGCAGCCAAAACATATGCCATTTTTTAAAAACGGATGTAAGATCTATAAACATGATAAAGGAGTGATGATTTCATTCAAATTGGAAGGCATGGGGTGCTGTCGAATTTTGTCATGTCATTTTTTATAATATCATTAAATTAATAAAATTGTATTATGCTTTGTAATGTATTTGATACTTTGTCTGAATAACCATAATATTAATAATAATACCCTTGCAGACAGAGTTTAATTTTGGAGATGACCGGAGAATTTTTTTTTGTATAGACTCTATATATATTCACTGAAAACAGTTGGCGGGGGGGGGGGGGGCATTCAAGGTCAGATTAACTTCTTCCCAGTGGAGGAAAGATTATTCATTTTCAAGTTCAGGCTCTATATACATGCTTACATGTAAATATTGTGACAACATATTTAAATTGGTGTCTGATTTTTTGTTTCAACGTAAGCTGTTGAATGTGGGTCAAGCCATGTGCGCTTGAACGAAGTATTTGCCCATATTTCATAGAGTAAATAAACAATGATAATATTTACAGGACGTGCTTATTTTAAGCATATTTATGCTAAAAATATGGCACAGGCACTTGAGGTATGGACCCCCCCCCCCTTTTAAATCTTTTGGTCTTTTTAAAATCTGGGATCAAGTCACCTTTTTCCTATTTTTGTATTTTAATATGCACTATATGTTATCGATAATGTAACCCTTTTGTCTACATAAGCTGTTTTTAAATATATCGTTTCGCTCTCTTTTTATGTATCAGACGAAAACAATAGCATATCAATATATACATGCACGTATTATGTAAAACTGCATGTACCGACATGTATTTCTAATAATGTGTGTTTTTTTAAATGATCAAGAAAGTACCATATTATAATGTTCAAAGAGCAAACTTAGTGATATATTATTTGTAGTACTTGCACTATGATTGAAACGAAAACCTTTGTGTAATTGGACTATATATTATGCAGAAATTTGTTTAAAAAGTATTTATAAAAATACAGTTTTAAAGTGAATGTTGAAAATATTGGTATGTTGAAATTACTGGCTAACACAATTTATAACATAGTTAAAAATTTGGAGTCTAAAACTGGAAAGGGGGGGGGGGGGCATTGTTATCGTGGTATGAAGAGATCCTTAAAATGTAAATTTTGGAATATGCAACAACACCTTAGAGCCATACAATCGAGTCCCCTCGAACCATTTTTTCCCTCAAACTACAAAATATAAATGATTTAACAGTATATCATTTTACAAAATCCATTTAAGTAAGATTATAAGAAGAAAATGTGCAATAATAATTTTTAAAATCCAGATTTTAATAAAAACAATTCTGTTCTGTCTGTCTGTCTGATTCTTACTTCTTACCACAATGAATCTACATGGATGTATGAAAATTTGATAAATCAGAAATGCTATTTTAACAAGAGTGCGCCAATTTAAAATTGACAGAATGCAAACAACTTATCGGAGGCTCAAATGTGTTCATGGCAAGTCTCATAATTTATATGTATGGTGAACCGTGATGTAATAGAGTCCTCCTGAATTTAAATACATGTAGATTCCATTTTTTTTTTAAATATAGAGAAACTGTCTTACAAAAATGAAAGAAATATGAATGTTCAATATCATCGATGAAAATTTACAAGTAAGCCAAAAAAATTTATCATGAATTCATTCTATTTCTAAACAATTGGCAAAATGTTAATCCTCATATTAGGGTAATTTTTGAAATTTTTATTTAATTTTCAATATTATTTTTTTTTTTCAATTTTAATTTTTTTTTGTCATTTATATTTTTATTTCCGTCATAACATGCATTTTTATAAACATTACAAAACTACAATAGACAATAGAATGGCATAAAAACAAATATTCTATATGATAGATAAAAGAGATCCATTTGAACAATTTTGAAAAATAGACAGCATTTTTTTTTCGTAACATTTAAACCTTCACTGACTGAGAAATGTTTTCAAAAAATCCCAACTTTGCTTTATCATGTCTGCTTTCCTATGAGAGAGAGAAAAGGAGGAAAAAAGCTCTATAGTTCTATAATATCTAAGTACTTCCAAATAAGCATAAAAAGACGGTGTTATATTTTTCCATTTACAAATCATTATATATATTGCTTTGCAACCAGAATAATTATATTCAAAGTTCTGAAATCAGTTTCACGAGAACTTTTATACCCAAATATGATTTCTTCAGCAGTAAATTTAATAATTAAACCACATGTATTTCGAAGTTTATCTCTTAAATTAGACCATAAAGTAACGGAATAGGGACACAAGCACAATAGATGAATAATTGTTTCTTTAGTATCATGGCAAAAAGAACAAATTTCTGTTTCAGCTAATTTGCATTTCATAAGTTTGCTATTTGTAAAAATTATTTGATGTAAAAGCTTAAACTGAAAGCATCGAAGCTTTGTGTCCTTTGTTATTAAATAGGGTAAAGAAAAAGAGTCTTTCCATTTATTTTCATTAATATGTATTGAAAGTTTTTCCTCCCATTTCTTTAAAGCCATTGAGGAGGACTCTGTTATCTTTTCAACAAACTTTTTATAAAAGTGTTTTGTAACTTTCATATTTTTTTGAAGTTTCAAAATATTTTCACTTTTAATTTCATTCAATTTTTGGTGATGTTTAATCGTTTGCTTCCAATGTTTAGGGATTGCTGATAATAGTCCGTTATATTCAACGAAATTTATGTTTAAATTGTATGTATTTTTAAATTGGATGAAATTCATGAAATCGCCATTTTCCATGATTAAGTCATTAATGAAAAAAATACCATTGGCTATCCATTTTCGTTTAAATACGTTTTTTTTCTACTTTGATATCATTATTTAGCCAGAGTGGTTGACTTAAAATTTCACAAGGGGATGTGGTAGAGTTTTGACCAACCTTTCCCCAAGCTATTAATACACTTTTCCAGAATGGATTAAATTTGTTTGAAATGGTTTCTAAACCTTCGTATCTGAAATACCACATTTTTTTCATTTCCGAAGTTTGTGTCGTGTCCGAGAGCAAGAGTTTCCATGGGGAATTGATAGAAGAGTCAGGTACTTTCTTTACCCATGAATCATGATGATATTTTCAAGGCTTGACATAAGGATGCTAGATGAGGAACCTTAAACCCTCCGTTTTCTGCTGAATTATATAGAACTGTACGTTTGATCTTGTCTGGTTTGCCTTCCCATATGAATTCAAAAAACATATTTTGAAGTTTCTTTAAAAAATCTGCAGGTGGGTCCAGGAGAACTGTAAAAAGTTGAACAAAAATTGGTAAAACCAATGTTTTGAGCACTGTGACTTTTCCAGTAAGTGTGAGGTTTCTGAAAGACCAATCATGAATAAGCTTTTTGACCGCTTGTAACTTTTCCTCATAATTACTATAAGTAATATCAGGTTTGTTTAGTTCGAAAGTTCAATTTTAATTAAGGTTATAAAGAAAACGGTAACATTTTTTCTTATCTAACAACAAGTATTTATAATTTAAAGTTCTATATGAGATTTTTTAACCCATTGGAATTTGAAGAATTTTTCTAGAAAATTGGCAATTTGTAAATATCTATATCTCAATAAATTATGAAATCCCAAGCTTAATATTTTGCAAAGATAATATTTAGAGTTATATTTTGACAATAAAATCAAAAATTTTAATTTTTTAGCTTGGTCTTGGAAGATTTTGGCCATTCAATATGTAATAATTTTGTCAATTCTTCAAACTTGGCATTGTGCCAATTTTTAAGAGTTGTCTACCCATTGATATGTTGCGTATTTGATTATGATAAATATCAGCTTTAGAAGAACATAGTCATATGTTACTTTAAAATACCTTAAAGGAAATACAAATTTAATTTTGAGTAAAATAAATCAAATGTAATTTTTACCATTTTGCTTGAATTATTTAAGTGCATTTGCACTTAAATGTGCAAAAACAAGATGTCGCTTCCTACGGCTGCCATGTTGGATGATGGAGAAAATTTTTGGCTTTTTTGAATTACATGTTATGAAGTCTAACTACCCAACAAATTTCATCAAGATATGACAACCTTCGATTTGGACAGCTTTGCATGGTTTTCTTGCGGACTGGCTCTTAAAGTTATGCATAGAAATTATACTGCCTCAAACCTGTTAATTTTGTATAATGAATATGTTAAGGATGCTCAGTGCCTGAAGTAGACTTCAAGGGTTTAAACAGCATACACCTCTACAAGAACAAATTCGACAGAGCACCATATGACAAGCACAACATTTCACTGTTTACTATTGCAGGCAGGGTCATGACTCTCGTTTTTATAAATAGAACTATTTGCTAGTTATGGTTCCTGGGAGTCATCGTGGCTCCAGAGGAAACTGCGAGAAGATTGGTGTTACCATTGAAGTCTAGCAACTCCAAAAGAATCATTCTATTGTCTTCCTTGTCTTGAAAAGACTGGTTGCCCTCTACAGTTTTTCAAAACCAGTATTTAACGATGGCATTCAATAAACTGTCGCCAGAAATTTTGGCGCTATACGACTTTGGCGATGAATGAATTTTCGCGTCTTGGTGAAACGGTGTTATTGTTCTTTTGTATGATAGAGTAAGAAATACAGTTACCGGTCTTGGTAGTAAGATATTTTACATTTCTTTTTCTTTACATAATGAAATCACTTTCGAAAATTTATTAAATAGTTTAAGTATATATTTTTAAGCAACAACAATTTCGTGTGTTTTTTTTTTTAAATCACAATTTCAAACTAAATACATGTAAATGCATGTAGAATTGTATCTTATACTTTAAAGAAAACAAAACAACAAGTGTCGATCGACTTCATTTACTAGTGGTAGTATGTAATTATATACGACTAGTAATTCCTGAATATAGAAAAAAAATTGCCTATGACGTTTCGTTGCTAAAACTAAGATTTCACAATTAGGTATCACTATTTCTATAACAGACCTTCGATAATCAAGCCAACATCGTCATCTGTGAATTTTATTTTTCTCTAATTTTTTTAAATAGGAAATTGCGTTCGCATAAAGCATCTAAGAAAAGTCTTAACTAGCCAAAATGACAAAAACTGTTCAGGGTTATTTTCGTGGTATCTGAAAGGCATTTAAGAGGAGTACGAAAAAAGACAGTCAAATACTATTTGTAAGTACTAATTTTCGTGGTGGTGGTTGGGAGGAGGGGGGTAATTTTAGATCTTTTCTTGATATAATGATACCTATGAAAATGGTTGCTCACGTTTCACAGTGGTAAGAGCGTTTCATTATCGAGTCACAGAGGTTTGATTTTATCCTTTAGTCAAAAGTTCAAATACCACTGCTGGCATGTGGAGGCCAGTCCTTCGGATGAGTCCGTATACGCCAAGGTCCGATGATGCATTGGGTACTGACTCGTTTAAGATCCCTTACTGCAAAATGTCGTAAGTATCGAATACTGGTCAAACTCTACAGCCCTGTTATATAGGAGTAAAAAACGGAATCACGAACAAATACATGTCTATTACGATATTCTAGAATTTCAAATCGAGACAACTCAGTATTTCTCCAACTACAAAATCAATTCCTGCAGAACCAATCTTTTCCCCTTAAAACCCCATATGAGAATAAGCAATTTTTACATCAAAGTTGAAAAGATCATCGAAATTAAAGGATATGGACTAAATAAACAATGCCTCAAAAAATATTTACATTGCAAATTTTGTCTAAAAAAAGAAGATCCATTTCTTTGTTTTGTTCTCTTTTGTTTTGAGAATGCCCGTTTACATATCCTATTGTATGGAAATCTGCTAAAGTCAGCTATTTTCCTTTCTTACTAATATCCTATTGTTAAAATTTCTACACACTAATTCATAGTGAAGTCAAGGTATTAACCTTTTGTTATTGTTTTAAATGACCTATTGTTTAGAGTCGTTCATGAATATATAGAGGGTGGGGTTTCCGTCCACAATATTGCTGCGATAAGGGTAATTGTAGACTTCTCGCTTCTCGCGAGGACACTGTACGTTGATTTGTCAAATAGTGACCGATCTGGGGGGTTCCTGAGGAGAAAATTATCAAGATTATCAAAATGTTTTAATCTTATAGAAACCGTCGACATCGATCATTCATTATGGCCTCACACCAAGAAATATAAGAGTACACTTAATGAACCTTTTACACAAGTTTCATTTTCTAATCTACTTGTTGAACATGGTTTTTAAAAAGAAGATTGTAAATAAACACAACCAAAATGTTTTATTTACTTGAATTTTGAGTGAATATAAAAAAGCATACTGATACTGCATAAGTAATCTATACAGGTGGCCTGAAAAACTTGTTCTGACTAGTTTACAGGAGTTTACTGATTTATGAAAGAAGTGGTTTTCATAAGAAATAAAGAAGGAAAGCTTCTGTGAATGTAAATACATGTTTTAGCGGAAAAAATAATTTACGTATGATTTATAATTTTGAATTTTCAATAAGCAAGA
Source organism: Saccostrea echinata (assembly GCF_033153115.1). Taxonomy (NCBI): domain Eukaryota; kingdom Metazoa; phylum Mollusca; class Bivalvia; order Ostreida; family Ostreidae; genus Saccostrea; species Saccostrea echinata. The sequence goes on from NW_026889825.1 coordinate 1,163,081, forward strand.
AAGCAAAGGAAAACTATGAAACATACTGAGGTATCATAAATAATTGTCACAAGTTCCTGCTGCATTGTCACATCACTAGAAATATCAATTAATTCAATCTAAAAAATATATAATTTGATGACAATTATAAAGTTAACATTGACAGAAGTTTGACAATAACGTTTTTTTCTGTTCAGCTAAGTTTTCTTGGAGTCAACTTAATTAGATGCATGTATATGAGATGCGTGACATTGCCAACTTTCTTTGTGATATTGCTTACTTGATATGTGACATTGCTTACTAGGGATTTTTAAATATTAGATTTATTGATTGATTGATTGTATGTTGTTTTACATCCCATTCGAGAATTTTTCACTCATATAGAGACGTCACCATATACCGGTGAAGGGCTTCAAATTTTGACCTTTATTCGGCACTCTGGGTCATTGAGCAGTGAGGGATCTTTATCGTGCCAACGCCTGTCGTGACATGGGACCTCGGTTTTTAAGGTCTCATCCGAAGGACCCCCAACTTTCACTTCAAAGTGCCGAGCGCATGGCGAAGGAATAGTTGCTCCTCATTTTTTATCGACTTAGGTCAGTCGCGGCCAAGATTCGAACTCACGACCCTCCGATCACTGAACGAGCGCTCTACCGACTGAGCTACCATGAACGGTAAATATTAGATTTAAAATTAACATTTAAATGAAATCGCATTTAAAAATGCACATATTAATTTATTACTTCCCATAAATTAAAACATTAACGATCTTGAAAAATGCAGACCGAATGACCCTGATGACCACTTCCTTATAAATGTCTTCATACAAGTGTATATTTAATCCAAAAAGGCTAGTGTATCAAGCCTACAAAACTGAAGAATTGAAGACGGCGAGCAAAAAATACACTTACAACACTTAGGTGAAAAATAGATATTTTTCATATCAATTGTAGCACCAATCAAGTTCAGATAATTTATTTTCTTGTAATTGTCTTTCCTGTATACTAATAGAGTAATTTGGGAGTATTTACTAACTTAACCCTTTCTCTACCGGTGCATTTTAAGCGACTTTGGAGACCTTTTGACATATCATAATAAGTTAATTTTTAACTTTTTTATCCAAAGGGAAAGCTAGGCATAATGCATACCATTTTGTAGGGAATTTTCCAGAGATGATATTCCATAGCTATTCAGATACCTAACAACTGACCTTACTACTGGAAATAGAGGTCAAAGGTCAAATAAGTGCAGAATTTTATTGAATTTTTGGACACTTTTTAATCTTTAAGCTAAAAATTTACAATGATGTATGTTGAAATAGGAAATTTAGAATATTCTCACAAAAGGGCATTATACTGAACTACATTAATCACATAAACTTTTTTTTTTCAATTCTGCAAAATAAAGATTTTAAAGAGGTTGCTAAGCAACGGGTATTTTGTATTTTTCGGGCAGTATTTCTTGTTTTTTGCTCATCCAAATCACATTTATGTATTCCATTACCTTTTAAAGTCAGATATGGGGTCATAATATTAAGAGGGATGTACAGTAAATATTTGTCTTAAAGTTTGACCTCAGTAGGCTTATTTTTAGGAGATCAAAGGTCAAATAAGTGCAGAATTTTATCAGTTTTTTTCAACATTTTTCAATATTCTTGCTAAAATTTTACAACAATGAATGCTGAAATAGACAGATCAGAATAAACTCTTTAGAAGGCATCATGCTGAACTACAACATCCATATACCACTTATGTTCAAATATGTGTTCAATGACTTCTAACTGGTTGGTAAGCAACAACAAAAATTTCAATTTTTCGGTTGTATAAGTTTGTTATCGCTCATTCATGGAAAGCTACTTTTGTGCTTTTCATGATGTTGTAAGTAAGATACGGGGCAAAAATAATATATAGAACATACATGTACATGTACATCAGATAATTGTCTTAAGTATTGACCATGACATTTTTTTTCTTAGGGGGGTCAAGGTCTTATCAATACAGAATTCTGCCTTAAATTGCAAGAACATACCCATTTTGAAATGCTGCAATTATTATGGACATACATGTATTGTCTAATAATTGACATATAAAATTGTGAACGACAAAATCCACAGAGATATTACACGAATGAATTGTTCTTTTTTTTATTTTGCATATCTTGATTGCCATTCAAAAAATATATCTATAACTTAAGTGAACTGACATAAAATTTGTAAGATGTGATTACATGTATATCAACCTTAGTGACACATACTGTTAAAATAATATGGTAAAAAAGTAATGCAAACAGTTATCAACAAATTTTCGTAAATTATACTGTTAAGTACTTATTTCATCATTTTCAAAAACTACCACAATTTTCTTTGTCTATTGGAATATAAGAAAATACTACAATTTTCTTTTCTAACAAGAATTATCTTTCATTGTCTAGTTTTTAACAGATTTAATGGTTTTCTTGTGTCACTTGTTAAAACAATTTTTGTCATTTGATAAGTATGAAGAAACCTCACAAGATTGACAATGCATGGAACTTATAATCTCTTTTTCAAATAAGTGGCTTTTTCATTACAGTCCTTTCATTCATCTAATTTATGTGGCATGCATTTGCTCATCTTTGGTAGCCAAGGATTTCTGATCTGCTACTCTTCTCACAAACCCTTGACCTAATATGCTATCAAAAGTCAGGATTGTTTAGGTCACATGATCTCGAATCACAGCTTGCATTATTGATAGAAATAAAGAGCATTTTTAAAAATGAAGTATCTGAAGAATAATAAACAAGCAGATAGGTTTGTTTGTTAGTATATTTGCAAGTCTATTTCTGCAATATAGATTCCAGATTACATGATGTACACATCATCGTCAAGTTGCATTGGATGATGTCATAGCTATTTAAAGAATGGAATTCTAGTATCTTATGAATCATTGTTTACATGAGTTTTTCATTATCGAGAGTCCAGAAATATCCTGAGTGAAGATAATGTCATTTAGCACTTGCTGTCTGGTCAAATGATGTCTATAAACTCTAATCATGACTCGAGAAAAAAAAAATCCTGACTATTGATAGCAAGATAGGCTAAGGATTTGTGAGAAGAATAGCGATATTCAATAGCCATGTTCGATGAGAAACATTTGACTTGGTCTTTTAATGCAATAATTGACAATGCAAGTAAATCAAAAAAATTCAAGCTCTCTAAAATTTGAAGTACAATTTGCGAATTGATTTTCTTTTGTTCCAATTTCTTTAAAAAAGAGTTCACAATCATAATATCAAGTCAATAAAAAACCCCAGTACTTTCCACCAGTGCAACTATGTTCCAATGTATGATGGATATTTACAAGCAAATTGAACTGACAAACCCACAACTCCCATACATTTACTGTAAGATTGGCTAATAAAGGTTTTTAAATTTCTTTCCTCACTCAATTTAACCTGAATTTCAATGAAAAATCACAAACAGGTCTGGCTGAACAGTGATGTAAAAATTACATAACAGTAACTACTATACAATCTTTCTGTTAAACAAAAATAAATCCATTTTCTTGATACCATAAAAAAATCATCTTTATTATCATGAATTTTCCCCCAACGTTTAATTCAGCAAGACAATAAACTTACTGACTTCATCACAAGATTTTTAAATTCTCTGCCAAGTGGTTTAGGGGTACAATAAAGATTTGAACTGTCATCTTGAAAAAAAAAAATTAATTTATCGCAAAATTTAATGCAAAACGTTTCCAATCAGTTAAGATTGTTTTTTTTACCCAAATATACAAAACCAGAAATATTGCTAACTGAATTCCAATTCAGACATCAATCACAAAATGCTGAATACCAGAGCACTTTTGAATTTCAATGAAAAATCACAAACAGGTCTGGCTGAACAGTGATGTAAAAATTACATAACAGTAACTACTATACAATCTTTCTGTTAAACAAAAATAAATCCATTTTCTTGATACCATAAAAAAATCATCTTTATTATCATGAATTTTCCCCCAACGTTTAATTCAGCAAGACAATAAACTTACTGACTTCATCACAAGATTTTTAAATTCTCTGCCAAGTGGTTTAGGGGTACAATAAAGATTTGAACTGTCATCTTGAAAAAAAAATTAATTTATCGCAAAATTTAATGCAAAACGTTTCCAATCAGTTAAGATTGTTTTTTTTTTTTTACCCAAATATACAAAACCAGAAATATTGCTAACTGAATTCCAATTCAGACATCAATCACAAAATGCTGAATACCAGAGCACTTTTGTTTTGTGGCCACCATTCTTTCATCAATTGCCATCTCTCTGAAAGACTGGAGGAACTCCTTTGACTTGCCAAAGACATAATCAGTTCTGGTTGTATTCCTGCAATAAGCTTCTATCCTATATAAAAGATTAAGTTTTTATAATTAAAAAGGTATTATAAAATTTATGTAAATTTACATATATAAAAGTAAGAAAGCTAGAATTAACACACTGATTATGTTGAAATAACTTTCCTTTTCAAATTAAAAGTATTTATTTATAAAGTTTATTTATTATGTGATTCATGTAGTTATATGTATATGGTATGCGGACGTCAATGTATTATGACTAAAAAATTACCAGCCTAGTAGTAAACCATCATTTCAGTCAATTATTGAGCTAAAAGATACCCATTAATTCTATCAAAATTAAAAAAACAAATACCTTTTGCAGTTTCGGCTGTCAGGCTTTTTAAGAGAAAGGACACAATGGACTGAAAACTGTTTCTCCAGGGCAAAATTCTTGGGACAAGGTTGTTTGTGTACATGGGAGTGTTGACGAATAGTCATCCATTGAATGAAGTTTGATCACCCATGTATATGTGATAATTCAAAAGAAACTGAAAATTGAGAAACAGAAATTCTAACCACATACATCATGCAGATTGAAAATACCACAGTAGTCTATAAAAGAAAGCTGGTTCCATATTTGAGCATAATGGGTGGTAAAATGGCGAGTTTACATGCATAATCATGCATTATAAATATCATGTGTATCACATATTTTTTTCAAAATATTAGTCAATGTGTGAATGCTATATCAAGTATATACAATTAAAAGTTCACTTTATTTAGAATTAATGTTTAGAGATACGGGAATTTTCACTAAAAAAGAAAGAAAAAATGATTTACCTGTTCATTGGTTATAATAAGCACCTGTGTTCTCCACATCATGGTCTTTCCAGTGCATGGTAGGGTTAGCAAGTGTATCTTCACAGCTGAACGTTCCGAAACCAGCACCCTAAACATGCTAAAAAATACGATGTGTTTGTGTTAGACGACAACTCTCAAGAATTATGGCATATGCCAAACTGATTTTACTTTGAATGGTACTTGGGGTTGTCATCAAAATTTATACACTTCAAAAACAACACAAAATTAGCTGAACAAGTATCAATCTAATAATGCGAGTTCATACAGGCTAACGCCTATGCATGTACATGTATACATCAGTATCAGTGTGCATAGTGTACCACTTGTTTTCATTTGAACGTGAATAAATGCACTTTCAAAACAGTTTTAAACTCTTCAACCAATACTTACTCATCTCTAATACCAATGGAATGACCGTCTTATCTGATAAATTGATGTGATGTTCTCCATCATAAAATAATCATGAAAATTGATGTTCACATCATCATGTTGTTGTTTATTGCTACAGCGGAAACACGTGGTAATCTCGATTCGTATCAACTCTTAAGTGATGAGTCGTGTAAAATTTATGCAAAATTTTGTGCTTGTTTCAAAATGGTTTAAATCTAAATTTCATGTCAGTATAGGTCTAATTATAAATATATAAATATATAAAGAATATATGACACATACAGCAATATAAATTCTGACTTTTTCGACGTAAAGACCCTTAGGGAATATACATGTACATTTTTTTTACTCAACATTATTGTATTTATAAAAATAGATAAATAAATTCATTATATGAAAAAAAAAATACCACACTTCACTAAAGGTTTAAAGATATTATTCGTTTTTTAACCAATTATTTTGTAAAAAGCATTTTTTCAATAAAAATATATATTAAAATAGTACTAAACAATATGTTGTTCCGACTGGGGCATAACGAAATCGACCTTGACGTTAAATATTGATCAGCCCCGATTTTTCAACAAAAAATTAGGCGGAGGTCCAAAATTCAAACTATCGTAATTCAGAAAATACTGAGAGTTAGAAGACCAGTACAGGCTTGTTGGAATGGAAATTTTCTTCACTTTTACCAGCTGTATTTTGTTTTCCCTATTTCAATACAGAAATACAAGTAAAAATGAGCTTTGTTTAAAAATTATGAATAAAAACGAGAAAAAACACAAACGTGGAAGAAAATGCTTGTTTTTACAAAATATTTTAAAGTAAAAACAACAATTTTTACATATTTTAAAAGCAGAGAAAATATGCTTTTTAAATATATCAAACTTTCTTTATGCAATTGATCAGGAAAAAATATGCCAATCGTCGGGAAAATCGTCCTTGCTTTGGAAATTGGCGCCATTTTCAAAAAGTCATGAATGTCTTCAAAAATTAAAATCTATTCATTACCGACGTATAATCTATAAAATTTTTACAGGGTTTAAAAGTAGAGAGAATTTCCTAAAAGATGATATATAGATTATATACCTTAATACTATCATAAAAAAGATACGGAGATCCTGTTTTCGCGAAGTCTTGTTTTAACGCGCTATCGGTCATATTGACCGATGCGGTAAAGAAGGGGTTAAAAGGTACATTTTTAATAATTTGTTTTATCGTATTGTGTATCGATTTATGAAAAACATATCTAATATGTTTTGATATAAAGTAGCTCTTTATTCAAGGCATTAATGTTACATCTTACCAATTATTACAGAACATCACAGTTATAAACAGGAGTTGATTTTTTTTTTCAGAAATATTAAGTCATATTAGCTCTTGTGCAGTCAGCACTATTGCTGTTTTATAGAAGATTTATTTTCATTTTTAGGAAAATCAAGTCTGCTTTTCAGAATCTTTAAAAAGTAACACATAAAACACGTATATATGCTGTTTTATATACTTGATCATGTGATCAAGTTTGAACCAGTCAGAGAGCATGGAATGATAAGAGAAAAATAATATACATTTGTATTTCCTAGTTTATATAAGAGGACAGATACATAAGAATTATGGCATTTTCAATTTTTAACGGGAACCAGATTACACTTGCTAATGAATACTCTCAGAATGCTTGTTTTCAAAGCAATTCACGATTTCGATGCCTCTGAAATAAGTTTACTAGAATATTAAATGGTATAAGCTTTAAAACTGCATATGGAAAGTCATTTTTTGCGAGACTAAAAGGAATATTTTTTTAGTTGTGAAAAGATAAGAAGTAATGAATTGCAAGATATTTTATTCAGTCTATTCTTTATATATCTCTTCTTTCTTTTATATAAATCTTTATATAACGTTTACAGCTCAAGAAATATACACTAACAAAACACTGAAGAACCCATACCACAGAAAAAAAAATTTTCTAACTTGCAATAGTTTTGCTTAGTAATTTCATTATTCACTATTAAATTATTGACATTTTTAATTTTAAAAATCCTGAAATAAAGAATATAAAGCAACTTGCAATATAGTAGGATGATATTTATATTGGCAAGGGTTGATTAACAATATTTACAACATTAATTTATAGTCAATTATTATGATATTTTCAATTTTGTTGCAATGGAACAGCGTTTGAAACAGGAAATATGCATGTTAGTTTCAATTTGAGAGTAAAAAATCAAAAAACCTGTACCCTATATGGGAGATTTTTTTTCTATAGATCAAGTGGACATGCAACATAATTATATCAAGTGCAATATTAATTTGTCAACAAGCAACATATCTTTTCTGGTATGAAAGAAAAATGTGATCACACGTGATCAGTCGGTGCCATATTTCTACTCCATTTATGCAAGATATATTTTTGTCGACTTGCGAGGAATTATGTTAACAATGCGACATTAATATGTCATCAAGCAACACAACTGTGTTCAAGTGCAAAAAAAATGTAATCAAATAATACCTTTTAAAATCATCACAATTGACAAATGGTGAAAAGAAATCAGTCATGCATGGGAGTTGAACTGATATTCAACATTACAAAAAATTGTTAACTAAAGTAAGTAAGTGGGCTTTTTTTTAATTCTTTATTTGGAGGAGGAACTTGATTTGCATTTCTAAAATCATACCACAATACGAATTATTAGATCAAAATGCATGCTTAAAGCATGGCAATTCTAACGTCATGTAAGTAACAAAAACGTTCATTGTTGTAAAATAATTCATATCATTGCAAAGCCCCACTTCTTTTAATCGAGTGTCACTTCTGTGAATGAAGCACGAAGTTTTACAGAATATTATCCTTATGCTAATCAAATGCATTGATTTTTTTTATTTGCAAAAAACACGGAAAGTACAACATGCAAGGTTTTATTCAGTTCATTACAAAAATGCTCAGTTTATACCTCTTTACAAGCAAGAACACCAGGCCCCTATAATGCGATTTGTTTTTTACCAACTGTGTCAAAGGTCTTTTAGAAAATATTGACTATTTGATGGTGTTTTTGAGAACTGTCTGTGTGGATTAAAAAAGGTAATTAATATTCTATGCTTAACCTACTGCGAATCTGGAAGGTTGGAAGACGGCAAAACTAGTAGTTAAAATTCTAGATAAAATACTGGTAGGAAACCCATATGTGTTTACCAAAAATGGTCTGCTACACTAACTGCATTTTGTATCCTTTCTCGGAAATCAACATATAAATCAGAAGTTTCTGACGAGGCTGTAGCTCTACTGCTTGTACTTATAAAGAAAGATAAAAGTAGCACTTGGACTTGAAACTTTGCAAGAGCAATAAATAGAATAATGATCCTTGGTTTAGTCTCTTTTTGTGCCAAGATTTATTGCAATCAGATTAAAACTGTAGGAGGAGAAGCTTTTAAAACAATTTTACAGAAATTTTTATTCAAGTAACTATGGCGACATCATTCAACAAAATCAAAAAACAATAACGACAACTATGTATCTCAGTGTAGGCTACTTGTATGCCAAGTTATACTGAAATCAGAATGAAAAAGTGTAAGAGGAGTAGCGTTTTGAAAGTATATCAAGAAAATTTCTATTTTTAGTAATCATGGCAACACCATTTATCGAAATCAGAAACCGATAAACAAAATTACGTATCTTAGTGTAGTCTAGTTGTGTGCCAAATTATACTAAAATCAGATTCTGGTCTCTGACTAGTAGAGCTAAAATAAAAAACAAAGAGTGGCAAAATGAATTCAAGATTTTAACAAGATGCAGTGTATATCGTTTTGAGATATAAATTTCAAAATGTGATGGATTGCAGATTCTATTGTAAGATTTTCAAGGTGCATCTATAATGCATGATAATCTTTAAAATGTTGATTTTAACTGCATTGATTCAAAACACGTCCACCTGATAAACTGTGCGAATAATATGAATATTCTATAATATTCTTAAAAAAAATACATAGAATTCAAATTAAAAAAAATGTACAATACAAATGAAAAAAATAACAATACAAATGAAAAACATACAATTCCAATGAAAAATTATAAAATACAAAATTAATAGGAAATTTTAGAATAAAAATGAAAATTATACAAATTGGGAACTATAAAATACAAATGAAAAATTATTCAATAGAAATGGAAGAGATCAAATATTGCAACGTATGACATGCTATAATATTTAGCCAACTTTTATTTCCATGCTTAAGGAGGTTGGATCCTGCCATCAAAAGTAATGAGAATTTTTTATCAAGTATATTTTTAGAATTTATACACATAGCTGTATTAAAAATCAAAACAAAAAATGGGGGTCAATGCGCTTCTTTTGGCGCTACAGAGCATTTAGTTTGACCTTTTTGCACTGTAAATACGTCTTACACATAACTCAATTTTTAAAGTTTTTCTTTCAATATTTTTTGTTCAAATAAATTATGGTGAACAAACACAGTCTTATTTCATCTTAAATAGACACATTAAAATTTGTAACAACGAAGAAATTTTTGAATTACTCCGCATGTTCAATTATTTGACCTTTCTGCACTCAAACAATTTCATTTTTCTGGTATTAAAATTTAAGAAGCAAAAAAAATCATTTGAAAGTAATGACATTTTACTGAATTTAAGAAGAATGATTAAAAGTATCGTATATATTCAGAAAAGAAAATCAAAAGTGGGGGTCTGTGATGTTAATTTTTAGATATTACTAAAATAGTGCTAATTTTAAGCTTAAATTAGGGCTATTTTTTTTCTTCATTTCCACAATATATTTGCTATATTTATCAAATATGATGATAGAATTCATGGCAGTTTTTTTAATCGATAATTTCGGACCAGTTTAAAACAGTCCACTGCACAAAAGAACTATGTGTGCAGACTACATGTAAAAATAGGAATCCAAACTTAACATACTTTTAATTCTTCGAAAGAGAAAAAATGATCATTTTCCTCTAAAAAACCTTCCGCCACAAAATATAGTTCCTCACTTAATGCTTTTGGTATGGAATTTAATCATGGAGTTTTAACTGAATATAGTTAAATTGGCATTGTAGAATCCAAATTTATTGTAAGAATTAAAACATTATGCAGAATTTTTGAAATATAGGTTAAGATAAGAATCTGCTCAAAAGCTCAGGAGCGAACCTCGTTAAGGACAATGGCACAAAAAAAAATAACGATTCTGTGCGAATAATCCTGACCAATGATATATAAATTACATGGTTACTGTCTAGAAATATAAGCGATATTTGGGCAAAGGTAAGAAAATGTAATAGAGGTCGAAGCTTAGTGAGCCCTCCTTGCATTTTCGACCCAAGCCCAAATATTGCTTATATTATTAAGACAGTTATCATGTTTTAGTTTACCCTGCAGCATAGACTAACATTTGATCTCCAAAACGAGCTATTTTCAGCAAAAGGTACATATCTGCAGTTGAAATGTTGACACCAAGGTGTAAAAGATATATGAGGTTAAAGACTTCGGAAGGCGCAATGCTTTATTTCAGAATTGACCGAATATAGCTTCCTATATTATTTACCTTTATTCGGTCAGGTGGTTGCAGGATAAACGAAATCATTGGAGTGAACTCCATCCGGTTCTCCTGTCTTGGCATGGATGAGTCAGGGAACCAGGCTAAATAGTGTAGTACACGTGCGGAGTTCATTTATATACGGCACACTCGGATAATCTCTGGAATAACAACAGTCACCTAAAAGTGACAAATTTTAAAAAAATATTTTCAGCATAACTTATTGCTGTTGATTTCAGAGATATTTCTATTTCTCAGAATATATTTATATTTATGACTGACTGATTAGCGACGCTCATTTTAAAATAGCGTCGCGGAGACCATCGCTAGAAATTTAAAAAATAGTCGCTAAAAATTATGTTATAGTAATATGCTAGCTTTCGCAGAAAGTTAAATATCAAAGAAGAAAGTACCGTTTTGGCTTTATTATGCCCTAAAAATGGATGTTTTCAAAAAGCTCTGAAATTTTCTTAAGTATAGGTAAAATATATGAAAGTGATAAATCATGAAATAATTTGGTACATAAGAGGAACCGTTCTGGAAATATGACATCATTAATTTGTTACATTTCTAAGTTCTAAGTTTTAAACCCAAAAAGGCCTCAGAATGACTCATTTAAGGGGTTATTTTCCTGAGGAAAATAGTGTCCAAGGCCTCGCCCACTTAAATTTTTGGATATGTTGTGTAAAACTCTTTGAGAAATCACAGCTCTTAAAATTTTAATGGGCGATGCATATGGTACAATGTATATATTGCCTGAAAGAAAATTCCACTGAAAACTGATGCCATCTACAACTCGTAAGAAAATACAGGAAAATGCAAAAGTTCATGACGTCACAATTGGCATTTGTTAGGTCATATAAAAACCAGAAGTCTCTGATGAGACTGTAGCTCTACTGGTCTGTACATATAACAAAGAAAAAGTAGCACTTGGATTTGAAACTTTGCAACATGCAGCAATAAAGAGCATTTATTTATGTATCTTAATGCAGTCTACTTGTGTGCCAAGTTATATTGAAATCAAACAAAAACTGTAGGAGGAGTAGAGTTTTAAAGGAATTTCACAGAAATTTCTATTTTTAGTAACCATGGGAACGCCGTTCATCGAAATCAAAACCAATGCATTGAATTATGTATCTTAGTGTACTCTTCTTGTGTGCCAAATCATATTGAAATCTGACCATAACTGTAGGAGGAGTAACGTTTTAAAGTAATTTCACAGAAATTTCTATTTTTAGTAACCATGGCAACACCATTCATCGAAATCAAAAACCGATGCACTAAATTATGTATCTTAATGTAGTCTACATGTATGCCAAATCAAATTGAAATCAGACCAAAACTGTAGGAGGAGTAGCGTTTTAAGATCAAGATCTAGCAAATGAAAGGTGCCTACAAATTTCTCAAATTTAAGAAATGGATTCCTTTAATGATGCTTTATAAATATAGCTTTGTAAAATTAGGTGTATCGGGACATAATTTTAGGCAAAAAACATTTTTTAAACTGTCATTTTCAAGGAAAAATGAAGAAAATCAGATATAAATATGAGAGGTTTTTTTCCATCTCAGAGAGAGGAAATGTATCCAGATTGCCCACAATCTCTCAGAAAACAGTTTTTCATATCTTCTTGACCTTTTCTTTAAAATGATATTCAATTGAATATAGGTATCCGGAATACTTTTAACATGATTTCAAATTGAATTCAAGGAAAATGCTTCATTTTCTACATAATTCTGTTATAGCTGTAAAGTACGGGGAAAAGTAAGTTTAAATTTATGATGACGTCATAATGAATCTAGCACCAAAACTACAGCCTAAACTCATTTACTAGATCTTGACCTTAAAGGAATTTCACCGAATTTTCTATTTTTAGTAACCATTGCAACACTCTTCATTGAAATCAAAAACCGATGTACTAAATTATGTATCTTGGTGTAGTCTACTTGTGTGCCAAGTTATATTGAAATCAGATCAAAACTGTAGGAGGAGTAGCGTTTTAAACGAATTTCACAGAAATTTCTATTTTTAGTAACCATGGCAACATCGCTCATCGAAATGAAAAACTGATGGACTAAATTATGTATCTTAGTGTAGTCTACTTTTGTGCCAATTTATATTGAAATCTGACCAAAACTGTAGGAGAAGTAGCGTTTTGAAAAATTGTTTACAGACAGACGGACGGACAGACAGACAGACGGACGGACGGACACCTTACTATCGCATAAGCTCTTCTGGTCTCTGACCAGTAGATTTGTTTGATTTTACAGCATAGTGTTTGAACAGTTCAGAAATTATGTCTTTTAATTAATATTTTACAGCAACTTCATATTTAAAAAAAAAAAGGCCAATTGATATTGAAACCGTGTTCTTCTTTGTTCAAATCAACGGAGAATGATCTCGTCACAATAGAAGAACAAAGATTTATTTGGGAAAATATTTTTACAGTACTATGGCCACATTAAATCATATTGATATTCGTTGGCCCAAGGGGGAGGGTGGGGCTTCAAAAGGGGATCAGAGTTTTGCAACGGTATATGTAGGAACAAACCTTTTAAACAGTAGCAGGGCTAGCGCTAGCTACAATAAATCATATTAATCTGCAAACATTCTATGTACTGAGGATTCAGTTTTGTTTGTTTGTTTTTTAGTTTAACCTCTACTGGTCAGAGACCAGAAGAGCTTTTGCGATACTAAGGTGTCCGTCGTCTGTCCGTCTGTCTGTCTGTCTGTGAACAATTTTTCAAAACGCTACTCCTCCTACACTTTTGGTCTGATTTCAATATAACTTGGTATACAAGTAGATTACACTGAGATACATAATTTAGTTCATCAACATAACTTGGCACACAATTAGACTACACTAAGATACATAATTTAGTGTATCTGTTTTTGATTTTGATGATCGGTGTTGCCATGGTTACTAAAAATAGAAATTTCTGTGAAATTTCTTTAAAACGTTACTCCTCCTTGTTTTGGTTTGATTTCAATATAACTTGGTACACAAGTAGATTAAATTAAGATACCTAATTTAGTGCATCGGGTTTTGATTTCGATGAACAGTGTTGCCATGGTTACTAAAAATAGAAATTTCTGTGAAATTCCTTTAAAATGCTACTCCTCCTACAGTTTTGATCTGATTTCAATATGATTTGGCATACATGTAGACTACATTAAAATACATAATTTAGTGCATCAGTTTTTGATATCGATGAACGGTGTTGCCATGGTTACTAGAAAAAGAAATTTCTGTGAAATTCTTTTAAAACGCTACTCCTCCTACAGTTTTTGTTTGATTTCAATATAACTTGGCACACAAGTAGACTACATTAAGATACATAAATCTATTTATGTTGCAAAGTTTTAAATCCAAGTGCTATTTTTTTCTTTGTTACATGTATATGTACAGACTAGAAGAGCTACAGTCTCATCAGAGACTTCTGGGTGTTTTTTTTTTTTGTGGCCCATTAATCTCTTATTTGAAATTACCTTTTGATTTATTTTTTCTCTTTTTTTCCTCTTGTCTTTACAAACACAACTTCCATATAAAAAAAATATGGACTTCACATTTATATGCACGTTTATGTATATTTATGTGCATATCTAACATTAACGAATTTGCTGTGAAATGTTAAAGTTTAAATAAAACATATTAATTAAAACAAGAGACACATGAGCCACAGCGATCACATGAGACACATGGCCCTGCTGTTTTTCCCCCTCTTTATTTCAATAAAGAATTTTCATCTTTAAGGGGTCATGACATACTAGTAACCAAATTCATTCCAAACATTATTGGGATGGTTAAATATCAATGTGACTAGCATAGTCTTGCTTTTCATGAGAAGATCTTTTTAAGACTTTTTCCCCTTATAAACACATTAGGTAAAATTTTATACCCGATTTTAACCCCAACCTAACCCCACGGTCATTAATTAAATTGAATCGATAGAATTAGAAAGGTATAGGAATACGTGTATATTAAAATGATTTAGAGTTGTTCTTAAAAAGATAATTTTAAAATCAATTACCTTAATATTCCCATGAAAACTTTGATCCTCTTCTGTTGTCCAACTCTCCCCTTGTTGGCTATGATTTGAACAAACATGAATGTGTACTAGATTGGGTTGCTTGTTTATAAATATGACTGATCATTGTCCTGCTGAACTAAAAAAAGGAGAGATTTCTAAAAAGAAGGATCCTATATATTCCAGTATGAAACTTCGATCCCATCCTACTCCCAGAGGCAATGATTTGATCAGACTTAAATCTGCGCTGTTTGAGGATACTTTAATATTTGACCAATCAGGGTCCTGTTTCTTTTTAGATGAAGAGTTTGTGATAATTCCAATGAAAAACTTTGATCTCTTGTTACAGCCCTCCCCCCCCCTTTTTTTTGGGGGGGGGGATAATGTTAACAATCTTGAATCTGCAATACCGAAGGACTCTAACATCTTAACATTGCCTATATATAATCCATGTAAAATGTAAAAGGTGAAGATAATGAACATAGGGAAATATGAAAATAACGAATAGTAATCAAGCAAGTCCATTGGAACAATACTAATTTGGAGCAGAGCAATCACGGACATCTAAATCATCAGAGGTGGGATCAGGGACCAGAAAGGAGTAAGCACCCTCTGTTGACCAGTTACAATCGCCGTGTGCTCCGGGCAAACGGAAAAATCACAAGACAATTCAGTGTAAAAATAATTGCCCAAAATTTGCATGAAAACGTTTGTCACCATTCGACTTAACGATCGATTGTATTTAATTTGCTCACTAAATCATTTTATCGACCATAGAATTTTCGAAATGTTGATTTTAATAGTAAATCCACTTAACAAAACAAATTGTGAACAGGGCAAAAACATGGACCCCTGCATGGAAACGCCAAAGGTGGGTTCAGGTGCCTGGGAGAAGAAAGTATCCCCTGTTGACCGGTCACACCCGCCATGAGTCCTATGTAGTGATCAGATAAACGGAGTACTACCGAGTCAAAGTAAGTGTAAAAGCAGAGACAAAGGGTATGAAACATGTCAGAAAAAATAAGAACCAACGATAGTTTATGCTAATAAACTAGGTCATTACAACGACCGTAGAATTTGCGAAAAGCTGATCTTCTGCGGGGTTGTTGAAATCCTTGAAACTTCAACTTATATGTCAAGTAGTTTGCCTCAGTTAAAAACTGAGCATGCTCTTATGTATCGAATCAATTGAACATAACACCATATGGAAGTGATGTTCAAATATTACTACATAAATAAGGGAAGTTGACATTTGAAAAGGTGAATTCATTCCATCTCGTTTGTCATACAGTTTAGTTATGAAGTGGCCATTATCTTCTATAGTCAATAAAACATCGAAATATGAAACAGATGACCCTATGATCCCCTATCGTGGCTCCATCTTATAATTACTTCCTAAAGCCTCTTTTGAAATACTAGAAAACTTTAATCTACACTTCCAGACGAAGTTTGCATATTAATATGACTAACCATGACTCAGTAGTTCTTGAGAAAAAAAATTATAGATTTTTTCCAACACATTTTCATCTTAAATAAATTCTTACTAATTACTATTTATATCTCTCTGAAAAAAGGCTGTGGTTTTTTATTTGAACAAACTTACACCCCTTTACTCAAAGGTACATGGTGGCAAGTTTGGTTGAAATTTGCCCAGTATAGTGCTGGAGATGAAACTTGAAAATGTAAAAGGTTTACAAACGACGGATAGCAGACGAAGACCGACGTCGTAAATCCTTCGATTAGGAAAGCTCACTTGAGCCTTAGGATAAGATGATCTAATAGACTTTTTGTAGACGTTGATTTTTAACGATTTCTTTCCTATAACTTTGCCCGCTATTGTGGCCCCACCTTAGGTTTAAAGGACACGATTTCAACAAATTTGAATCTACATGGGGTTGCTTGCATATTAATCAGACTGTTGGCTGAAGATGCCGCCACCTAAATTGTAACTAGGATATTTTTCGACTTGAGAAAGCTCTTAACACTAACAGAAAGTGTTTTTTGGACTTTGAGGAAAATAAATCATGTAAAGATGTGTATATTGTGACTGTTTAGTTCATTTTCAACAAAGGGTACCAGCCTTGTTTCCGCAGGAACAATTTTCAAAGACTATTCGTGAACAGAAATCACTGTTGTTTACTTACATTGGGATTACGCCTCGGCTTTTATATTTCAGACAACATTTCTCGACCTCGGAGGTTATCCTGCACCATTCACGATAACAAGGACTTTATTTCTTAAATATTGCAGGTTTTTATGCTTATACATGTATATCTCAAAGCATCTAACCCGCCGGCCTAATGGACACATACATTTCAAGCTTAGTCTTGCACTCTACGATGTTACGAGCATTCATTTCAAAAAAGTTTTTAAACTACCATATGGAATTTTTATATTTGTTGAATTACTGATGAAATTCATGAAACAGTGTTATTCAGCAATTGACAATAAATATACTTATACAATAAATAAGTGTTCGACGCCTGTTAATCCAGATTTCTTTAATACGAAAACATCATGTTACGATCCTTACGAAAATAGTTTGCCAACGTCTTGACAACTGATAATTCAGGTAAGCATTTCCGGTTCAAATAATGGACACCTTCCTTGTGATGATGAAATTGTGTAGCAAATGGGATTTTTTAATTTGTGTAAATTAATGCAAAAATTCTTGGAATAAAAAATTATGATTTTCTTTTAGTAATAAAAATATCGATTAACGCAGATAATATTGCAGGTTCAAAAATCGGCATTTCATCAGCGATTTAGTGCAAAATGTGTTTATTTGATAATGAAGGTCAATGTTAATTGTTTTGTTGTGTCTTGCAGCAAATAAAAACAGAAGATAAAAAACATCCGATCCCTGCGAGTGGCTTCCGAGATGTCGCCTATAAAGAATAATATATTTATCCAAAAAAATGAATATGCTGTTTTAAAAGCTTATTTCCGATTGAACTGAATATTGCTGCTGTTTACTTATCGATTAACAATGTTATTATTTTGTGTACTAAAAAGTTTGCTTATGTAAGTATTTTGTACGGCATAGTAATACAAATCAATGCAGTACTGTTCAGCTCATATGTTCGTGTGCATACCTATGGACTAATGTCTGGAGTCTATTGGGTACGAACAGAACAGAAAATCGGTTTTGTAGAACAAATCAATGCAGTGCTGTTCAGTGCATATGTTCGTGCGCATACCAATGGACTAATGTCTGGAGTCTATTGGGTTCGAACAGAACAGAAATTCAAGGAGACAGTATGTTGGAATTTTAAACAATAACAGTTCCAAAAAGAAAAAAATTAAGTTCTAGCACAGCCGCATTCCATTAGGTTTTGTGAATACAATATAAAAGCGTTATAGTTTAAATTATATTAGTCTAAACACTTATAAAATCAAAGTACAGATACAGTACTGAAAGACGAGGTCAAAATAATAAAGTACATGTTTTTAACAATTTCAATACTGGTGAAAAATTTGTGGTTTTGATAACTACTTTAAAATTTTTAGACAAGTAATATTTACATACGATTAAAAAAATTCTAAAAAATATATATACCTTCACATTTTTATTCACTCTGTAAAAGATTAATTATTTATCACTAGTCAAGAAGCCTGTTTTTTTTTTGTCCGAATGTCACAGGGTCCGAATTAACATGACATTTCCGGAAGCAAACAATCAATGATGCCATTCTCTATCCAGAGTTGTCATTCCCGCTACGCTCCCACATATACCTCTGTCAACGTTGTTATACAAGATTCTTGGAAAAATTGTAAATGGTAAAAAGTTGTATTAATAACCGTTTTTAATTATATTTCTTATCGGAAATCATTATTTTTTTTAAAAATTATTACACCTTAAAAGGATTTTTTAATTAAGATTTTAATTTTTACTCCGCAAAATAGTTCCCTGAAAACTCTAAAAATAAGTCGTTTTGAGGGATTATAGATTTAAAATAAATGATAAATTATAATCTTTATCCATAATTACAATAATTAATTACTATTTAAATTTCAAATTTTTACTGTTTAAAATTTGTACAAGGATCTTGTACAATGAGCGTCGACAGAGGTGTTGTGAGCGTAGCGAAAGACAACTCTGTATAGAGAATGTCAATGACGAGTAAGCGTTCTAATATTACGCAGGCGATTAGTTTGTATACTAGTGTGGTTCAATATAATGTTTATCACTTTAAAAAAAATCAAAATGCCTCTTTAGTTTGGTTAAGAAAATCTTCAAATTGTCCTACTTAGTTTGATACAGCGTATTTTGAACAAAACAATTTCTGCACTCTTTCATTTAGCGTAGATT